>NC_133157.1:93229673-93600572 GCF_040802235.1 Manis javanica | reverse complement strand
TGGGCTGAGTATGCCTGGATGCTTCCATCCAGCTGTGAGGCCCCTGTCCCTTTAAGAATTTCAAAAAGCACTTGCTTTTCTTTTGTCCCAGGTGTACTGGCTGCAGGGACCCATTCACAGGTTTTACTGCTCCGTTTCCCTAGTATCCAGCACACCATGCACTGTGTGTCTGCACTCCCTGTGCGTATGGCTAGGGCTGGGTATTTAGCAGTCCTGGGCTCCCTCTCCCTCCCTGCTCTGCCTCCTCTCCTCCCATGAGGGAGCTGGGGGATCACCCGCTCAAATCCCACCAGGCCATGGCTTGTATCTTACCCACTTTGTGAGGTGCTGGGTTCTTGCAGGTGTAGATGTAGCCTGGCTGTTGTGCTGTATCTTTTGGTCTCTCTTTTAGGAATAGTTGTATTTGTTATATTTTCAAAAATATATATGGTTTTGGAAGGAGATTTCTGCTGCCCTACGCATGCCACCATCTTGGCTCCACCCCCTTTTTGATGTATTTTTGAATTTGGTTTGCTAATATTTTGTTGAGTGTTTTTGCATCTATGTTCATCAGGGATATTGGTCTTTAATTTCTTTTATTGTGGTGTCTTTGCCTGGTTTTGGTAGTAGAGTGATGCTGGCATCATAGAATGAGTTTGAAAGTATTCCCTCTTCTTTTACTCTTTGGAAAACTTTAAGGAGGATGGGCATTAGGTCTTCACTAAATGTTTGATAAAATTCAGCAGTGAAGCCATCTGTTCCTGGGGTTTTGTTGCTAGGTAGTTTTTTGATTACCAGTTCAATTTCATTGCTGATAATTGGTCTGTTCAGATTTTCTGTTTCTTTCTGTGTCAGCCTTGGAAGGTTGTATTTTTCTAGAAACTTATCCATTTCTTCTAGGTTGTCCAGTATGTCAGCATATAGGTTTTCATAGTATTCTCTAGTAATTCTTTGTATTTCTGTGGTGTCTGTAGTGACTTTTCCTTTCTCATTTCTGATTCTGTTTATGTGTGTAGACTCTACTTTTTTCTTGATAAGTCTCGCTAGGGGTTTATCTAGTTTGTTTATTTTCTCAAAGAACCAGCTCTTACTTTCATTGAATCTTTCTATTGTTTTATTCTCCTCGATTTTATTAATTTCTGCTCTAATCTATATTATGTCCCTCCTTCTACTGACTTCGGGCCTCATTTGTTCTTTTCCTAGTTTTATTAATTGTGAGTTTAGACTGCCTATATGGGATTGTTCTTTCCTGAGGTAGGCCTGTATTGCAATATACTTTCCTCTTAGCACAGCCTTGGCTATGTCCCACAGATTTTTGTGGTGTTGAATTATTGTTGTCATTTGTCTCCATATATTGCTTGATCTCTGTTTTTATTTGGTCATTAATCCATTGGTTATTTAGGAGCATGTTGTGAAGCCTCCATGTGTTTGTGGGCTTTTTCACTTTCTTTGTATAATTTATTTCTAGTTTCATACCTTTGTGGTCTGAGAAACTGGTTGGTACAATTTCAATCTTTTTGAATTTATTGAGGCTCTTTTTGAGGCCTTGTATATGATCCATTCTTGAAAATGTTCCATGTGCACTTGAGAAGAATGTGTATTCTGCTGCTTTTGGGTGTAGAGTTCTGTAGATGTCTGTTAGGTCCATCTGTTCTAATGTGTTGTTCAGTGCCTCTGTGTTCTTACTTATTTTCTGTCTGGCTGATCTGTCCTTTAGAGTGAGTAGAATGTTGAAGTCTCCTAGAATGAATGAATTGCATTCTATTTCCCCTTTTCATTCTGTTAGTATTTGGTGCACATATGTAGGTGCTCCTGTGTTGGGTGCACAGATATTTATAATGGTTATATCTTCTTGTTGGACTGACCCCTTTACCATTATGTAATGTCCTTCTTTGTCTATTATGACTTTCTTTGTTTTGAAGTCTATTTTGTCTTATACAAGTACTACAACTCCTGCTTTTTTCTCTCTATTAGTTGCATGAAATATCTTTTTCCATCCCTTCACTTTTAGTCTGTGTATGTCTTTGGGTTTAAAGTGAGTCTCTTGTAGGTAGCATGTAGATGGGTCTTGTTTTTTTATCCATTCAGTGACTCTATGTCTTTTGATTGGTGCATTCAGTCCATTTACATTTGGGGTGATTATTGATAGGTGTGTACTTATTGCCATTGCAGGCTTTAGATTCAAGGTTACCAAAGGTTTAAGGTTAACTTCCTTACTATCTAAGAGTCTAACTTAACTCACTTAATATGCTATCACAAACACAATCTAAAGGTTCTTTTCTTTTTCTCCTCCTTTTTCTTCCTCCTCCATTCTTTATATATTAGGTATCAAATTCTGTACTGTTTGTCTATCTCTTGATTGACTTTGGGGATAGTTAATTTAATTTTGCATTTGCTTATTAATTAGCTGTTCTACTTTCTTTACTGTGGTTTTATTACCTCTGGTGACAGCTATTCAACCTTAGGAACACTTCCATCTATAGCAGTCCCTCCAAAAAAGACTGTAGAGATGGTTGGTGGGAGGTAAATTCTCTCAGCTTTTGCTTATCTGGAAATTTGTTAATTCCTTCTTCAAATTTAAATGATAATCTTGCTGGATAAAGTAATCTTGTTTTGAGGCCCTTCTGCTTTATTGCATTAAATACATCATTCCACTTGCTTCTGGCCTGTAAGGTTTCTGCTGAGAAGTCTGATGATAGCCTGAAGGGCTTTCCTTTGTATGTGATCTTATTTCTCTCTCTGGCTGCTTTTAGTAGTCTGTCCTTATCCTTGATCTTTGCCATTTTTATTACTATATGTCTTGGTGTTGTCTTCCTTGGGTCCATTGTGTTGAGAGATCTGTGCGTCTCCATGGCCTGAGAGACTATTTCCTTCCCCAGATTGGGGAAGTTTTCAACAATTACCTCCTCAAAGACACTTTGTATCCCTTTTTCTCTCTCTTCTTCTTCTGGTATCCCTATAATGCAGATATTGTTCTGTTTGGATTGGTCACACAGTTCTCTCAATATTCTTTCATTCTTTGAGATCCTTTTTTCTCTCTGTGCCTCAGCTTCTTTGTATTCCTCTTCTCCAGTTTCTATTTCATTTATAATCTCCTCCACTGAATCTAATCTGCTTTTAATACCCTTCATCGTGCTCTTCAGTGATTAAATCTGCAACCGAAATTCATTCCTGAATTCTTGAATATCTTTCTGTACCTCTCTGAGCATGTTAATGATTTTTAGTTTGAACTTCCTTTCAGGAAGAGTTATGAAGTCCATGTCATCTTTCTCAGGAGTTATATTAATTTTACTTTGAACCAGCTTTCTTTGGCATTTCATATTTGTATATGACGCCCTCTAGTGTCCCAAAGCTCTACTCTATGGAGCTGTTCAGCCCCTGAAATGATGTCGAGGGTCGCAGGGGAGTGGTATTGGTTCCTAGGGGGAGGAAAGAGCTGTTTCCTGCTTCCTGGCTGCTATGCCTGTCTCCACTGTCTGAACCAGTGGGCCAAGCACACAGGTATAAGCCTCTATGCTTTGCATTTGTAGTTGCTGTGGAAAGGTCTTCCTTCTGGCTGGCCTAATGATAGGGTCGGGTTTGCCAGTTTGCAAGCCAGGTGGGGCTGGCTGGGATAAAGGAGCAGTAGGGTGCATATCATGGAGGGGGTCCTTGGAACTGTGTAGCCAGCCAGGGAGCTAGAGCACCTGGAAATTGTGAAAGCTCCTAACCTGCTCATCAGAGTGCACCTGGACAGTTTTGTCTACCTGTCTTTTCTCCTGTGCAGTAAGCTCTGTGCAATGCTTGTCCCTTTAGCAGCCCTCTTGCTAAGGGCTTCCTTGTTAGGAAGTCTCTTAGACTGTCCACCTTTCTTTTGTTCCAGAGCAGCTGGATATGGATCCCTACTTTCCACAAGCAGCTGGGATTCCAGTCTCCCCAGGAACTCTGCCTGTCCTAGCTTCCCAATCCCTTAATCATGGGAGTACCATGAAAGCACCACAACATGTAGGTTTGTGCTCCCAGAGCAGATCTCTGGAGTTAGATATTCAGCAGTCCCAGGCCTCCAGTTCCTCCCCCACTCTATTTCTCTTCCTCCCACCTGTGAGCTGGGGTGGGAGAAGGGCTTGGGTCCCACCAGGCCACAGCTTCAGTACATTACCCTGTTCTGTGAGGTCTGCTCTTCTCTCCAGATGTATGCAGTCTGGCGCAGTCCTCTTTCCTGTTGCTCTTTCAGGATTAGTTGTATTAATTATATTTTCATATTATATGTGGTTTTAGGAGGAAGCCTCTTTCTCGCCTCTCACGCTGCCATCTTTAATCCTCAGAAGGATTCTATCTTGAAACCCAATTAATTAAAAAGGAAGAGAGTAACTCAGCCCACCTTGGAAGCCAAGCACGCATACTTGAGTGATATGCTCCGAGACCAGCAAGCTGCTATCCTGGGAGGAAATAAGAGCAGTAAAAGTCTTGTAAATAACAAAGAAGACTAACAAGAAACTTAGTGTTTCTTCAAAGGTATTTGAGACCACTTATCAGGTGTACATCCCTAGCGCTTTGTCTTTCAATTGCTTATAAAACCCCTAGACACTGCACCACCCCAGGGCTCTCTTCTCCCCTTCTGGCTTGAGCCAGGAGCTCTGTCTTTTCACTTTCTCTCTAAATAAAAGCCTCTTCCCTGCTCCCCTACCTTGACTGTTTGTGACGTTCATTCTTCAGCTTGTGAACAAGAACCCCGGCATCAATCAGAAAGTGAAAGGGCAACCTACAGAATGGAAGAAAATATATGTAAATCATATATTAATAAGGGAATATTAATATAATTATAAAGGATAATTAATAAAGGAATATTAATTAACATTCAGAATACATAAAGGAATACTACCATTCAACAAAAAACAAACCAATTCAAACACAGACAAAAGATTGAACAGATATTTCCCCAAAGAAAATACATCAATGATAATAAGCACATGAAAAGATGCTCTCCTTCATTAGTCATTAAGGAAATACAAATCAAAGCCTTAATGAGATACCACTTCACATCCACTAGAAAGGTTTTAATTTAAAAAATGGAAAATAACAAGTGTGGCGATAATGTGGAGAAATTGGAACACCTCTGAAGAGCTGGTGGGAATATAAAATGGTGCAGCTGCTGTGGCAGTTTCTCAAAAAACTAAACATATGATTACCACGTGATCCATAAATTTCACTTCCACTTCAGTTCACCCCAAAGAATTGAACACAGGTACTTGAGCAGATATTTCTGCACCCAGGTTCACAGTGGCATTATTGAAAATAGCCAAAAGGTGGAATTAAAGCAAGTGTTCATTAAAATATGAATGGATAAACAAAAGTGATGTGTACATACAAGGGAATATTATTCAACCATAAAAAGGAAATCAAAATTTTATATATTCTGTACATGAATGGATAATGAAAACATTATACTAAGTGAAATAATCCATAAACAAAATAATCCAGAACATAAATAATCCAGGCACAAAAATATTGTATGATTCCAGTTATTCTAGGTACCTAGAATAAGCAAATTCATACAAATGTAAAGCAGAACAGAGGTTTCCAAGGGATAGGTGAAAGAACAGGAAATTATTTAATAGGTACAGAATTTATGTTCGTGATGATGAATATGGTTTGGGTATAGATAGTGGTGATGGTTACACAATGTCCTGAAAGTATCTGCTGCAGTTCAATTGTATATTTGCGAACAACTAAAATGGTAAATACTGTGTTATGTATATTTTACCATAGTAAAAAGAAAGCTGGTGAAACTTGTAGGCTGCACACTTAGGAATGGTGTCTGAGGCTTGAGCCCTCACTAGTCCTACTTCCAGGAAAACGTTAAAGAAGATTACTATTTCTATGAAGCCAACCATAAGTAATGTAAATCTGCCTCTGGTGCAGTGTTGTATTTACCTTTAGTTCACTTTCTATACAAGTTTATGGCTGGAGCACTTAAAAGGACAGAGATTTGGTGCTTTATTAGCATATAGGGCAGTATTTTGGACTTTTTGTATCTATGTACTTATAGATACTTGTATATTCTTTTTGAAAACCTATATCTAACATCATACTTAATGGTGAAAGGCTGGATACTTTCCTTCAAAGATTGGAAGTAAGGGAAAAGTGTCTGCTCTCACCACTCTTATTCTGCACATTAGCAGAAGCTCTAGCTACTACACTAAGGCAAGGAAACAAAATAAAAAGGCAATAAAACAGAATTAAAAGAAAAAAAGAAATACAACAGTCTCTACTTGTGGACAATATGATTGTCTACATAGGATGTCTACATTAATGATTGTCTACATTAATTCAGTAATGGCATTGGGTAGAAAACCAAAATGTAAAAAGCATCTGCATTTCTGTATACTGGTAACAAACAAGTGGAAAACAAAAAAAAATGCAATAGCATCTACAGTTGGTCCAAAAGTAATAAAAAAATTCAGTAAAAAGCTAATAAAACATGTATGAAATCTGTGTAATAAAGTTATAAACCAGTGATGAGAGAAATCAAAGAAGACCAAAATTAATGGAGAGACATAACATGCTCATGAAAGATTGAACATAGTAAAGATATCAGTTCTCCACAAATCCATGTATAGGTTCAATACAATTACTATGAAAATTTCATCAAGTTTTTAAAATAGAATTATACAAGCTTTGATTATTTTTATCTTTGTATGGAAAAGCACAAGAATTGGAATATCAAAAATTTTTTGAAAAAAACTTGAGTGGGAGGAATCCTTCTTCCCAATGTTAAGGCATGCAATATGGCTATAGTAAGCAAGACAGCACGGTGCTGGCAGAGGAGCAGGCCCGCCAATCATTGAAGCAGAATAGAGAACCCAGAAATAGACCCACATGAAACATGCCCTATTAACTTTTAAAATAAATTTCTAATTTTGAAAGTTTTGGATTTTCAGAATTACTGCAGGTAATACAGAAGAGTCCCATATCCTCCACACTCAGTTTTCTTCATTAATATCTTACATTCTCACAACCAATATTGATACATTATTATAAATAAAGTCCATATGTTATTTAGATTTCCTAATTTTTCCCCATTTTTTTACATTCCAAGATTCCATCCAGGAACCACATAACATTTGTAGTCATGTCTGTTTAGACTTATTTTGGTTGTGATAGTTTTCGGACTTTCTTTGTTTTTTTAAAACCTTGTTAGTTTTGAGGATTACTTGTCCAACATTTTGTAGAAAACCGTTTAATTGAGATTTGTTTGATGTTTTTCTTATGATTAGACTGGGGTAATGTGTTTTAAGAGGCAGACCAAAGGAGTAAATTATCATTATGATCCTTCATGTCAAGGGCACTTACTATCAATATGACTTATCATTGTTGATGATAAACCTCAGTCACTTAACTTAAGATAGTGTTTGTCATATTTTTCCATCAAAACATTACTCTTTTATCCTCTCTTTCCATTTTGTAGTCTTTGGAAGAAAGTCACCATAAGCAAACCACAATTAAGAAGAGGGGAATTACGTTCCATCTCCTGAGTTAGATTCCATCAGCAGGATAGCTACAAAGTGTATTTGGAATTCTTCTGCACTAGAGATTTGTCTATTTTCCCCATTTGTTTATTTAGTCAATCATTCACTTATATCAGTATGATCCAATGGATATTTATTTTATGCTTTCAGTTATAATTCAATTCTATGTTACTTACTCGATTGCTTAAATTGTTCCAGTTTTGGCCATTGGAGCTTTCTGTTGGCTTCTGTACCTCTTTGACATGCTCCCAATCATTATGGGTTGTTTTTTTTTTTTTTTGTGTGTGTGTGTGTGTGTGTGTGTGTGTGTGTGTGTGTGTGTTTGTTTTTGTTTAGCACTTTCTTACTTTCTGATACTAAAAATTATCTGGCTCATCTTCTACATTTCCCACCCTAGCCCAAGAATCAGCAATTTCTCCAAGGACCCCAGTTCTTTTTATTGGAGAATAATAATAGAAACCAAGATCAAGTCACTGAAGGGCTTGCTGTTACTGAAGTGTCATTGTTTCAGGCCCTCCTAACTGACAGAGCAAGGAAATATATTGTGACACTAACCCGTGTTTATTCAAGTCTGTGACTATACACATAGCCATCTGTACCTACATTACATTAAACATATGCCCATATTCTCATTAACCCTAATCTATTACCACATGGATCATTATAGGTTCCTCCCCTTGCTTACTTTTAACTTCCCACTTCAGCAGTGTGAATCTGACTCCTCCCAACAGCCATTCATTTATTTAATTGTTCAGTTCCAGTATATGTAGTGTTAAACCATGTAGAATTACTAACTTATGTCCCCGTAGGAGATGACTTTATCAACTAGAATATCCATACAATTCCTTTTGCCTTAGTCTTACAGACTCTGCTCATTTCCAAAGTTACTTATTTCCCCTCCCCTTAATACATTTTTTCAGCTTTATTGTATAATTGACAAAATTATACAATTGAGAAAAATAAAGGTTGTATATATTTAAGGCATCAATTTAATGTTTTGATATATGTACACATTGTAAAATGCTCATACAATCAAGCTAATTAACATCCATCACTTCTACATAGTTACGATTTTCTTTCCTTTCTCCCCTGCCTCCTTCCTTTCTTCCTTCCTTTCATTTCTTTTTTCTTTTTTGGTGAGAATGCTTAAGTTTAGCAATTTCAAGTGTACAGTACAGTACTGTTAACTGTAGTCAGCATGCTCTTTAGCAAGTCTCTGGAACTTATTCATCTTGCATACCTGAAACTTTGTACTCTTTTACTAACATCTCCCCATTTCTCCCTGCCTCCAACTACTTGAAAACACCATTCTACTCTCTACTTCTATGAGTTTGACGTATTTTAGATTCCACATGTACAGGATGTCATGCAGTAATTGTCTTTCTGTATCTGGCTTATTTCATTTAGCATATGTCCTCCAGATTCATCTACATTGTTGCAAGTGGCAAGATAAATATATGAATGGATAAAGAAAATACAATCACATTTTCTGGATGTGATTGATATGCATTTAGGGTGATTCCATATCTTGGCTATTGTGAATAATGCTGCAATAAACATGGGGGTGCAGGTATCCTTTCTTTGTGTATATACATCTATCCAAAAGTGGGTTTCAGGTGCAAACAATACTTCTATTTTTAATTTTGTGAGCAACCTCCATACTGTTGTCCATAGTGATTCTATCAATTTACATTCCCACGAACAGAGTTCAAGGGTCCCCTTTCCTCCACACCCTCACCAACACTCATCTTTTGCCCTTTTGGTAACAGCCACCCTCACAGGTGTGAGGCAATAGCTCATGGTGGTTTTGATTTGCGTTTTTGTGATGAAGAGTTGAGCAGCTTTCATAAACCTGTTGTCAATTTGTATGTCTTATTTTGAGAAATGTCTATTCATGACCTTTGCCCAATTTTTAACTGGACTAATTGTTTTTGTTAGTGTGGTTGGTCGGTTCGGAAGGTTTCATTTTGTGTTGTGTTGTTTTTTCTTTTTTGGTCTTGAGTTGTATGATTCCTGGCATATTTTGGATATTAATCCCTTATCAGTTATATGACTTGAAAATATGTTCTCTCATTCCATATGTTGCCTTTTCACCTTGTTGATTGTTTCCTTTGCTGTGCAGAAGCTTTTTAATTTTTTAATCAATCCTACTTGCTTATTTTTGCTTTTGTTGCCTGTATTTTTGGTGTCATATCACAAAAATCATCGCCAACTTAGGAAGTTTTGTCTTTAGGTTTTCTTCAAATAGTTTTTTTGTATCATCTCTTATGTTTAAGTCATTAATCTACTTAGTTAATTTTTTAATATGGTATAAGATAAAGGTCCAGTTTCATTCTTCTACATGTGGATATTCAGTTTCCCAACACCATTTATTGAAGAGACTATCATTTCTCCATTTTGTGTGCTTGTACTCATATTGAATATTAGTTGACAGTAAATGCATTGATTTATTTCTGACCTCTCTATGTTCCATTGGTCTATATGTGTGTCTTTACAACAATACCAAACTGTCTTGGTTGCTGTAGCTTTGTAATATATATTTTGAGATGTGATGTGTCCATATGGATTTTAGGATTTTCTTCTGTAAAGAGTACCATTGGGATTTTGATAAGATTGCATTGAACCTGTAGATCACTTTGGGTAGTACAGACATTTTAACAGTATTAATTCTTCCAATCCAAAAGGACAAACATTCCAATAGGATATTTTTTCCATTTATCTGTAATTCTTTAATTTCCTTCATTAGTGTTTTATAATTTTCAATGAACAAGTCTTTTATCTTCAGTTAAGTTTATTCCTCAGTGTTTTATTCTTTTTATTGCCATTGTAAACAGTATTTTCTTAATTTTCTTTCTAGATAGTTCATTGTTAGTGTATAGAAAGATCACTGATTTTTGTATGTTGATTTTCATCCTGTAACTTGAATGAATTTGTTTATTAGTTCTACAGAGTTTTTGTTGAGTCTTTCGGGTTTTCTGTATATATATATATGGTCTTACCATCTTAGAATAGAGATAATACAAGTTCTTTCTTTCCAGTTTGGATGTCTTTTATTTCTTATTTTTGTCAAACTGCTCTGTCTGGGACTTCCAGTACTATGTTGAAGAGAAATGGCAAAAGTAGGCATCCTTACCTTATGCCAGATCTTAGAGAAAAACATCTTAGCTTGATTATGTTAGCTATGTACTTTTTATAGATGATTTTACTGTGTTAGGGTAAGTTTCTTCTATTCCTCTTTTGTTGAGAGTTTTTAAAAGAATGGATATTGCATTTTTTTTTAATTAGGGGAAAGCACAAACGCTACTAGAAATGGAGTCCCCCACTACTAGAAATGATGCAGCCGAGTTTCCCACATGTGGGGAAATCGCAGGGGTCAGCACATCCGGAGTGGATAAACCGCACCCTGGGTAAACCACCTTCGTGATCGTGGTACTTCTCCTGCAAGGTAAGCATACATTGCACTTTATTACATGCTTTTTTTCTGCATCAATTGGGATGCTAATGTGGTTTATGTATTTCATTCTGTTAATGTGTTGTATCACATTGGCTGGTTTGTGTATATTGAATCATCCTTGCATACCAGAGATAAATCCCACTTGGTCATGGTGTATAATCCTGTTAGTGTGCTTCTGAACTTATTTGAATAGAATGTTATTATGGACTTTTGTATCAATGTTCATTATGGATATTGCTTGTTATTTCTTTTCATATGGTATCTTTATCTGGTTTTGATATCAAGGTGAAGGCCTTATAAAGTGAATTTGGAAATATTTTCTCTTTTCTTTTTCAAGAGTTTAAGAAGGATTGGTATTAATTCTTTGAATGCTTGGTTGAATGCACCCATGAAGCCATCTGGCCCTGGGATTTTCTTTTTTGGGAGTTTTTGATCACTGATTCAATATTCTTATTTTTTATTGGTCTATTCAGTCTTTCCATTTCTTCTGATCCAACCTTGGTATATTGTATCTTTCCAGGAATTTACCCATTTCTTCTAGGTTATCCAGTTTGTTGGTATATAGTTGTCAGTAATAGTTCCTTATAATTCTTTTTACTTCCGAGCTGTCTGTTATAGCGTTTCCTCTTTCATCTCTCATTTTGAGTCTTCTCTCTTTTTCTCTTAGCCTGTCTAGCTAGGTGTTTGTTGGTTTTATCTTTTCATAAAACCAACTCTTATTTTGTTGGCTTTTGCTATTATCTTGATTTATTTTGGCTCTACTCTGTACTATTGTCTTCCTCCTGTTGACTTTAAGCTTACTTTGCTGTTCTTTTTCTAGTCACTTAAGGTGTAAAGGTAGATGTTTGAGATCTTTCTTCTTTTTTTAATGTAGGTGTTTATCACTATAAACTTCCCTCTTAGTACTTCTTTGTTGCATCCCACAAGGTTTGGTATGGTGTGTATTTATGTTCATTTCTCTTGAGATATTTTTTAAATCCCCTTTGGATTTTTCTCTTTTACTCAATAATTGTTCAAGAGTGTATTTAGTTTAAATAGAATATTGTTAACTTCCCATTTTCTTACTGTTATTGAATTCCAGTTATATTCCATTGTGGTTAGAAAAGGTACTTGGCAAGATTTTAATCTTGAATTTGTTGAGACTTCTTTTGTGACCCAGCATGTGATCTATTCTGGATAATGTTCCATGTGTGCTTAAGAAGAATATGTATTTCTGCTATTGGATGGAAAGTTTGTATATGTCTGGTCTGTATAAAAAGTTCTTTATAGGTCCATTTTGTCTACCATGTTGTTCAGATCTCTATTTCTTTATTGATTTTTTTGACTGACTGTTATATCCATTATTGAAGTGGGGCATTGAAGTCTTCTACTCTTATTGTATTGTTAATTTCTCCCTTCAATATATCAATATTTGCTATATATATTTAGGTGCTCTGATGTAGAGTGCATATACATTTAAAATTGTTACAATTTCCTCTTAAATTGACCTTATCATTATATAATGATCTTCTTTCTGTTGAGAGACAGGTTTTTATTTAAAGTCTATTTTATCTGATATAAGTATAGACACCCCTGCTTTCTCTTGATTACCATTTTCATGGGATATCTTTTTCTATCCCTTCACTTTCAATTTATATGTGTCTTCATATCTAAAGTTAATTTCTTATAGGCAGCATATAACTGGATCTTGGTTTTTTTATCCACTTAGCCACTTTATATCTTCTGATTGAAAAATTTAATGTGTTTACATTTAAATAATTGTTGATGGGGAAGAAAATACTATTGCCATTTTTAAAACTGTTTTCTGTTTATCTTGTAGTTCATTTGTCCCTCTTCTCTCTTGCTGTCTTTCCTTGTGTTTTCTTGGTTTTTTGTTTTGTTTGTTTATCTGATACTTTTTTCTTCTTTTGGGTAGTTTCTGTAGGTATTTCCTTTGTGGTCATCATCAGGCTTACACAAAATATCTCATAATTATAATAGTGTTTTTAAAGCTGATACAATCTCACTTGCATACAAAAAGTCTACACTTTTACTTTCCCACCCACACAGTTATTAATATCACAATTTACATCTATTTATATTGTGTATCCATTAACATAAACTTATAGTTACTTTTAATACTTTTAACTTTTAGATTAGAATTAAAAGTAATTTAGCCACCACCATTACAGTAATACAGTAATATTAATCGCATTGTCTATATATTTACCTTTACCATGTTTCATACTTTCTTATGCTATTGTGTTGCTGTTTAACATCACTTCACTTTAACTTGAAGGACTGTCTATCATTTCTTGTAAGGTAAGTCTATTGGTGATGAACTCCCTCAGCTTTTGTTTGAGAAAATCTTTCTCCAAGTTTTTGTTTGAAGAAATTTATTTATTTTTATTGAGGTATAATTGATACACATCATATTTATTCAGGTTTACAACATGATTTGGTATTTGCATATATTTTGAAGTGATCATCATGATAAGCCTAGTGAACAATCTGTCAACATACAATAGTTACAAACTTTTTTTGTTGTGATAAAAACTTTTAAGATCTATTTTGTTAGCAACTTTTGAATATGCAATATTAACTGTAGTCACCATGCTGTACATTACACCTCATGACTTTTTATTTTATAACTGGAAATTTTTGTACCTTCTGACCACCTTCACCCATTTTGCCCACACCCCACTTCCACCTCTGACAACCACCAATCTGTTCTCTGTACTTAGAGCTTGGTGTTTGGGTGTTTTGTTTGTTTGTATAGATTCCACATAGAATTGAGATCAGAAGTGCTATTTATCTTTCTCTGTCTGACTTATTTCACTTAGCATAATGCCCTCATATTGTCACAAATTCTCCTTCATTTTTAAGGGACAGTTTTTCCAGATACAGTAGTCTTGGTTGGTTGGCAGTTTTCTTTCTTTTCAGTACTTTGAATGTATCATGCCACTCCTTCAGATATACAAGGTTTCTGTTAAAAAATCCTCTGAGAGTCTTATGGGAGTCAAAATTCTCTGTCTTTAAATTCTGCAATTTGATTATAATGTGTCTTGGTGTGTGCTTCTTTGAGGTCACCTTATTTTGTGTTCCTTGTTATTTTCCCACTTCAATTTCACTGATTTTTGCCCTAGTTTTTATTATTTCTTTTTCTTTTGCATGCTTTAAGATTATATAATTTTTCTGTCTCTATTTCCAAAGGTGGATGTTTAGGTTATTGATTTTAGCCCCATCTAATATTTCTCTAAGAACTACTTTAGCATCATCTTTCAAATTTTCATTAGTTCAAAATATTTTTTATTTCTCTTGAGACTTCTTTTTTGACTTGTGTAATTTTGAAGCATATTATTTAATCTCCAAAACTGACAATATTTTTGAGCTCTCTTTTATTGATTTGCATTTTAATTCTTATTGAGATTTCAGAATATACGTTCTGTGACTTGTATTCTTTAAAATTTTAAGGTGTATCTTTTTTAGCCGATAATGTGGTTTGCCTTGATGGGTGTTCCATATGAGATTGAGAAGGATGTATATTCTCCTATTGCTGGATGGAGTATTCTCTAAATGTCAAGTATAAAGAGTAAATTGCTAAGGCTCTTCAGGTCAGCTATATACTTACCATTGTGCCTGCTTGTTCTATCAGTTACTAACAGAAATGTTTGAAGTTTCCAAGTATAATAGTGGACTGGTCTATTTCTTTTTTCCATTCCATCAGTTTTTGCCTCAAAAAAAGATTATTTTGATACTTTTGTTAGATACATAAATATTTAGGATTGCTGTGTTTTATTGGAAAAATGGTCCCTTCATTTTTATGTACTGGCGCTTTTTATATCTAATAACTTCCCTTTTTCTGTAGTCTCCTGAGTCTGAAATTAAATTAGCTATTCTAGCTTTCTTTTGATTAGTATTAGGATAATGTATCTTCTTTCACCCCTTAATATTTTTTTGACCTACAAGAGTCTTTATAATTAAAGTGGGTTTCTTGTAGACAATGTATAGTTGGGCTTTGTTTTTTAAATCTACTTTGACAATCTCTTTTTTTTTTTTTTGAGAGGGCATCCCTCATATTTATTGATCAAATGGTTGTTAACAACAATAAAATTCAGTATAGGGGGGTCAATGCTCAATGTACAATCATTAATCCATCTCAAGTCTAATTCTCGTCAGTCTCCAATCTTCTGAAGCATAACGAACAAGTTCTTACATGGTGAACGAATTCTTACATAGTGAATAAATTCTTACATGGTGAACAGTACAAGGGCAGTCATCACAGAAACTTTCTGTTTTGATCACGCATTATGACCTATAAACAATCAGGTCAAATATGAATATTCGTTTGATTTTTGTACTTGATTTATATGTTGATCCCACATTTCTCCCTCTATTATTATTATTATTTTTATTTTTAATAAAATGCTGAAGTGGTAGGTAGATGCAAGATAAAGGTAGAAAACATAGTTTAGTGCTGTAAGAAGGCAAATGTAGATGATCAGATGATCAGGTGTGTGCCTATGGACTAAGTATTAGTCCAGGCTAGACAAGGGCAGCAAGACATCCACGGATGCAGAAGATTTCTCTCAAAGCGGGGGGGTGAGGTTCTGAGCCTCACCTCTGTTGATCCCCAAATTCTCACCTGATGGCCCCCCTGCGACTGTGCCTGTCTTAGGTTGTTCCTCCCTTGAGGAATCTTACCCGTCTCTGGCTAACCAGTCATCTTCCGGGGCCATACAGGGAAATGTAAAGTTGGTAAGTGAGAGAGAAGCCATATTGTTTGAAAAGGTTAGCTTTTTACTTCTTTGCAGATTTATGCCCTGTGGCTTCTATGCTCAGCACTTGTCTCAAGGTATCTTTACCACCTGGAGGAATTATGATACTCGGTAAATTCGATATGAGGCACAAATTCTATATAAGGGTTGTAATTAGGAAGAAAGAAGAAAAGCTACAGATGTAGCATATGGAAGGAAACATGGGAGGATTGATTATTTCTTTGACATATCTTCTTGTAGAGTACCTTAAGTATGTATAGGTTTTAAACTACTAACTAATTTGCACACACATATTAACATAATAGGAATACAGTGACATAAACAAAGCAAATCTATAATTACCATCCATCTCCAGTGAAGCCAAGAAAACCATTTAGGCACCCTAGGCATTTGTGAAAATTTGTCTATGATATGATGGATATTGTCCAACTGTACTTGAACAGTCTGAGAGAAATCAGACAAATTAAAGCAGCCCATTTCTGGGATCTGTTCACATCCCATATGTTCTTTTAACCGTAGATAGACTATAGTCATAAGATTTTGGAGTGCTACACCTTGCACCCCTCCCAACTCCTGGTTGAGTTCCAACAGTACAGATCCAGTCAAATTCGTTGTCTTACTGTATGCACATGCCAGCCTAGACATCTCCCTCCTCATTCCTATGGCAAGTCCAGGAGACGGTGGGCTGGATGCAGCCACAACCGCAGCATCATCTGGATCCCTGTAGAGGCTTTTTGATGATCATCCCCCTGGCACAAGTCCTCCAGAGAGTGCTGATGCCGGAAGCTCCTCCTCATATCGTATCTTAGTTCATTTTCTGGGTATCCAAGCTAGGCCTTGATCTTCTGCATAGAAACAAACAGACCCTTTGCCCACACTTTGACATGCCCTCTATACCACTGTGCAGAACTCATTGGAGGTCAGCACACAGTAACTGCTTTTTTTTTTTTTTAAGAGAAAGGAATGTTATCAGAAAAGAGTACCTCCATAGCTGATCATCTGACACCCTTTAAGTGATCAACATTAAGGATATTTAAAGCATGCGTTGATCTTTGATTTGCCAATAGTTTTATCCTATCAAGGAGTAATCCCCCTTTTCTTTCTTTTTTTTTTTTAATTTTTAATCTATACTTACATGAAGAATACTGTGTTTACTATGCTCTCCCCTATATCAGGTCCCCCCTAACAACCACATTACGGTTACTGTCCATCAGCTTAGCAAAATGTTGTAGAGTCACTACTTGTCCTCTCTGTGTTGTGCAGCCCACCCTCCCCTTTCTCCCTCCCCCCATGCATGCTAATCTTAATACCCCCCTTCTTCTTCCCCCCCCTTATCCCTCCTTGCCCACCCATCCTCCCCAGTTCCTTTCCCTTTGGTACCTGTTAGTCCATTTTTGGGTTCTGTAATTCTGCTGATGTTTTGTTCCTTCAGTTTTTCCTTTGTTCCTATACTCCTCAGATGAGTGAAATCATTTGGTATTTCTCTTTCTCCGCTTGGCTTATTTCACTGAGCATAATACTCTCCAGCTCCATCCATGTTGCTGCAAATGGTTGGATTTTTCCACTTCTTATGGCTGAGTAGTATTCTATTGTGTATATGTACCACATCTCCTTTATCCATTCATCTACCGATGGACATTTAGGTTGCTTCCAATTCTTGGCTATTGTAAATAGTGCTGCGATAAACATAGGGGTGCATCTGTCTTTCTCAAACTTGATTGCTGCGTTCTTAGGGTAAATTCCTAGGAGTGGAATTCCTGGGTCAAATGGTAGGTCTGTTTTGAGCATTTTGATGAACCTCCATACTGCTTTCCACAATGGTTGAACTAATTTACATTCCCACCAGCAGTGTAGGAGGGTTCCCCTTTCTCCACAGCCTCGCCAACATTTGTTGTTGTTTGTCTTTTGGATGGCAGCTATCCTTACTGGTGTGAGGTGATACCTCATTGTAGTTTTAATTTGCATTTCTCTGATAATTAGCGACGTGGAGCATCTTTTCATGTGTCTGTTGGCCATCTGTATTTCTTTTTTAGAGAACTGTCTGTTCAGTTCCTCTGCCCATTTTTTAATTGGGTTATTTGTCTTTTGTTTGTTGAGGTGTGTGAGCTCTTTATATATTCTGGACGTCAAGCCTTTATCGGATCTGTCATTTTCAAATATATTCTCCCATACTGTAGGGTTCCTTTTTGTTCTATTGATGGTGTCTTTCGCTGTACAGAAGCTTTTCAGCTTAATGTAGTCCCACTTGCTCATTTTTGCTGTTGTTTTCCTTGCCCGGGGAGATATGTTCAAGAAGAGGTCACACATGTTTATGTCTAAGAGGTTTTTGCCTATGTTTTTTTCCAAGAGTTTAATGGTTTCATGACTTACATTCAGGTCTTTGATCCATTTTGAGTTTACCTTTATATATGAGGTTATACAATGGTCCAGTTTCATTCTCCTACATGTAGCTGTCCAGTTTTGCCAGCACCATCTGTTGAAGAGACTGTCATTTCCCCATTGTATGTCCATGGCTCCTTTATCAAATATTAATTGACCATATATGTTTGGGTTAATGTCTGGAGTCTCTAATCTGTTCCACTGGTCTGTGGCTCTGTTATTGTGCCAGTACCAAATTGTCTTGGTTACTATGGCTTTGTAGTAGAGCTTGAAGTTGGGAAGTGAGATCCCCCCTACTTTATTCTTCTTTTTCAGGATTGCTTTGGCTATTCGGGGTCTTTGGTGTTTCCATATGAATTTTTGAATTATTTGTTCCAATTCATTGAAGAATGTTGCTGGTAATTTGAGAGGGATTGCATCAAATCTGTATATTGCTTTGGGCAGGATGGCCATTTTGATGATATTAATTCTTCCTAGCCATGAGCATGGGATGAGTTTCCATTTATTAGTGTCCCCTTTAATTTCTCTTAAGAGTGACTTGTAGTTTTCAGAGTATAAGTCTTTCACTTCTTTGGTTAGGTTTATTCCTAGGTATTTTATTCTTTTTGATGCAATGGTGAATGGAATTGTTTTCCTCATTTCTCTTTCTATTGATTCATTGTTAGTGTATAGGAAAGCTACAGATTTCTGTGTGTTAATTTTGTATCCTGCAACTTTGCTGTATTCCGATACCAGTTCTAGTAGTTTTGGAGTGGAGTCTTTAGGGTTTTTTATGTACAGTATCATATCATCTGCAAATAGTGACAGTTTAACTTCTTCTTTACCAATCTGGATTCCTTGTATTTCTTTGTTTTGTCTGATTGCCGTGGCTAGGACCTCCAGTACTATGTTAAATAACAGTGCGGAGAGTAGGCATCCCTGTCTGGTTCCCGGTCTCAGTGGAAATGCTTTCAGCTTCTCGCTGTTCAGTATAATGCTGGCTGTGGGTTTATCATATATGGCCTTTATTATGTTGAGGTACGTGCCCTCTATTCCCATTTTGCTGAGAGTTTTTATCATGAATGGATGTTGAATTTTGTCAAATGCTTTTTCAGCATCTATGGAGATGATCATGTGGTTTTTGTCTTTCTTTTTGTTGATGTGGTGGATGATGTTGATGGATTTTCGAATGTTGTACCATCCTTGCATCCCTGGGATGAATCCCACTTGGTCATGGTGTATGATCCTTTTGATATACTGTTGAATTCTGTTTGCTAGTATTTTATTGAGTATTTTTCATCTACATTCATCAGGGATATTGGTCTGTAATTTTCTTGTTTGGTGGGGTCTTTGCCTGGTTTTGGTATTAGGGTGATGTTGGCGTCATAGAATGAGTTTGGGAGTATTCCCTCTTCTTCTATTTTGTGGAACACTTTAAGGAGAATGGGTATTATGTCTTCTCTGTGTGTCTGATAAAATTCTGAGGTAAATCCGTCCGGCCCCGGGGTTTTGTTCTTGGGTAGTTTTTTGATTACCGTTTCAATTTCTTTGCTCGTAATTGGTTTAACTTTTGTGTTTCTTCCTTGGTCAGTCTTGGGAGGTTGTATTTTTCTAGGAAGTTGTCCATTTCTTCTAGGTTTTCCAGCTTGTTGTCATATAGGTTTTCATAGTAGTCTTTAATAATTCTTTGTATTTCTGTGGAGTCTGTCGTGATTTTTCCATTCTCATTTCTGATTATGTTGATTTGTGTTGATTCTCTTTTTCTCTTAATAAGTTGGGCTAGAGGCTTATCTATTTTGCTTATTTTCTCGAAGAACCAGCTCTTGGTTTCATTGATTTTTGCTATTGTTTTATTCTTCTCAATTTTGTTTATTTCTTCTGTGATCTTTATTATGTCCCTCCTTCTGCTGACTTTAGGCCTCATTTGTTCTTCTTTTTCCAGTTTTGATAATTGTGATGTTAGACTATTCATTTGGGATTGTTCTTCAAGTGTGCCTGGATTGCTATATACTTTCCTCTTAAGACTGCTTTCACTGCGTCCCACAGACGTTGGGGCTTAGTGTTGTTCTTGTCATTTGTTTCTATATATTCCTTGATCTCTATTTTGATTTGTTCATTGATCCATTGATTATTTAGTAGCATGTTGTTAAGCCTCCATGTGTTTGTGAGCCTTTTTGTTTTATTTGTAGAATTTATTTCTACTTTTATACCTTTGTGGTGTGAAAAATTGGTTGGTAGAATTTCAATATTTTGGAGTTTACTGAGGCTCTTTTTGTGAGCTAGTATGTGGTCTATTCTGGAGAATGTTCCATGTGCACTTGAGAAGAAAGTATATCCTGTTGCTTTTGGATGTAGAGTTCTATAGATGTCTATTAGGTCCATCTGTTCTAGTGTGTTGTTCCGTGCCTGTGTGTCCTTACTTATTTTCTGCCCAGTGGATCTATCCTTTGGGATGAGTGGTGTGTTGAAGTCTCCTACAATGAATGCATTGCAGTCTATTTCCCTCTTTAGTTCTGTTAGTATTTGCTTCACATATGCTGCTGCTCCTGTATTGGGTGCATATATATTTAGAATGGTTATATCCTCTTGTTGGACTGAGCCCTTTATCATTATGTAGTGTCCTTCTTTATCTCTTGTTACTTTCTTTGTTTTGAAGTCTATTTTGTCTGATATTAGTACTGCAACCCCTGCTTTCTTCTCACTGTTGTTTGCCTGAAATATGTTTTTCCATCCCTTGACTTTTAGTCTATGCTTATCTTTGGGTTTAAGGTGAGTTTCTTGTAAGCAGCATATAGATGGGTCTTGCTTTTTTATCCATTCTATTACTCTGTGTCTTTTGATTGGTGCATTAAGTCCATTTACATTTAGGGTGACTATTGAGAGATATGTACTTATTGCCATTGCAGGCTTTAGATTCGTGGTTACCAAAGGTTCAAGGTTAGCTTCTTTAGTATCTTACTGCCTAACTTATCTCGCTTATTGCGCTGTTATATACACTGTCTGGAGATTCTTTTCTTCTCTCCCTTCTTATTCCTCCTCCTCCATTCTTCATATGTTGTGTGTTTTGTTCTGTGCTCTTTTTAGGGGTGCTACCATCTAGAGCAGTCCCTGTAGGATGCCCTGTAGAGGTGGTTTCTCGGAAGCAAATTCCCTCAGCTTTTGCTTGTCTGGGAATTGTTTAATCCCACCATCATATTTAAATGATAGTTGTGCTGGATACAGTATCCTTGGTTCAAGGCCCTTCTGTTTCATTGCATTAAGTATATCATGCCATTCTCTTCTGGCCTGTAGGGTTTCTGTCGAGAAGTCTGATGTTAGCCTGATGGGTTTTCCTTTATAGGTGACCTTTTTCTCTCTAGCTGCCTTTAAAACTCTTTCCTTGTCCTTGATCCTTGCCATTTTAATTACTATGTGTCTTGGTGTTGTTCTCCTTGGATCCTTTCTGTTGGGGGTTCTGTGTAATTCCATGGTCTGTTCGATTATTTCCTCCCCCAGTTTGGGGAAGTTTTCAGCAATTATTTCTTCAAAGAGACTTTCTATCCCCTTTCCTCCTCCTTCTTCTTCTGGTATCCCTATAATACGAATATCATTCCTTTTGGCTTGGTCACATAGTTCTCTTAGTGTTGTTTCATTCCTGGAGATCCTTTTATCTCTCTCTATGTCAGCTTCTATACGTTCCTGTTCTCTGGCTTCTATTCCTTCAATGGCCTCTTGCATCTTATCCATTCTGCTTATAAATCCTTCCAGGGATTGTTTCACTTCTGTGATCTCCTTCCTGACATCTGTGATCTCCCTCCAGACTTCATCCCACTGCTCTTGCATTTTTCTCTGCATCTCTGTCAGCATGTTCATGATTTTTATTTTGAATTGTTTTTCAGGAGGACTGGTTAGGTCTGTCTCAGGTGTTGTCTCTGTGATCTTTGTCTGCCTGTAGTTTTGTCCTTTCATGGTGATAGAGATAGTGTGCAGAGCTGGTACAAGTGACCGCTGAAAGAGCTTCCCTTCTTGTTGGTTTGTGGCCTTCCTCACCTGGGAGAATAGCGACCTCTAGTGGCTTGTGCTGGGCAGCTGTGTGCAGACAGGGCTTCTGCTTCCTGCCCGGTTGCTATGGGGTTTATATCCACTGTTGCTGTGCGTGTGGCCTGGCCGGGGCTGCTCCTCCAAAATAGTGGAGCCCGGTTGGAGAGGGAGTGGCTGGGAGACTATTTATCTCCTTAAGGGTCCTCTGTGCTCCCTGCTGCCCAGGGGGTTAGAGTGCCCAGAGATCCCCAGATTCCCTTCCTCTGGTCTAAGTGACCTGTCCTGCCCCTTTAAGACTTCCAAAAAGCACTCTCCAAACCAAAACAACAACAGCAACAATGAGAGAGGGAACAGAAGAAAAAAAAAAAAGGAAAAAACAAGTGATTTTTTTTTTGTCCTCAGGCGCCGGTCCCAGGCACCCGCTCACCAGTCCCGCCGCCCTGCCTCCCTAGCACCAGGGTCCCTGTCCCTTTAAGGCTTCCAAAAAGCACCCGCCCACTGGTCCCGCAGGGAAAAACGTGGGATATTCTTTGTCCTCAGGCACCGGTCCCAGGCACCTGTTCACCAGTCCCGCCGCTCTGCCTCCCTAGCAACGGGGTCCCTGTCCCTTTAAGGCTTCCAAAAAGCACTCTCCAAAAAAAAAAAAAAAACCCCTCTGGTTTCTTTCCACCCGCCGGGAGCCCGGGGGAGGGGCGCTCGGGTCCCGCAGGGCGGGGGCTTGTATCTTACCCCCTTCGCAAGGCACTGGGTTCTTGCAGGTGTGGATGTGGTCTGGATGTTGTCCTGTGTCCTGTGGTCTCTATTTTAGGAAGATTTTTCTTTGTTATGTTTTCATAGCTCTATGTGTTTTTGGGAAGAGATTTCCACTGCTCTACTCACGCCGCCATCTTGGCTCCCTCAAGCGACAATCTCTTTTAATTAGTGTATTTAGACCATTCACATTTAAGGTGATTATTGATGTTTTTGGATTAATTTCATCCCTATTTGTAACTATTTTTAACTCATTACTAGAGGGTCATTTTTCAACCTTCTCTGGGTCTAATTGAGCAGTTTATGTGATTCTACTTTATGTCCTTTTGTATACAGCTATTATAATTCTTTTAAAAGTTTAGTGTTTTTCCTAAAGTTTACAATGTACACTTTTAACTAATTTAAGTCTACCTTAAAAGAACACTAGTCTGCTACACATTTAGCTCAGATAACTTAGAGTGTTCTCAGTTCCTCCCTTCTCTTGTGACATTGCCATCCTTCATGTCATTTATTTGTATAATTATCCAATACATTTTACTGATATAATATTTTAAATAGATGCATTTTAGATTAATGAAGAACAAGAAAAATAAGAGATTTTATTTTGTATTAATTCCTTCTCTGACTTTTTCTTTATGTAGATCCAGATTTATGGATCTACACACACACATGCACACACATAAAAATGAAAAGGAAAGATTTCTATCAAATAACCATTGGTATACTTTATTAAAGTCAGACAAGTCAAGTAGTTAGGTAGCAGCTGACTTCTCATCTCTTCCATCTGTTGCATGCAGCACTGTTACTTTTTGGAAAACTGAAGCCCCAGTATAACATCTCACTGGTTGTCTGGTTCCTGTCTTTAAGGAAAATTAATAGACCAAAAATTTTAAGAGAATTTTCAGATTTACATAAAATTGAACAGAAAATACAGAGAGTTTCCATATACCTCTTTCTCCTTCCCATTCCTCTGCCTCCACACACATACAATTTTCCCTATTATTAACATCCTGTAATGGTGGATTACAACTGACTAGCCAATAGTGGTATATTATAGTTAACCCAAAAAGTCCATAGTTCATAATTAGATTCATTCTTTGTATTGTACATTTTATGGGTTTTGATGAGTATATAATGACATGTATCCAACATCATGATATCATACAGAATAGTTTCACTGCCCCAAAAATCTTCTGTGCTTCACCTTGAACACCTGGCAACCACTGGTCTTTTTACTGTCTCTATCATTTTGCATGTTACAGAATGTCTTACAGTTGGAATGATACAGTAAATAGCCTTTTCAGGCTTACTTCTTTCACTTAGCAATATGCATTTAAGTTTCCTCCATGTCTTTTTGTCTAATAGCTCATTTATTTTTATCACTGCATAATATTTCACTGTCTGGATCACAATATCCCAAGCTGTGAAGATTCAAGATGGCAGCATGAGAGGTGAGAGAGAGAATTCCTCCCAAAACCACATATAGTGTGAAAATATAGTTAATGCAACTAGCCCTAAAACAGCAACAGGAAAGAAAGCTGCACCAGACTGTATACTACCTCACAAACAGAGCAGACCTCACAAAACAGGGTAACATCTGAAAGCCTTGATATGGTGGGACACAAGCCCTTCCCCCACGCCCAGCTCACCAACGGGAGGAAGAGAAATGGAGTGGCGAGGGGGTGGAAGCCTAGGACTGCTGAACACCCAGCCCTGGAGGTCTGCTTTGGATCACAAACCTCCAGGTACTTTGAAGGTTGGTGGGTTTGGGAGCTGCGACAGCAAGGTGCTTGAGAGACTGAGATTCTGGACGTTTGTGGAGGATGGGGATCCACATCCAGCTGCTCTGGATGTAAGGAAAGGCTGGCCATCTGAGAGGCTTCCTAGCAGCAAAAGGGCTCCAGAAGGGCGGGGTTTACATGGAGCTTGCTATGCAGGAGAAGGGATAGGTGGACAAGGCTGTCTAGGTGCACTCTGCCCAGCAGCTTTGGAACTTTGAAGAGCTTCAGGCACTCCATCCCCCTGGCTGGCTACTCAGATCCAAGGCCCACCACTGGAACATGCAGCCTGCTACACCTTCCTCCTGGCCTGCCGGCACTTGCTCACAAACTGGCAGTCACTGTGCTGGCATCAAGCCAGCCAGAAGGAGGCCCTGCTTACATCAGTTAGGGAAGCAAATCACAGAGGCTTACACCTGGGGCTCAGCCCACTGGCTCCGACACTGGAGACAGACACTGTAGCCAGAAAGCAGGAAACAGCCCTTTCCTCCACCAGTGCAACTCCCATACGACCCCCAACCTCACTCTAGGGGCTGAGCAGCTCCAGAGACTAGAGTTTCTGGGCACTAGAGGGCAGCACATAGAATTATGAAACGTCAAAGGAACCTGGTTCAAACCAAAATCTCACAAAATACAGAAAAAGGGCTAAAAGAAACTGAACTCACCAATCTTCCTGAAAGAGAGTTCAAAATAAAAATCATAAATGTGCTCACGGAGGTACAGAAAAATATTCAAGAACTCAGGGATGAATTTAAGACAGAGATCCAATCATTAAGAAATTCCATATCTGAAATGAAACACACAATGTAGGGATTTAAAAGCAGATTAGATGTAGTAGAAGAGATAGTAAATGGAATAGAAATTAGAGAAGAGGAATACAAAGAAGATGACGCACAGAGAAAAAAGGATCTCTAAGAATGAAAGAATATTGAGAGAACTGTGTGACCAATCCAGATGGAACAATATCCACATTATAGGGGTACCAGAAGAAAAAGAGAGAGAAAAAGGGATAGAAAATGTCACTGAGGAGGTAATTGCTGAAAACTTCCCCAATATGGAGAAGGAGATAGTCTCTCAAGCCATGGAGGTGCACAGATCTCCTGCACAGATCTCCCTACACAAGGGACCCAAGGGACAACATCAAGACATATAATACTTAAAATTATTATAGATCAAATTATTATAGACCAAGACAAAGATCAAGGATAAAGACAGAGTTTTAAAAGCAGCTAGAGAGAGAAAAAAGATCACATACAAAGCAAACCCCATCAGGCTATCATCAGATTTCTCAACAGAAACCTTAAGGGCCAGAGGGAGTGGCATGATATATTTAATGCAATGAAGCAGAAGGGTCTCAAACCAAGAATACTCTACATGGCAAAGTTATCATTTAAATTTGAAGGAGGGATTAAACAATTTTCAGATAAACAAAAACAGAGAATTTACCCCCCACAAACCACCTTACAGTGTGTATTTTGGAGGGACTGCTATAAATGGAAATATTCCTAAGGCTAAATAGATGTCACTGGGGAAATAAAACCACAGCAAACTAGAACAATTAATTTCTAAACAGATGCAAAATCAAATCAACTACCCTGAAAGTCACTCAAGGGATAGACAAAGAGTACAGAATATGATATCTAACATTTAAAGAATGGAGGAGGAAGAAAAGGAGGAAAAATTAAAAACCTTTGGGTTGTGTTTGTAATAGCATATTAAGTGAGTTAAGTTAGACTCTTAGATAGTAAGGGAATTATCTTTGAACCTTTGGTAACCACAAATCTAAAGCCTGCAATGGCAATAAGTACATACCTATAGATAATTACCCTAAATGTAAATAGTCTGAATGCACCAATCAAAAGACATAGAGTCACTGAATGGATAAAAAAACAAGATCCATCTATATGCTGCCTACAAAAGACTCACTTAAAACTCAAAGACATACACAGACTGAAAGTAAAGAGATGGAAAAAGATACTTCATGCAACTAATAGAGAGAAAACAGGTACAGTACTTGTATCAGACAAAATAGACTTCAAAACAAAGAAAGTCACAAGAGACAAAGAAAGACATTACATAATGATAAAGGGGTCAGTCCAACAAGAGGATATAACTATTATAAATGTCTATGCACCCAACACAGGAGCACCTACATATGTGAAACAAATACTAACAGAATTAAAGTGGGAAATAGAATGCAATGCATTCATTTTAGGAGACTTCAACACACCACTCACTACAAAGGATCAATCAACCAGACGGAAAATAAGTAAGGAGACAAAGGCACTGAACAACACACTAGAACAGATGGACCTAACAGACATCTACAGAACACTCCATCCAAAATGGACGGGATACTCATTCTTTTCAAGGGCACATTGAACATCCTCAAGAATAGATCATATACGAGGCCACAAAAAGAGCCTCAGTAAATTCAAAAAGATTGAAATTGTACCAACCAGCTTCTCAGATCACAAAGGTATGAAACTAGAAATAAATTACACAAAGGAAATGAAAAAGCCCACAAACACATGGAGGCTTAATAACATGCTTCTAAATAGTCAATGGATCAATGACCAAATAAAAACAGATATCAAGCAATATATGGAGACAAATGACAACAATAATTCAACACCACAAAATCTGTGGGATGCAGCAAAGGCCATGCTAAGAGAGAAGCATATTGCAATACAGGCCTACCTCAAGGAAGAAGAACAACCCCAAATGAACAGTCTAAACTCACAATTAATGAAACTAGAAAAGGAAGAATAAATGAGACCCAAAGTCAGTATAAAGAGGGACATATAAAGATTAGAGCATAAATAAATAAAATCGAGAAGAATAAAACAATAGAAAGAATCAATGAAAACAGAAACTGGTTCTTCAATAAAGTAAACAAAATAGATAAACCACTAGCTAGACTTATCAAGAAAAAAAGAGTCCACGCGCATAAACAGAATCAGAAATGAGAAAGGAAAAATCGCTACAGACACCACAGAAATACAAAGAATTATGAAAGAATACTATGAAAAATTATATAATAACAAACTGGATAACCTAGAAGAAATGGACAACTTTCTAGAAAAATACAACCTTCCAAGGCTGACCCAGGAAGAAACAGAAAATCTGAATAGACCAATTACCAGCAAGGAAATTGAATTGGTAATCAAAAAACTACCTAAGAGAAAAACCCCTGGACCAGATGGTATCACTGCTGAATTTTATCAAACATTTTAGTGAAGACCTAATATCCATACTCCTTAAAGTTTTCCAAAAAGTAGAAGAGGAGGGAATACTCCCAAACTCATTCTACAAGGCCAACATCACTCTCACACCAAAACCAGGCAAAGATAGGACAAAAAAAGAAAATTATAGACCAATATCCCTGATGAACATAGATGCAAAAATACTCAACAAAATATTAGCAAACTGAATTCAAAAATACATAAAAAAGATAATCCATCATGATCAAGTGGGATTCATCCCTGGGATACAAGGATGGTGCAACATTTGAAAATCCATCAACATCATCTACCACATCAAGAAAAAGAAGGACAAAAACCACATGATCATCCCCGTAGATGCTGAAAAAGCATTCGACAAAATTCAACATCCATTCATGATAAAAACTCTCAGCAAAGTGGGTATAGAGGGCAAGTACCTCAACATAATAAAGGCCATATATGACAAACCCACAGCCAACATTATACTTAACAGTGAGAAGCTGAAAGCTATTCTTCTAAGATTGGAAACAAGACAAGGACGCCCAGTTTCCTCACTTCTATTCAACATAGTACCGGAGGTCGTAGCCATGGCAATCAGACAACACAAAGAAATAAAAGGCATCCAGATTGGTAAGGAAGAAGTCAAATTGTCCCTGTTTGCAGATGACATGATATTGTACATTAAAAAACCATAAAGAATCCACTCCAAACTACTAGAACTAATATCTGAATTCAGCAAAGTTGCAGGATACAAAATTAATACAGAGAAATCTGTTGCATTCCTATATGCTAACAATGAACTAGCAGAAAGAGAAATTAGGAAAACAATTTCATTCACAATTGCATCAAAAAGAATAAAATACCTAGGAATAAACCTAACTAAGGAAGTGAAAGAGCTTTACTCTGAAAACTACAAGACACTCATGACAGAAATTAAAGAAGATACCAATAAATGGAAACACATCTTGTGCTCATGGATGGGAAGAATTAATATTGTTAAAATGGCCATCCTGCCTAAAGCAGTCTACAGATTCAATGCAATCCCTATCAAAATAACAACAGCATTCTTCAATAAACTAGAGCAAGTAGTTCTAAAATTCATATGGAACCACAAAAAACCCTGAATAGCCAAAGCAATTCTGAGAAGGAAGAATAAAACAGGGGGATTATGCTCCCCACTTCAAGCTCTACCACAAAGCCACTGTAATCAAGACAATTTGGTGCTGGCACAAGAACAGACCCATAGACCAATGGAACAGACTAGAGAGTCCAGATATAAATGCAAGCATATATGGTCAATTAATATATGATAAAGGAACCATGGATATACAATGGGAAAATGACAGCCTCTTCAACAGCCGATGTTGGTAAAACTGGACAGCTACATGCAAGAGAATGAAACTGGATCACTGTCTAACCCCATACACAAAAGTAAACTCAAAATTAATCAAAGACCTGAATGTAAGTCATGAAATCATAAAGCTCTTAGAAGAAATCATAGGCAAAAATCTCTTGGACATAAATATAAGCAACTTCTTCATGAACATATCTCCCTGGGCAAGGGAAACAAAAGGAAAAATGAACAAGTGGGACTGTATCAAACTGAAAAGCTTCTGTACAGCAAAGGACATCATTAGTAGAACAAAAAAACATCCAACAGTATGGGAGAATATACTCATAAATGACATATCCAATATAGGGTTGACATCCAAATTATATAAAGAGCTCTTGCACCTCAACAAACAAAAAGCAAGTAATCTAATTTAAAAAATGGGCAGAGGAGCCGAACAGACACTTCTCCAAAGAAGAAATTCAGATGGCCAACAGACACATGAAAAGATGCTCCACATCGCTAATCATCAGAGAAATGCAAATTGAAACCAATGAGATAATGAGATATCACCTCACTCCAGTTAGGATGGCCAACTTCCAAAAGACAAGAAACAACAAATGTTGGCAAGGTTGTGGAGAAAGGGGAACCCTCCTACACTGCTGGTGGGAATGTAAATTAGTTCAACCATTGTGGAAAGCAGTATGGAGGTTCCTCAAAAAACTAAAAATAGAAATACCATTTGATCCAGGAATTCCACTCCTAGGAATTTACCCTGAGAATGCAGCAGCCCAGTTTGAAAAAGACTTAGGCACCCCTATGTTTATTGCAGCATTATTTACAATAGCCAAGAAATGGAAGCAACCTAAATGTCCATCAGTAGATGAATGGATAAAGAAGATGTGGTGCATATACACAATTGAATATTATTCAGCCATAATAAAAAAACAAATCCTACCATTTGCAACAACATGAATGGAGCAAGAGGGTATTATGCTCTGTAAAATAAGCCAGGCAGAGAAAGACAAGTATCAAATGATTTCACTCATCTGTGGAGTGTAAGAATAAAGCAAAAACTGAAGGAACAAAACAGCAACAGACTCAGAGAACCCAAGAATGGACTAATAGTTACCAAAGGGAAAGGACTGGGGAGGATGGGTGGGAAGGTAGGGATAGGGGGGAAAAGAGGCATTATGGTTAGCATGTATAATGTAGGAGTGGGGGGACACAGGGAAGGCAATATAACACAGTGAAGACAAGTAGTGATTCTATACCATCTTACTACACTGATGGACAGTGACTGTAATGGAGTATGTGGTGAGGATTTGATAATATGGGGAGTCTAGTAACCATAATATTGTTCATGTAACTGTACATTAATGATAGAAAAAAAAACTTACCATCTTAACCATTTTTGAGAGCACCTAAAACATATACCCAACAGCAGCAGAAAACACATCTTCTAAAGCACACACAGAATATTCATCAGGATAGATCATATGTTAAGTCATAAAACAAGCCTTAGCAAAGGTAAAAAGATTGAATTCATACCATCTTTTCTGACTACAATGGTAGAAATCAATAACTGGGGAAATTTTTTAATGTGTGGGAAACAGGAAAACTGAGAAATTTTTTAATGTGTGGGAATTAACCAACACATTCTTGAACAGCCACTATGTCAAAGAAGAAATCAAAAAGGAAAAATTTAAGTGCCTTAAACAAACAAAAATAGAAACAGAACATATCAAAGTTTATGAGATACATCAAAAGCAGTTCTAAAAGGGAACTTTACAGTGATAAATGCCTACATTATGATAGAAGAGAGACCACAAGTAAACAACTCAACTTTATACTTCAAGAAACTAGAAAAAGAGGCTAAGCTCAAAGTTAGCAGAAGAAATGTAATTCCAAAGATCAGAATGGAAATAAATGAAATAGGGACCAGACTGCAATAAAAGGAAGAATTGCATTTTTGAAAAGATAAACAAAATGACAAACCCTTAGCTAGACTTAGAAAAAAAGAAAAGTCTCAAAAAAAATAAAATCAGACACATTAAAACTGACACCTCAGAAATACAGAGGTTCATAAAAGACTACTATGAACAATTTGCATAACCAACAAATTGCATAATCTAGAAAAAATGGACAAATTACTAGAAATATAAAACCTACCAAGGCTGAATCATCAAGTGGAAAATTTGAGCAGACTAATAGTAAGTGAGGAGATTGAAACACTAACAAAAAACCTCTTAATATAAGAAATCCCATGTCCCTTGGCTTCACCAGTGACTTCTAACAAACATTTAAGGCAGAGCTAACACCAATACATTTCAAACTGTTTCAAAAAATAAAGAAGACAATGCACCCAAACTCATTTTAGTAGACCAAGATCACCCTGATATTCAAACCAGACAGATACTATAAGAAAAGAAGACTACAGGCCAATATCCCTGATAAACATAGATGCAAGCAATCCTCAGTAAAATACTAAGAAAGCAAATTCAACAGTATTCTAAAAGAATCATACACCATGGTCAAAAGGGATTATCCCCAGGAGGCAAGGATGGTTTGACATGCAAATAAATAAGTGTAATACACCACATTAAGAGAATGAAAGATAAATATCATATAATCATCTTAATAGATGCTGAAAAAGTATTTGACAATATTTAACACCGTTTCATGATTAAAAACTCTAAAAAAATTGGGTATAGAAGGAATGCACTTCAACATAACAAAGGCCATATATGATAAGCTCCCAGATAACATCATACTCAACAGAGAAAGATTAAGTTTTCTTCTAAGATCAGAAACAAGATAGGGATGTGCATTCTCACCACTCCTGTTCGACACAGTACTGGAATTCTAGCCAGAGCAATTAGATAAGAAAATAAATAAAAAGTCATCAGAACTGGAAATGAGGAAATAAAACTGTTTGCAGATGTGCTCTTATGGAAAACCCTAAAGGCTCTACAAAAAAAAAAAAAGCTAGTACAACCAATAAACAAATTCAGTAAATTTACAGGATATAAAATTAACATACAAAAATCAGTTGTTTCCGTTAACTCACAATGAACCATCTGAAAAAGAAATAAAGGAAACAATCCCATTTACAATAGCATCAATAAAATCCAAATACTTAGGAATAAATTTAACCAAGGAGAGGAATGAATGATCTGTACCCTAAAAATTTCCAGACATTGATGAAACAGATTGAAGAAGACACAAATAAATGGAAGGTATCCAGTTTTTAAGGGTCAGAAGAATTAATATTGATAAAATATCCAAGCTACACAGGGCCACCTATAGATTCAGTGCAATCCATATCAAAATTTCAATGGCATTTTTCACAGAAATAGAAAAACAATCCTAAAAACCAGAGTAACCAAAGCAATCCAGAAAAAGGACACAGTACAAGGCATAACAAATCCTGATTTCAGATCTTACTGTAAGGCTATAGTAATCAAAATAGTATGGATAAAAAAAGGCACATAGACCAATGGAACAGAATTGAGAGTCCAGAAATAAACTGACACATATACAATTAACTAATATTTGACACGGAACCAGAGAACTCATTGGGGAAAGGAGTCTTTTCCATAAATGGTGATGGGAAAAGTGGAAAACTACATGTAGAAGAATGAAATTGGACCCTCATCTCGACCACTCACAAAAAATTAAGTTGAAATGGATTGAAGACTTAAATATAAGACCCTCAAACTGTAAAAACCACTAGGAAAAAATATAGGGAAAATTCTCCCTGACATTGATCTTTGTAATCTTTCAGGATATGATACCCAAAACAGAAGAAACAAAAGCAAAAATAAACAAGTGGTACTACATCAACTTAAAAAGCTTCTACACCCCAAAAGAAACAATCAGCAAAATAAAAGACCAATCTACAGAATTGGAGAAAATGTTTGCAAGCCATCTATCTGATAAGGGATTAAAATCCAAAATATATAAGGAACTCATACAACTCAATAGCAAAAAGCAATCCAATTTAAAAATGAGCCTGAGTAGACACTTTTCCAAAGAAATACAAATGAAAAACAGGTACATGAAAAGATGCTTAACATCACTAATCATCGAGGTAATGGCAGCAAAAAACACAGTCAGAAATCACTCAACAGCTTTTGGAGTGGGTATTGTCAAAAGGTAAGAGACAACAAGTATTAACTAGGCTATGGAGAAAATGGAGCTCTTGTGCATTGTTTTTGGGAATGCCACTATGGAAAACAGTATAGAGGTTCCTCAAGAAGTTAAAAATAAAACTACTATATGATCCAGTAATCACACTTCTGGGTACATATCTAGAGGAAATGAAAACAGTATGTCAAAGATATATCTGAACACCCATATTCAGTGCAGCATTATTTATAATATCCAAGATATGGAGACCACCTAAGCCTCTATCAATGGATGAATGGATTTTTTTAAAAGGAATATTATATAGCTGTAGCAAGGAAGGAAATCTTGCCTTTTGGAACAACATGGACAGACTTCAAGGGCATTATACTGACATAAGTCAGACAGAATGATGGTTGCCTGGGTCTAGAGGATGGGGGAATGGGGAGATGCCTTAAAGGGTACAAACTTCCAGCTATAAAATGAATGAACTCTTGGGATCTAATGTGAAACATGGTGACTATAATTAACAATACTGTATTATTTGCTTTAAGGTTGTTAAGAGGGTAGATTTAAATGTTATCACAACAAAAAAATGGTAGTTATGTGAGGTTGTGGTGGTGTTAACTAACCTTACTGTGGTAAGCATTTTACAATATAGACATGAATCAAATCATCATGCTTTTACACTTTAAACTTACATATGTTGTATGTCAGTGATATCTCAAAATAGGTGGGCAAAAAAAGTACCAGTGAGCACAATAATTGGATTGTATAGTAAGAAAATATTTAGCTTTCTAAGGAACCACCAAACTCTCTTCTGAAGTGGCTATAACATTTTGTATTCCCACCTGCAAAAATGAGAGTTCGTATTGCTCCACATATTCACCAGCATTTGGTGTTGCCAGTGTTTTGGATTTTAGCCATTTGGATAGGTGTGTAATGAAATCTCATTGTTTTAATTTGCAATTTTGTAATTACATATGATGTTGGCCATCTTTTCTTTGCTTATTTGCCATCAGTATATCGTCTGCGGTGAGTGGTCTGTTCAGATATTTTGCCTATTTTTAAATTGGGTTGGTTTCCCTATGGCTGAGTTTTAAGGGCTCTTTGTATATTTTAGATGCAAGTCCCTTATCAGATATTTTTAAAAAATGTTTTCTCCAAAGCTGTGACTTGTCTTTTCATTCTCTGAATGAAATGTCTTTCACTGATCAGAAGTCTTTAACTTTAATGGAATCCAACTCATAAATGTTTTCTTTCATGGCTAATGTATTTGGTGTTTAATCTTCACCAAATTCAAAGTCATCTAGATTTTATCTTATTTTATCTCCTAGAAGTTTTCACATTTTCTATTTTATATTTAAGTCTATGTTCTATTTTAAGTTAATGTTTGTGAAAGGTGTAAGGTCTGTGTCTACATTAATTTTTGTGTGTATGAATGTCCAGTTGTTCTAGTACCATTTTTTGGAAAACATCCTTTCTCCATTGAATTGCCTTTGCTCATTCATCAAAGACCAGTTGACTATATTTGTGTCAGTCTATTTCTAGGCTCTCTATTCTATTCCATGGATCGATTTTTCCATTCTTTCACCAATACCACACTGTCTTTATTACTGTAGTTTTATACATAGTATGTCTTCAAGTCAGATAGTGTCAGTTCTCCAATGTATCCCTTCTTCTTTATTGTGCTGGCCATTCTGGGTCTCTTGCCTTTCCATATAAACTTTACAATTTGTCAATATCAACAAAATAATTTGCTGGACTTTTGATGGAGATTGCTTTGGATCTGTCAAATTGAGAAGAATTGACATATTAACAATATTGCATTTTTCTATCCTTGAACATGGAATATCTATTTATTGAAAACTTCGATTCTTTGATTAGAGTTTTGTAGTTTTCCTCATATTGGAATACATTATATTCCTTATATAGGAATATCTTATACATATTTTGTTAGATTTATACCTAGATATTTCATTTTTTGATGTCAATGTAAATGATGTTATGTTTTTATGACTTTTATTTCTTTTATCTTAAGACCCCAATATGGTGGAATAGAGAGAGGGGATATCCTTCCCTTGTTCCTGATCTTATAGGAAAAGAACAATTATTAAGTATGATATTAACTGAAGGTTCTACCCAAGTGTCCTTTAACAAGTTGAGAAAGGTCCCATCTATTCCTAGTTTGCTGAGAGTTTTTATCATAAATGGGTGCTTGGTTTTATCAAATGCTTTGTCTGCTGATATAATAAGATGATTTTTCTTCAGCTTGTTCATATGATGGAATACATTAATTGATTTTCAAAAATTGAACCAACCATGCATTACTAGAATAAAACCCACTTGGTCTGGTGTGTAATTATTTACATACATTGCTGGATTTGATTTTTTAATGTTTCATCAAAGTTTTTGCATCTGTGTTGCTGAAATATCTTTAGTTTTCCTTTCTTGTAATGTTTTTGTTTGGTTTTGGCATTAGGGTAATGCTACCCTCAGAATAAATTAGGAAGTGTTCTCTTTGGTTCTATTTTCTGAACAACTTGTAGAGAATTCGAATTATTTGTGCCTTAAATATTTGGTACAATTCACCAGTGAATCCCTCTGGGCCTGGTGTTTTCTGTTTGGAAGGTCAAGTATTGGTTCAATTTTTCTAATAGATGTAGGTCTACTTATATTATCTGTTTCCCCTCATGTGAGTTTTGATTGTGTATTTCAAGGAATAAGTCCCTTTCACCTAAGTTATCAAATTTGTGGACATAGAATTGTTTGCAGTATTCCTTTAGTATCCTTTTAATGTCCATGGGATCAGTAGTGATGGTCTGTCTTTCATTTCTGATATCAGTGAACTTCCTTTCTTCATTAGTCTGGCTTGGAGTTCATAAATTTTATTGATCTTTTAAAAAAACAGTTTTGGTTTGTTGATTTTTCTCTATTGTTTCCCTGTTTTCAATTTCATTGATTTCTGCTCCAATATTTATTTATTTGATTCTGCTTACTTTAGATTTAACTGCTCTTCTTTTTCTAATTTCCTAAAGTGGAAAATTAGGTGATTGATTTTAAATTTTTATTTTTTTTAGTCATTCAATGTTTTAAATTTTCTTTTAAACATTTTTTTCACTGCATCCCACAGACTTTGCTATTTTTACTTGGTTCAAAGTATTTTTAAATTTCTCTTTAGATTTCTTCCTTGACAATGTGGTATTTAAAAACAGGTTGTTTAATCTCCAAATGTTTATACATTTTTCAGCTTTGTTTTTGTTACTGGTTCATAGTTAAATTCATTGTGGTTTGAGCATATGCCTTGTATACTTTCTGCTCTTTTAAGTGTGTTAAGGTAAGTTTTATGGCCCATAATGTGTTCTGTCTTGATAATTGTTCCATGTGAATGATAAGAAAGTGTATCATTCTGTTCTTGGATGAAGTATTGATAGATGCCAAGTATATCCAGTTGATTGATGGTGCTGTTTAGTTCAGCTCTATCCCTTTTGATTTACTGCATGCTGCAGCTGTGAATTACTGCTAGAGGAGTGCTAATTCTCCAAATGTAATAGTGGAGTTTTCTCTCTCTCCTTGCAGTTCTAACAGCTTTTACCCCACATATTTTGATGCTCTGTTGTAAAGTGCAGACATATTAAGGATTGTTAATGTGGACAGCTCTTATGTGCACAGTTGTTAATGTATACAGTTCTACAGTTCTTAAAGAATTGACCCCTTCATCACACATCGTGTCACTCTTTATCCCTGATAATTTTCTCTGTTTTGAAATCTTCTTTGCCTTAAATTAGTATAGCTATTCCATCTTATGTAATTAGTCTAGCATGCTATCTTTTTCCTTTCACTTTTGTATCTGTATCTTTATATTCCAAGTGGGTTTTTTGTAGACTACATATAGTTGGTCTTATTTTTTATTCGCTCTGACAGTTTTCATCTTTCAATTGTTGTACCTAGACCATTCACATTTAAAATTATTATTTATATAATTGGATTAATATCTACCATATTTGGGAACTTTTTGATTCATTACTATTGTTCTTTCTTTGTTTTGTTTTGTTTGATTTTGGGCTTCCAAACTTTTTCTGCCTTCTCTGGTTGTAAATGAGCATTTTATATTATTGTATTTTTTTCTCCTTTCTTAGCATATTAATTATGCTTTAGGGGAAATTAGTAGTTGCTTTAGAATTTTTAACATATTTACAACTAAATTAAGTCCACTTTCTTTTTTTATTTTTTATTGAACCATAGTTGGTTACAATATTATATTGTTTTCAAGTGCACAATATAATGATTTGACAGTTACGTACATTATTAAATCCTCACTCCAACTAGTGTAGTTACTTTGTCGACACAGAAATATGTTATAGAACTACTGACTATATTCTCTATGCTGTACTTTCATTCCAATGACTAATTCATATTATGATTGAGATTTTGTGCCTCTTTATCTCCTTCACCTATTTCATCCACCCACTCCAACCCCTCCCCATGGTAACAACCAGGCTCTTCTCAGTGTCTATGAGTCCCATTGCTGTTTTGTCTATTTTGTTTGTTTTATTTTTAGATTACACATCATATGGTATTTGTCTTTCTCCACCTGTCTTGTTTCACTTAGCATAATATCTTCTAAATCCATCCATGTTGACATGAATGGCAGGATTTCTTTCTTTTTTATGGCCGAATAATATTCCATTGCATATTGTACATCATTGTTATCCATTCATCTATTGATGAACACTCTGATTTCTTCCATATCTTGGCTATTATAAGTAATGTGGCAATAAACATAGGGGTGTATATAACTTTTTGAATCAGAGAATTTGTTTTCTTTAGGTAAATTCCTAGAAGTGGACTTACTGAGTCTTATGGTATTCCCATTTTTACTTTTCTGAGGAACCTCCGTACTGCTCTCCGTAGTGGCTTCACAAATTTACATTCACCCCAACAGTGTAGAAGAGTTCCTTTTTTTCAATATCGTTGCAACCCTTGTTATTTCTTGTATTTTGGATAATGGCCCTTCTGACTGGTGTGAGTTCATATCTCATTGTGGTTTTGATTTGCATTTCCCTGAGGATTAGCAATGTGGAGTATCTTTCCATGTGTCTGTTGGCCATCTGTATTTCTTCTTTGAAAAAATGTGTATTCAGGTCCTCTGCCCATATTTTAATTGGGATTTGTTTTTTGGGTGTTGAGGCATGTGAGTTCTTTATAGATTTTGGATGTTAACCCCTTGTCGGATATGTCATTTACAAATATATTCTCCCATACTACAGGATATCTTTTTGTTCTACTGATAGTGTCCTTTGCTGTATAGAAGATTTTTAGTTTGATGTAGTCCCACTTGTTCATTTTTGCTTTGTTCCCCTTGCCCAGGGAGACATGTCCAGAAAGTAATTTCTCAAGCTTATGTTCAAGAGGTTTTTGCCTATGTTTTCTTCTTAGAATTTTATGGTTTCATGTCTTATATTTAGGTCTTTACTCCATTTTGAGTTTACTTTTGTGTATGGAGTTAGACAATAATCCAGTTTCATTCTGTTGCATGTAGCTGTCCAGTTTTTCCAACACCATTTATTGAAGAGGCTGTCTTTTCCCCATTGTATATTCTTACCTCCTTTGTTATATATTAGTTGACTATATATGTGAGGTTTATTTCTGGGCTCTCTATTCTGTCCATTGACCTATGGGTCTGTTCTTGTGCCACTAACATACTGTTTTGATTACTGTAGATTTGTGGTATAACTTGAAATCAGGCAGTGTGATATCCCCAGCTTTGCTCTTGTTTCTCAAGTTTGCTTTGTCTGTTCTGGGTCTTTTGTTGTTCCATATAAATTTTAGGATTATTTGCCCTAGTTCACTGAAAAATACCATTGGTATTTTGATAAGAATTGCATTGAATTTGTAATTGCTTTGGGAAGGGTGGCCATTTTGACAATATTTAATTCTTCCTCTCCATGAGCATGGAGTAGATTTCCATTTATTTTCTTTAATCAGTTTTTTATCATTTTTGGAGTACAGGTCTCTCACATCCTTGGTTAGGTTTATCCCTAGGTATTTTATTGATGCACTTGTAAATGGAATTGTTTTCCTGATTTCTCTTTCCACTAGTTCATTGTTAGTATATAGGAATGCTATATTTCTGTGTATTAATTTTTCATCCTGCAACTTTGCCAAACCCAATGATTAATTTTAACAGCTTTTTGGTGGAGTCTTTAGGGTTTTCTATATGTAATATCATGCCATCTTCAAATAGTGACAGTTTTACTTCTTCCTTACCAGTGTGGATGCCTTTTATCTCTTTATCTTGTCTGATTTCCATGGCTGGGACCTCCAGTACTATGTTGAATAAGAATGGTGAGGGTGAACATACTTGTATTGTTTCTGATCTTAGAGGAAAAGCTTTCAGCTTTGCACCATTATGATGTTAGCTGTGTGTTTGTATATATGGCCTTTATTATGTTGAGGTATGTTCCCTCTATACACATGTTGTTGAGAGTTAAAGAGTTTTTTATCATGAATGAATGTTGAATTTTGTCAAATGCTTTTTCAGCATCTATTGACAAGATCATGTGGTTTTTATCCTTCTTTTCACTAATGTGGTCTATCACATTGATTGATTTGCAGATACTGTACCATCCTCACATCCCTGGAATAAATCCCACTTGGTCATGATGGATCATTCTTTTGATGTATTTTTTAATTTGGCTTGCTAATATTTTTTTGAGGATTTTACATCTATCTTTGTCAGGGACATTGGTTTATATTTTTCTCTTTTTTGTATTGTCTTTGTCTGGTTTGGGTATTAGAGTGATGCTGGCCTCATAGAATGAGTTTCGAAGTATTCCCTCCTCTTCCATTTTTTAGAATACTTTAAGAAGGATGGGTATTAGCTTTTTAAAAATGTTTGGTAGAATTCACCTCTGAAGCCATCTGGCCCTGTAATTTAGTTTGTTGTGAGCTTTTTTACTACCAGTTCTATTTTGCTGCTAGTAATTGGTCTGTTTAGATACTCTGTTTCAGCCTGGGGCAGCCACAGAAGATAGAACATTTCTAGAAACCTGTCCATTTCTTCCTAGGTTTCCAATTTATTGGAATATAATTTTTCATAGAATTCTCGTATAATTATTTGTATCTCTGTGCTATCAGTTGTAACTTTCCTTTTTTACTGATTTTGTTTCTGTGTGTCCTCTCTTTTCATCTGTTAAGTCTGGCTAGGGGGTTGTCTGTTTTGTTCATCTTCTCAAAGGTAAACAACTCTTGGTTTCATTGATTTTTTTCTATTATTTTCTTATTTTCTATTTTGTTTATCTCTGCCTTTATTATGTGCTTCCTTCAACTAAGTTTGGGTTTTCTTGTTCTTTTACTAGTTTCTAGTTGTGAGTCTAGGCCATTTATTTGGGATTGTCTTATTTCTTGGGGTAGGCCTGTATTGCTATGTACTTCCCTCTTAGAACTGCTTTAGAGGCTTTCCACATATTTTGAACTGTTATGTTTCTGTTTTCATTTGTCTCCATGTATTGTTTCAGTTCCTCTTTGATTTGTTCATTGATCCATTGATTATTTAGAAGCATGCTGTTTAGCCTTCATGTGTTTGTGGGTTGGTTGTGTGTGTGTGTTTTGTTTTCCTCATATAATTGATTTCCAGTTTCATACCCCTGTGGTCTGAAAAGATGTTTGATATAATTTTAATCTTTTAAAATTTATCAAGGCTTATTTTGTGTCCTAATATGTGATCTATTCTGGAGAATATTCTATGGGCACTTGAGAAAAATGTATATCCTGCTGCTATTGGGTAGAATTTTCTGTATATATCTGTTAAGTCCATATAGTCTAATTCAATTTCTCTGCATTCTTATTTATTTTCTGTCTGGATGATCTATCTATTGATGTAATTGGGGATGTTAAAATCCCATAATATGATACTATTTCTCCTTTAGTTCTGTTAGTATTTGTTTTATAAATTTAGATGATCCTATGTTGGGTGCATAGATACCCCCTTTTGTTGGACTGACCCCTTTATCATTATGTAATGCCCTTCTTTGTGTCTTGTTACTTTCTTTGTTTTGAAATCCATTTTGTCTGGTGTAAGTACTGATGCTCCTGCTTTTTTCTCCCTTTTATTTGCATGAAATATCACTTTCTATCCCTTCACTTTCAGTCTGTGTATGTCTAGGTCTGAAATGAGTCTCTTTTAGACAGTATATAGATAGGTCTTGTTTCTTTATCCATTCAGCCACCCTATGTCTTTTGATCAGTGCACTCAGTCTATTTACATTTAAAGTAATTATTGATAGTTATGTATTTAATGCCATTTTATTAACTGTTCTCTGTTTATTTTTATAATCTCTCTCTGTTCCTTTCTTCCTCTCTTGTTCTCTTCCATTGCAACTTGATGATTTTCTTTATGATTATGCTTGGTTTCCTTTCTTTTTATGTTTTTGTGTATCTGTTATAGACTTTAGGTTTGTGGTTACCATAAGTTTCCTGGGTAGCTTACTAAATATATGAGTGTACATTAAGTTGACGGTTGCTAAACTTTGAACACATTTTAAAAGTACTTCCTTTTTATTCTTCTTCCTCCTCCACACTTTAGGTGTATGATGTTGTAATCTACATCTTTTGTGTATCCCTTTACTAATTTTGTGTATAGTTGGTTTTACTACTTTTGTTTTTAACTTCATACTTACTTTGCAAGTAATGATATTATTACCTTTATTATAAGTTTATTTTTACTGATGAAAAATATTTAGGCTTACTATTTCCATCTAAAGAAGTCCTTTTAACATGCCTTGTAATACCTGTTTAGTGGTGGTGAATTCTTTTAACCTTTATTTATCTGGGAAATTTTAATCTGTCCTTCAATGCTGAATGATAACGTTGCTGGTTAGAGAATTCTTGGTAGCAGGTTCTTTCTTTTCAAAATATCACATATTTAATGCCACTCCCTTCTGTTTTATTAAGTTTTTGCTGAGAAATCTCCTGATTGCTTTATGAATGTTTCCTTGTAGGTAATTGTCTGCCTCTCTCTTGCTGTTTTCAATAGTCTTCAATTGCCATATGGCTCAGCATTGCCTTCCTGTCCTTAGGGGCTCTGCACATCCAGAACATGTGTGTCTTTTTCCTTCTCCAGACCAGGGAAGTTTTTGGCTATTATTTCTTTAAAGAGACTTATTGTACTCCTTTGCCTCTCTTTTCTCCTTCTAGGACTCCTATTGTGCTAATATTGTTTCATTTGGACTTGTCACACAGCTCTCTCCACATTTTCTGATTTTTAGAAATTCTTTTTGCCCTCTGTTCCTCAGCTTGGCTGTTTTCCTTTTCTCTCTCTTACATCTCATTGATTCTGTCTTCTACTTCCAGCAGTCTACTATTCATTCCCTCCATTTTTTTTTATTTTAGTTATTGTATTCTTCAGCTCTGAGTGGCTCTTTTTCATATTTTCCTTTTTGAAGTTCTCACTGAGATCATCAGTTTTTTTCCCTAGTTTATAAAACATATTTATGACTGTTAGTTTGAATTCTTTATCAAGAAGATTGCTAACCTCCATTTCCTTTAGGACTTTTTTTCTGGAGTCCTGTCTTGTTCTTTCCTCTGGAACCTATTCCTCCAGCCTCCTCATTTTGTCTGGGTTTCTGCTTCTCCCTTTGTATTTGATGGATCAGCTCTGCCTCTTGGTCCTGAGGGTAAAGGCTTTATGAAGTTGACATGCTGTGATGCCCAGAGACTCAAGACTCTTCTCACCAGAGCCTGATTCTCTTTTGCTGTGAAGCCATGATGGTGGGCAGTGGTCAGGGCCCTCCTCTCTTCCTGTCTGTTGGCAGTGCTGATCCCCACAGCTCACCTCTGTGTACCCTTTGTGCAATGTGTTATGCATTGTGCGTGGGGCCATCCTCTGCTAGCTGGTCAGCAAAGGCAGCCACTGCTCTGCTGCCTTCTGGGTGAGTTTGGTCTGCAGGGGAGCACCACAGGGCTGAGCCACCAGCAAGGGAGATGGAACAGTTGGAGCTGGTTCTGGAAAGTGCCCAACAGATGGGCTGAGGGATGGCCAGGAAAATGTGGTCCACCCTCTGCTTGCCAAGCAGCAAAGTTGGACTGCTGCTGGGATGAGCAGGCCAGGCAAGGCAGGTATGCAGGGTAGTGCACCACAGGGCTGAGCCAACACCACGGGAGATGGAGCATTTGGAGCTGGTCCCATAAGCACTCAAACAGTTGGGCTGTGGAAGGGCTGAGAAGTGTCATCCAGCTGCTTTCTCCTCCAGAGAGATCTCCCTTTCAGATCACAATGGTTTGAAGCTAGAAATCAATTATATGAGGGGAAAAAACCCCCACAAACACATGAAGGCTAAACAACATGCTTCTAAATAATCAATGGATCAATGAACAAATCAAAGAGGAACTGAAACACATGAAGGCTAAACAACATGCTTCTAAATAATCAATGGATCAATGAACAAATCAAAGAGGAACTGAAACAATACATGGAGACAGATGAAAACAGAAACCCAACAGTTCAAAATTTGTGGAAAGCATCTAAAGCAGTTCTAAGAGGGAAGTACATAGCAATACAGGCCTACCCCAAGAAATAAGACAATTCCAAATAAACAGTCTAGATTCACAACTAGAAACTAGAAAAAGAATAAGCAAAACCCAAAGTTAGTAGAAAGAGGCACATAATAAAGATCAGAGCAGAAATAAATACAATACAAAATAGAAAAAAATCAGTGAAACCAAGAATTGGTTCTTTGACAAGATAAACAAAAGAGACAAACCCTTAGCCAGACTAACAAGAAAAAAAGAGAGGACACACATAAGCAAAATCAGAAAAAGAGAATAATTATAACTGACACCACAGAGATACAAAGAATTATAAGAGAATTCTATGAAAAATTATATTCCAATAAATTGGAAATCTAGAAGAAATGGGCAGATTCCTAGAAATGTCCAATCTTCTGAGACTGTCCCAGGAAGAAACAAAATATCTAAACAGAGCAATTACTAGTAGCAAAATTGAACTGATAATAAAAAAGCTCCTAACAAACTAAATTCCATACCCAGGTGGCTTCAGAGGTGAATTCTACTAAACATTTAAAAAAGAGCTAATACTCATCCTCCTTAAAGTATTCTAAAAAATAGAAGAGGAGGGAATTCTTCGAAATTCATTCTATGAGGCCAGCATCACTCTAATACCCAAACCAGACAAAGACAATAATACACAAAAAGGAGAAATATGTAGATCAATATCCCTGATGAAGATAGATGCAAAAATCCTAAACAGAATATTAATAAACTGAATTAAAAATACATCAAAAGGATGATTTGCCTCTGATCTTCATCCTGAGTACTTGGCAGGGCTCCTGAAGTGAAAACTCATGAAAATGGAGCTCCCCCTGCATCCTGGGTTGTAGTCCTGGGAAATTTTATCTCCCAAGCTAGTCCATGCCAGTCTGTAGCAACTAGACACTTATTCCAAGTGTTCCTACCAATTGCTGACTCCAGCAGGGGCTTCAGTTCATGGTGAGTTATGATTCTGTGTATCTGCCTGACTCAAAGTTTTCAAGGCAGGTGTTTGCCCTGTAAATGTTTTTCTTTTTACTGACTCTCATAGTTTTGCCTTTTCCAGAATGTTATCTAGTTGGAATAATATAGCATGTTATCTTTCATTGGCCTCTTTCACTTAGCCATATACATTTGAGTTTCCTCCATATCTTTTTATGGCTTGATAGGTGGTATTTTTTTCTCTTTTGGACTCATTAATATTCTCATTAGCATTAGGTGGTATTTTTTCTCTTTAGCACTCTTTAATATTGAATGGATTTACCAGTTTGTTTTCACATTCATCTATTGAATGCATCCTGGTTGCATCCAGTTTTTTGCAGTTATTAATAAGGCTGCTATAGACATTGGTGTGCAGGAATTAGTGTGAACATAGTTTTCAACTCATGTGAGTAGTACTCATGTGAGTGACTACTGGATTTTACAGTAACAATATTTTCACTTTTATAAGAAACTGTCAAATTGACTTCCAAAGCAGCTGTACCATTTTTCATCCCCACAGCAGTGAATGAGAGTTCCTATCACTCCACAATCTTGAAGTTGGTGTTGTCTTTGTCTTCATTTTTAAACACATTTTTTTCTTGGTAGAATTCTAGGTTGACAATGTTTTCTTTCAATACTTTAAAGATGCTTCTCCATTATTTTCTGACTTGCATATATTATAACAAGAAGTCTGCTGTGTTTTTATCTGTGTTCCTCTGTATTCAATGTTTCTTTGTCTCTCAAGATTCTCCTCTTTGTAATCACCTTTATATGATTTTATGGTTCATATGGTTTGATGAAACATGATTAGATATGAGAAATCTCTGAATATGTTTTGATGTTAGAGCCAACAGGTTATTGGTAATGAATCAGATGTAGGGAGTCAAGAAGGAAAGGTATCAAAGATGTTGCCAAGAGTTTGAGTATGAGCAACTGGAAGGATGGAATGCAATTTGCTAAGGGGAAGAGAGCTTGTATGGGACATGGGAAATCACAGTTTGGTTAATTCAGAGACAGAGAAAGCATGACCTTGGGCTGTGTCAGGAGCAGAGCCATGGGCAAGGATTATGGTGCAAATAGCTTATTTGAGGAGAGGATCCCAAGCAGCACCAGGAGGAGGGTGGACATGAGGCAGGGCAGGGAAGGCAGACAGACAGAGGGTGTGTTGTCAAACTTAATGATGTAGGCAATGAGCTTACTCCCACTGGAGAATTCTGGGAGCCAATGTGGAGCATGCTCCTCAGAGGCAGCCAATCCATTGGATGAGGAAGGGGAGTATGGACCTCCAGCAATCTTGAGTCAGTGGTTGAGATTGGTCCTGAGGGCCATTAATCATCTAGCCATCCTGGATGGCCTCACCCAGGCAGAGGCAGGCCTTGGGGGCAGAAAGCCTCAGATGGAGATGCAGTGGATGGCAGTGGACATATGGTGTGGTCTAAGGGGCATAGGCAGGGACAGTGGTGGACCAGAGGACAGTCACCAATCAGTCATTCCTGGGCCAGAGGTTCCAAATTCAGAAGCAAAGGAGAACACCTCTGATGCCTCCTGTCAGCTTGGCTCCTTGCCTAGAGGCTCCCCTGCCATCCCACTGAACCTGGGCATGCATGGCAGCTCTTTGCAGGGACCTTAACAGCCACCTGAGAGACCTGCATGCTGAGAGGTCAGCACTCACCACTACATTTCATCCCCCCCACGCATTCAGGTGATGGCATCCTTCCCAACATCTCATAGGATGACACCATCTCAAGCTCAGAGAGCGAGGTGGTTTAGGCAAGGCCACATGGCGAGGAAGCTGGATCAGGGCTGATACTGGCCCACCTGCCCCAGAGCCCCTCCCGGCCATGTCGCTGCCCCTCGGGAGCCCAGTACCCCGCTTCCATGTCCAGAAACATATGTTGGACATGGTGGTGGCTCCTATTCATCACCATGTCTTATGAATTAAAAACAATGTTCACGAGGTCATTTCCATGGGTTTTGGGGTTGGCTGTGTAAATATTTGGCCTCTGGGCTCTTCTCCGCCAAGCTCCTCAGGGTGCTGACGTTAAACACGCTCCTCCAGGAAAAATGCAGCAGGTCTCAGGAAGCCCCTGGGGCCGGCGCTCAGAGGGTGTCTGCTCAGGGTAATGCTTGACAACACAAAGCCCATTTTTCCTATGACTTTTTCTCATTTAAGACAAGAAAGATTACCCTCCTCTCGCCAACCCACATATTCACAGTCATTAATACGCAGGCATTTGAAAACATTTGTGACCAGAAAGGTCTGTGTTTTCTCATTTCTTTACAGAGTCAGGGAGATTTGAGAGGGAGAGATGCAGGGGGGAGGGGAGGCAGAAAGAAAAAGGAAGCAGGAGAGAAGGGGGAGAGGAGACAGTGAGGGAGGGCGGGTGAGGGTGCGAGAAGGGGCACAGGAGGGGGGGACACAGCAGAGAGGAGCGAGAGGGAGACGGGGTGGGAAGGGGGGAGGAAGGCGGAGGGAGGAGGGAGGGGGCGGGGAGGGAAGGAGAGCGCGCGAGCTCGGGGACCGCCCTCAGGACCTCTTTGGAGCAGGGCACCCCCACCTCCCGCACAGCACCCCGTAGTCCTGCCCAGCGATGCTGGGATGCTTGTGCTCATGTCCACAGGGAGCTCGCTGGGGACAAAGCGTCTCAGAGCAGCGGAGGGAGCTAGGCGTCAGCACCGGGCTGCTGGAAGGGGCGTCCATCAGAGAAGGAGCCGCAGGTTCCCCTGGGAGAAGGGGGTCAGGCTGTTTCACCCCCTTCTGTGCTGAAACCCAGAGTGCCTGTTTCCTGGGGCTGTGGTGACAAGCGCCACAGACCAGGCGGCCTAGACCCCACACCCTTAACCTGTCCTAGTGCTGCGGCCGGAGGTCCAAGATCAGGAGGCGCAGGGCCACGCCCCTGCAGAGGCCCCAGAGGCGGGATCTTCCTGCCTCCGCAGCTTCCAGTGCTACCAGCAGCCCTGGGCGGCCTTGGCACTCGGCTCTGCCCTCACCTCGGCCTCCTTCCTTATGTGACGTCCCCCTTGGGGGTCTGTAGCTGGCTCTCCTCTTCTTACAGGGACATCAGTCACGTCGGACCAGGCCCAGCCTGCTCCAATATGACCCTCTCTTGACCTGTCTCTAAGTAAGGCTGCATCCCGAGGTCCTGGGGCCCAGGACTTCAACATACCTGGGGCTGGGCGCAGTGATGAGGTAGCCCCCTGTGAGGACAGGGCCTGATTTCAGAGGCGAAGGTGCGGGTGCCGGATGAGCCCTCCGTGTTTCTGGACTGGCACACCTTCCCCCGGAGCTGTGGGGGTACCCACATCTGTCAGCAGGGAGGCAGAGGCCTGAGCCCGGGGAGAGGCTGGCAGGAGCTGGGGCGGCTGCTGGGGCTCCGGCAAGAGCCAGGGAGGAGGAAGCCAGGTGAGGGGCAGGATGTCCTTCACATTAACCTGCAGCTTCTGGGATTCTGAAGCCTGCATATTTCGGTGCATAGGAGGGCCCAGGCGCGCTTCGGGGCCAGATGCAGGGAGGGGCTGGGACATCCAGGGACACATGCCCCCAATAGTAAACCAGAGCCTCTGGCTGGGGTGTGGTGGGGGCGGGATTCTCTGAGCCCCAGGCACTCCAGACACACCTTCAGGTACCCCTGCTCAATAACTCTGGGAAGTTTGTAGAAGTGTCACTTTATCACACTGTGTGAGGTAGAAAGACTCCCAGAAACAGCGTCCTGTGTTGGGGCCCGTCCCACCTGCCCCCACCGCCAGGCACCCTCTGCCCCCAGTTCTGCATCTAACCTGTGTTCAGATGTCTGGCATCTCTGTGTGCTCCCTGGCAGCCAGACTTCATGGAAATGGACCCACGTACTTGTATTCTTCTGTGACTTGTCTCTGCACAGGACTACGTAAGTAATGTGATGAATTCTCCTCAACACCACATGTGCTCCATTGTGTGGATGTCCACAACGTGTCCTCTGTCATGCCAGAGGACATGTGGCTGCTCCACAACTTTGCTGCTGAGAGAAGGTTCGTGGATATGCTGTTGTCCCAAGATCCAGGGCCTGTGTGTGGGCACCTACCTGGAGCAGAATTGCCAGGACACAGGATGGTCACCTGCCAGCTTTACCAGCTGGCTTCCCAGGTGCAGCTGGGCAGGTTGGCATGCCCAATGTGGGGACAGGGGTCTGTGCTGCCCCACACCCTCTCCCACCCTGGCCCTGTCAGTCTTACTTCTCATACTTTTCAGAATTGTCAGAACACTGCTTATAAACCTCACAAAATAACCAGGAAAAAAGACAATGAAGGAATTTATAATTCAAACCAAATCCAATCCAAAAAAGGAGAAAGATGGAACAGGAGAAATGCTTGCTTGCTTGGGGAGCAAGGTGAGCTCCATCCCAAAGCAGTGGATGTCCTGGAGAGAACGTGGGCCGCCTGGATGGCTGGTCCTGTCAGGCTCCATGGCGAGGACACAGATGGCACCTCCCACAGGCTCTGGCAGCACGGCCACCTTCCCGCCTGGACTCCCCACTGTCTGCAGATGAGGAGGCGGGTCCAGGAGATGACATCAGCCCCGGGGACAGGATTGGAACCAGGGCAACAAGTCCAGAGGCCTCAGGACCCCTGACCCTAGGCCGCCCCATGCAGGGCTGGGCAGGGCAATGGGAGGTTTAGGGGGTGGGCAGGTGGCCTGAGCAGGGCCCTGTCCTTGTTCTCTGGAGGAGGCAGAACTGTGGGGTTCTCAGACCTCAGGGGCACCAGGGCAGCAGGCACAGAATGGGGACTTAGGCACTATTGCTGAGTTAGTACATGGCACTCTCCAATGTCCTTGCTTGGCCCAAAGGAGCTGCAGCTGCCACCTGCTGGGCATGTCCATGGGGCCCTTACCCTTGGCACCCTCAGATGTCCATCTGTGCAATGGGCTGAGGACTGTGCTGAACTAGCAGGCGAGGCCTGCAGGCTCCCAGCCATGAGCACAGGGACAGAGAGCAGGGCTTGACACCATGGCTCACCTGGACCACATCCTCTGGAAGAGGCTTGGTGACCCTAGCAGGACACAGGTGCCTGCCATGGACACAGGATGGGCACCTGCCAGCTTTACTAGTGCCTATTCCACAAATGGCCATAAAACAAGAAATCTCATCTGTGTTACTGAACCGAAGAGACTCAGGGGGAGGACAGGAAGGGAACCCGCCCCTGGCCTGGGGCAGGAGAGGCTGCAGCAGGACTGGATGCTGGAGGAGGGGAACAGGGCTGTGGAAAGGTATGGAGAGGGACCCACCTGGGAAAGGTAAGGGGGAGGGCGCAGGGGGCCTCAGAGCACTGCACAGGCCTGGCAAGGTGCCCACCGAGCACTCACGGTGCTCTGAGGCAGAGACGGTGCCTAGGCAAGACCCCGGGCAGGAAGACTGCCTGCCCCAGACAGGCAGAGCCCTGTGGGAGGCGGGCAGTGCCCACACTCCTCCAAGAGGCCCCACACCCCACTCCCAGGGGCCAGTCACCTGCTTTTGGGTTGATGACATGCCCTTAGGCCACCACCCTGGGGTCCCTTGGACCATTAGCACTGGGCTGAGCACCAACCACGCGGCACCTCCTTTCAGGGAGGAGGGCTCTTCCCGCTTCAGCTCACCTGCCCAAGAAGGCCACCTGGTCCTAGGCCACCTAGATGCCTCAGGATGCTGCCCCAGGGACCTCAGCTCCTGGGGTTGGGCTGGGGTCTTGTAAAAGCTGGCCTTCCTTAGGTCAATGGGCAGGGGACAGGCAGAGCCTGGGGGAGGAAGAAGAGGCAAGTGGTCCCTCCTGGGGGAGGCGTCCAGGTAAGCATCCCCAGGGGCTCCTCCTAAGCTACGGCTCCAAGGCCAGATCGCCAGTGTTCTGGGACAGGTCTGACCTCTTGGGAGCTGCTTCTCCTTGGAGCAGAAAGCTGGGACCCAGCCCCAGACGCCAGCTGCTGCTGGGACAAACCTGTGAGCATGGAGGTGACAGCGGCCAGGTGGCTGAGCAGGGGGCCTTCTAGTGGACAGGTCCCCCACATGAAAGGCCACCTGCACAGGTCCAGCAAAAAGGGTGATGGTGTGGCTGGCTGTGCCGGCACCTTCCGGGGGCTTTGCATTCCTGCCCCCCAAGCTGGCCCGTGGGGCAGGTGCAGTCAGCTCCCCTTGGGCCCAGTACCTTGGCAGGACCCCCACCTCACTGCTGCCTCAAGCCTTGGTTTCCTCCCAAGGATGGAGTGGCAGGCCCCATCCAGCCCAGTGCCCACGGAGCCCCTGGGCCAGCGTGGCATCAGGAGCAGGGAGCCTTTCCGGGGCTGCTCAGCCTCTCGGCCCTGATGTGCCTCTAGTCCCGGCCTCTTGCTGTTTATCCTCAGCCGTGTGAAGAAGTCATAAACCATGGAGCCTGCCCAGGTATTTATTTTAGTTAGTAAAAATGCCTTGGACTTTGCCAAGAGCCATTTGACTTTAATTGGAAACTTTTGAGGCATTAAGAATGTGCCGAGGTTTAAGATGTGTTCGAAGGCCCTGAAATCATCGATCATGTGAGTACTGCTCTGGACCAGGTGGAATGAAGACAACCTTTTAGCAAATCCACCTCCCCTAATGGACTCATTTATAACCCTCGGCATTGCCGGGCAGTCTCCCCCAGAACTTCCTGAACGCCAGCCAGCACGTTTAAAAGAGTGAACATCTGGTGACTGTAAATGAGGAACCCAGAAAAAAACAAAACACGGCATAAACAAAAGGCAGCTCATAGAGGCTGACAGGATGCCTGCATCCCGCGGTCAGGGCAGGCATTTCCCCGAAAAGGGCAGGAAGCTAGGGGAGAAGCACCATCTGCAGTTCCTCCGAGAAATGTCATCCCAACAACACTGTTGACAGAGGACTTAAATGGGGTATCAGACCTGGTCAGGGAACCATGTGGCTGTTCTGGCTTCATCTCATGACACATCCCACTGGTGTCTCTCAGACCCAGCCCCATTGCAAGGTCTTTGTTCAGGGTCTTCTCTGTCCTGGAGCACTCCTCTTTCCTGTCATATGCATTAGCTAGCTATGGCTGCATAACAAATTACCCCAAAAGTTAGCAACTTAGGACAACAAACTCTTATCATCAAAGTCAAGAAGCCAGGAGCAGCTCAGCTGGCCCTGCATGTATCAAATTCTTCCAATGGGATGGCAGAAGTGTCACATGGGACCTCATGGAAGTGGTATAAAATGAGGCGAGTAAACTTTTCTTGGCTCCCTATATTACTTTCAGCTTCCTGGAATGGCATACGTGATGGCTGGTGCACAAGCAGCTACATTTGACCACAAGATGGAAGCTGTGCCAAGGATGATTCTGCAGGAAAGTAGAAGAGCTGGAGTTCCTGGTGCCTGCTCTGTGCTTTTCACATGAGAGAGGAATAAACATCCATCTGTCTTAAGCTACTATAACTTGGGCTCCCCTGGCAATCAGCCGAACCTTATCCAGATTCATAGAGGAGATGGTGTCTTCTTTGCCTTTGGCCAGGGTTCCGCTGCCAGGACTCTCTCACCTGTTCTGAGCACCAAGTGAGCTGTGAAGGGCCACCAATGAGGCCCTGGAGCTGTGGTTCTGGCGGTTTCTCATTTGGTGGAGGGGTGGGTCATGGCCATCCCAGAGGCTCCCAACACATCAGCTTCCCCCTCTGCTCCTCACTCCCATCACTCAGTCTCCTTTCCTGAGCCTAGAGACAAGAGTCCACATTTATAGAGCACCAACTGTGTGTAGAGCAAGGTGCTAAGTCCTTTGTGTCAACTACCTTATGTGTTCTTACCATTATGCCTGAGACTGCTGTGGGAGTCTAAAGAGGAGAAGGCTGGGGGTCAGACTCCCACCCACCTGCATCTCACAAGGGGACATCAGATGGCTTCTGCATGGTGGGTAATCCGTCTGCAGCACCCCTGCTGGCTGCACCTGGCTTCTCAGCAAGCAGATTCTTTGCCACCCACCTGCCCTTATCCCTTCGGCAGACTTCACTCACAGTTTCAGATACACCAGACCCCACACCCACCTTGTAGCATCTAATCTTCAGACTAGTGCCCCAAAATCTTCCATCTCCTGGGTCCATGCTGTCACAGTCCCTCACCTGCCTGGAAAAGGTCCTGCCCCCCTGGAGCAGGTTTTCCCCTCCCTGGAGCAGCCCCTCAGTTAGGTCTCTGCAAGTCAGACTCCTGATTGCCACATTACCTCTGCTGTCCATTGTGGTGACCACACTCACCTTTGGTGACCGAGCCTGCCACTGGGCCTCTGGCACCTCAGGATCCAATTATCCCCATTGCACTTATGCTTTCCAATTTCGTAATTTCTGACTTACAGAAAAGAAGGATCACAGAACTCCAGGATGCGGGGACCCCGTCAAAACTTATTCCTCACTACTGGGAGAAACACCTGTCTTCCCAGGGTAGGAGCAGACATTGACAAGCCCACAGTAAGACTCGGAGGTGCCTTAAGCCTTTAGGTTCCTTCTTCTACAGCAAACCAAGGCAATATGGCATCTCAGCCTCCTTACTGTGTGCCCCCTTTTGGTCCACATTTCAGCCAAACAACCAAACTGTAGGAGCTGCAACAATGAGTCCAGAGCCTCAACTCAGGACCAGGCCCTTCTCCATGTTCTTTCCATGATTATCCCACATAATCAGCATCCATTTCCACACATGTTCCCCAGATTTATGTCTGTATAAATTGGAAAAATCATGGCATTTTTGTGGGGGTGCATTGCACCCTCTCAGGAGTCACACTTTGTATCTCACCTTCTGGGGCTGGTTGGAACTTGACTCTAGTCATGTATCTAGAAGGAAAAGGGGTAGTGGGTGGGGCCTAGGGAGACTCAATAGCATTCTACCTAAGTTCATGGTGAGAAGGGAGACCTTTACATGTTTCAGAGAAAGGAGGGCCAACTTCTCAGGAAGGCCCAGGAGACCTTTTTCTCCCAGCAAAGGTGACTCAGCAGGATGTAAGGGCTCAGTGTCCTGGTTTCAGTGGGGTCTTTCCATGTGCCCCCTTTTCCATGTGCCGCCTTCCAACCTTTAGAGTCTCAGTCTTTCTCAATTGATGCCCTCATTTTATTTTATTTATTTATTTATTTATTTTGTTATCATTAATCTACAATTACATGAAGAACATTATGTTTACTAGGCTCCCCCTTTCACCAAGTCCCCCCCACATACCCCTTCACAGTCAGTGTCCATCAGTGTAGTAAGATGCTGTAAAATCACTACTTGTCTTCTCTGTGTTGCACAGCCCTCCCCATGCCTCCCCCACATTATACATGCTAATTGTAATGCCCCCTTTCTTTTTCCCTGCCCTTATCCCTCCCTTCCCACCCATCCTCCCTAGTCCCTTTCCCTTTGGTAACTGTTAGTCCATTCTTGGGTTCTATGATTCTGCTGCTGCTTTGTTCCTTCAGTTTTCTGTTGTTCTTATACTCCACATATGAGTGAAATCATTTGATACTTGTCTTTCTCCGCTTGGCTTATTTCACTGAGCATAATATCCTCTAGCTCCATCCATGTTGTTGCAAATGGTAAGATCTGTCTTTTTATTTCTTATGGCTGAGTAATATTCCATTGTGTATATGTACCACATGTTCTTTATCCATTCATCTACTGATGGACACTTAGGTTGCTTCCATATCTTGGCTATTGTAAATAGTGCAGCAATAAACATAGGGGTGCATCTGTCTTTTTCAAACTGGGCTGCTGCATTCTTAGGGTAAATTCCTAGAAGTGGAATTACTGGATCAAATGGTATGTCTATTTTGAGCTTTTTGAGGAACCTCCATAGTGCTTTCCACAATGGTTGAACTAATTTACATTCCCACCACCAGTGTAGGAGGGTTCCCCTTTCTCCACAACCTCTCCAGCATTTGTTGTTGTTTGTCTTTTGGATGGTGGCCATCCTTACTGCTGTGAGGTGATATCTCATTGTGGTTTTAATTTTCATTTCTCTGATGACTAACGATGTGGAGTGTCTTTTCATGTGTCTGTTGGCCATCTGAATTTCTTCTTTGGATGCCCTCATTTTAATAACAAACACCATGTAGGGCTGGGACTCCAATTTATTTGTCTTGTAATTCAGACACTTGCAGTTTGGGAACAAGGAAAAAATGTTTGCTGTCTCCACTGTTATTTCACGTAATCCTGGAGTTCTAGATACTGCATTAAGACAAGGAAAAAGGCACACATATTGGGAAGAAAGAAGTTAAACTGTTTCTATTTGCTGGTGACATGATTGCCTATGTAGAAAATCCAAAAAATCTATTAAAAAATCTAGAAATAAAAAGTGGGCTCAAAAAGGTCACAGTGTACAAGACCAACACACAAAAATCAATTGCATTACTATATACTAACAATGAACATGTGGACATGGAAATTAAAAATACAATATCATTTATGTACCAAAGAGAGGTATAAGTATAACAAACGTACAGGATCTGAAATGCTAACTACCAAATGATGAGAAAAACCAAAAGGACCTAAATAAATAGAGAGCCATACCATGTTCATGGATTGGGAGACTAAACATGGTAAAGAAGTCAGTTCTCAAGTGTATAGTTGTTTTTTTTTTTTTTTTTTGAGAGGGCATCTCTCATATTTATTGATCAAATGGTTGTTAACAACAATAAAATTCAGTATAGGGGGGTCAATGCTCAATGTACAATCATTAATCCATCTCAAGTCTAATTCTCGTCAGTCTCCAATCTTCTGAAGCATAATGAACAAGTTATTACATGGTGAACGAATTCTTACATAGTGAGTAAATTCTTACATGGTGAACAGTACAAGGGCATTCATCACAGAAACTTTCGGTTTTGATCACGCATTATGACCTATAAACAATCAGGTCAAATATGAATATTCGTTTGATTTTTGTACTTGATTTATATGTTGATCCCACATTTCTCCCTCTATTATTATTATTATTTTTATTTTTAATAAAATGCTGAAGTGGTAGGTAGATGCAAGATAAAGGTAGAAAACATAGTTTAGTGCTGTAAGAGGGCAAATGTAGATGATCAGATGATCAGGTGTGTGCCTATGGACTAAGTATTAATCCAGGCTAGACAAGGGCAGCAAGACATCCACGGATGCAGAAGATTTCTCTCGAAGCAGGGTGGGTGAGGTTCTGAGCCTCACCTCTGTTGATCCCCAAATTCTCACCTGATGGCCCCCCTGCGACTGTGCCTGTCTTAGGTTGTTCCTCCCTTGAGGAATCTTACCCGTCTCTGGCTAACCAGTCATCTTCCGGGGCCATACAGGGAAATGTAAAGTTCGTAAGTGAGAGAGAAGCCATATTGTTTGAAAAGGTTAGCTTTTTACTTCTTTTCAGATTTATGCCCTGTGGCTTCTATGCCCAGCACTTGTCTCAAGGTATCTTTACCACCTGGAGGAATTACGTTACTCGGTAAATTCGATATGAGGCACGAATTCTATTTGAGGGTTGTAATTAGGAAGGAAGAAGAAAACTACAGATGTAGCATATGGAAGGAAACATGGGAGGATTGATTATTTCTTTGACATATCTTCTTGTAGAGTACCTTAAGTATGTGTAGGTTTTATCAAGTGTATAGTTTTAATGCAATTTCTATCAAAACACCAAAAAGGTACATGTAGGCAAGCTCATTCTAAAATTTATGTGGAAAAGCACAGGCCCCATGATAGCTAAACAACTTGAGGAGAAGGAATGAAGCAGGAGGAGTCACTGTCTGACAGGAAGGCTCCCTCTGTAGCCTCAGCAAAGATGACAGTGGGGAGAGACATGGATCAGTGGGACAGAGCCAGGAACCCAGAGAACCCCAACAAGTACAGGGGTTTTGACTAAGGTGCAAAAGCAATTCAAGAGACGAAAGCTAGCCTTTCAACACATGGCATTGGAACAATTAGACATCCATTAATAAACCCCACCCAACCTAAACCACACACCTTATACCAACATGAACTCAAGATGGTCACAGGTTTTAAATGTAAAATGTAAAACTAAAAAACCCTTAGAAAAACATTTGGAAATTTCGTATTCGTCTTATTTCTGATAGCTAAAAACTGGAAATGGTCCAGAAATTCTTCTATGGGTAACTCACCAATAAAAAGGAATGAACTGCTGATGTACACAAAACCATGAGCCTCCAGGGAATTATGCTGAGCAGGGGAAAAGGCTGATACCAAAAGGTTCCATACACATAATTCCACTTGTAGAACATTCCTGAAATAAGACAGTTACTGAAATGGAGAACAGGTTAGTTGTTACCAGGCTCAGGAATGGGGTGGGTGTGAACATTTAGCGCACAGTCCTTGTGGTGATGATGCTCTGCTTCTGGACTATCCCCAGGCCATAATCCTGGCCATGAAATTGTACTGCATTTTTGCAAGATGTGAGCATGGTTCGGGCGGTTGGGAGGGGGGACTGGGAAAAGCACATGGAGTCTCTCTGTATTATTTCTTACAACTGCTTGTGAACCTACAATTCTCACAAAATAAAATTTTAATGGAAAATATCCAACAATATAGTAATATGATGCTTCCCACTCACCACTCAGACCTGCCCCACCCTGTTCGAGATGGAGACCATACCCGGGATCACCTGGTACTGATCCTGATCCTCAGAATCAGTGGCTCCAACTAGAAAACTGAGACATTATCTCCCAAAATGCAGGCAACTCCAGTGCACTGTTTGTGAGAATGTAAATTGGTACAACTATATGGAAAAAAGTATAAAGTTTCCTCAAAAACTTAAAAGAACTCCATATGATCCAGCAATCCCACTTCTGGGAATAAGCCAAAGGAAATGAAAACAGGATTTCAAAGAAATATCTACACTCCATGTTCACAGAAGCATTATTCAAAATAGCCAAGACACAGAAGCAACCTAAATGTCCATCTATGGATGAATGGATAAAGAAGATGTGGTGTATATACACAGCGGGATATTATTCAGCCATGAGAAAGAGGGAAACTCTGCCATTTGTGACATCATGGATAGACCTTGAGGATATTATGCTGAGTGACATAAACCAGAGAAAAACAAATACTGTATGATCTCACTTACATGTGGAATCTGAAAAAGCCAAACTCACTAAAACAGAGAAATATGGTGGTTCCCATAGAGAGGACAAATGTGGTTTAAGGGTACGAACTTGCAATGAGTAGTAACTAAGCCCTAGAGGTAATGCACAGTATAGTGAGTATGGACAATGTATTACTATAATCATCAAGCTTTCTAAGAGACTAGATCTTAATTATTTCTATCACTGAAAATAAAGGACAATGACATGAATTGATAGAGGTAGAAATTATCCCTGCAATGGCAATCATATTACAATATACAAATGTATCAAGTTATCTTGTACACCTTAAATGTACACAATGTTATATATGTCAAATATATTTCAATTTTAAAAAACAACCAAAAAAAACAAAAATAAAAAATTGCCTGTTAAGAAGCTGTCCCCAGGAAAGCAGCATAAGCCCTCTATAAGCCTATGTGTTGGACAGCACAGCACTCACAGACTGCAAAGGAGGTTTGCCCCCAAGTCAGCATTCTCTACAGAAGGGGGCACTCAGATCACTGTGAATTATTGCCTCCTCCTCCGTCTGCTAATTTATTTTGTCCCAAGGTGGAAGTTGCCTAGAACACACATCTTAGGGGAAAGAGCCTGGAAGCGAGAGGGCACACCTGCCTGACCCAACGCTGGGAGCACCATGGCCGCAGTCTGACCCAGGGTTTGCACAGCCACTAGCCAGGCTGAGTGTCTTCCCAGACACTGGCCTTCTGGAATGTGGCTCTGAGAAGAAAGCATCAAGGGTGCTGGGGAAGGTTTCAGAGGTGCAGCAATTCCTGGAACCTGCCTGGAAGTGGACCTTTGGCCTTGTACATCCCCACACTCCCTCAGGCCCCAGCACTGGTCAAGATTTGTTTCCATTTTGTGTATTATTCATTCAACAAACACAGGTTGAGCTCTGAAGTTGTGAGGCAGTGGTTTCAGATGCTGCCTCAGAGCTGCTTCCTTGGGTCAGAACTCCCATCAGCATCCTCTCCAGCATGGGGCTGACAAGGCCCTCCTGCATGGCTGAGGTGGCAGTAGAAGTGACTCCTGAAAGGCACCAGGCTCAGGTGCATTTCATCAGAGTGGCATTTGGTCTTAGCCTCTCCACTATGTTCCTGCCTCTTGCCCATCCTCTGTGGTGGGTATCTGGGGAGCCCTCCTTGGTCCATGGGGCAGGGGAGCTCCACCTCAGTCTGGAACACGTGACCAATCAGCAGTTGTCCCCCTGCCTCTGCAATTGGTTCAGAAGTAGTCCCACTATGCTGGGAAGGCTGCAGAGCTCTGCCTTCAAGTCTACAGATTTGGAGTCAAGAAAGGTGTGACATCCAAGCTACTGATGGCTCCCCATGACTGTCAGGGCCAGACCTCACTGAGATTGCATCAAACACAGGAAGTGGAGCCCAGGGATAGAGAGGAGCTCAGCCCTTGGACCCCATACCCAGCCACTCCTGAAGCCAGTGGACCCCAGGCTACTTCGTATATGACTCACTGTATTCCCTAGCCCACTTAAACAGTCTGGCTGAGGTTTCATCAGGAGATAGTGTTGGGCAAAGCCTGTCACTTTCTCCCAGGTCTCTATACCCCAAACTGCTGGACAGAACACACCACAGTGTAATGGTAGCTGCACAGTTACAGCTGCTTGCAGTGGGGCCTAGGGAAGGGGGTCAAGGCTGCTCCAGGCCTGACCCTGAGGGTAATGCTTGGGACCCACAGGCCTCCAGAACACGGTGGCACTATGGGCCCTCATCCAGTACAATGCACATTTGTGAGCATACACACACACACACACACACACACACACATGCTGTTGGCCACAGTGCCAGGCTTGTCTGTGAGCCCAGCATACTGGGGACCGTGTGCTGCATGTGCTGGCCTCTGTCCCATTCTGGTCTACTGGGTGTAGTCATGTGGTTCTCAGCTGTGATTGTATCCAGCTTCAGGCCTGCTGCAACTACAGCCTGGCTGGAGACTGTTCTTAGATTTCCCAGCAAGCTTCATCAGGGGAAACAGAGAGAAAAGCTCTAAAGTGACCACTCAGTGCTGTCCCAGGGGCTGGTGGGGCTGGCAGGGCCAGTGAGACCAGTGGCCTCTGGTATCTGACTGGGAGGCATGTGGAAACTCCCAAATCCCAGTCTTACCTGCAGAGTTGAGGCAGGGTTTCCTCCAGCAGCCCCCCAACCCTGGAGGCAGACTGGTCATAGGTGGCTAGAGCTGGCAGAGCTACCTGAGAGCCAACAGGCAGGGAAACTGAGGTCTGCCCAGAAATAGATCAGAGAAAGCTGGAGCTGGTTATTACAGCAACAGGCCCACAAGACCAGTTCAGTAGCTTTCATGTAGTCCCATGCAGTGGGGTGTCTGGAATGTGGCACTCCCCACTAATCCTTGGCCACAGCCTTTGTTTTCTCTCCTTGGCACACTAGATGGGGGTGGGGTGCAGAAGTCCATAGAATGCCCCTTCGAAAACATAAGAAAGAACGATACCACTGACAATGAGCACCTAAGTCCAGCTGACAGTCCCCACAGCGCCCTGACCATCCCAGCACTAGAGCAAAGCACTGTCTTCAGGTGGATCTTCCCATCTCAACCATCCCAGCCCCAGCTGTTTGAGCCACATAAGACCTTCAGATCTGCCCAGCTGAAGCTCTAGGCCCTGCAGAACAGAGGCAAGTTGTCCCCACTGTCCCGGTTTGAATTTCTGGCCCACAGTTTGTGAGAATAATAAAACTTGTTTTAAGCACAGAGTTTGGGGCAGTTTATTATGCATCAATAGGTCATGAGAATATAGAATCACTGGCACTGGGTTTTGGGTCCAAGGTCCAACTCTGCCATGGACCAGACATGTGAATCTCTCTCAGTTTCATCTCACCAGATGTAAAAAAATCTGAATTGATCATAGGCCATGGATTACAAGTATTAGGGTGCTAGGCATCTTCCCTGGGAAGACATTGCTAATCGAGCACAGCACTGCTCCCTACACTCATCAGTATCCTTGAGGTAGCCCTCTTGGCAAGCACAGACATCACTTGGATTTATCCTCAGTTGGGGGCCATGACACGTCTCCTAGAGTTTCCAAGGTGACCAAGTAAACCAGCTGTACTTCTGAGCCTGATACACAGGTACTGCTCCGAGAGCTCTTTCCTGCCTCACTGTGGAGCTGGGGTAGCTCGTTTCATCTTCATTTCTTGGAAGGGATTACACCACCAGCTCCCCTGGTTCTCAGGCCTTCTGGCTCAGACTGAATTGCACAACCAGCTTTCCTGAGTCTCCAGTTTACAGAGGGCAGATTATGGGACTTCTCAGCTACATGAGCAATTTCTCATAATAAATCAATTTCTCTCTCTCTCAGTGGTTAGATCAGCTGACTGATAAAACTCAAGACTAATACATACAATAGTTGAAATTTGAAAAATTCAATAAAGGAGTTCAACAGCAGATTTGAGCATACAGTACAAAGAATCAGTGGACTTAAAGATAGGGCAACTGACATTATTTCTGAGAAGCAAGATGAAAAATCAATGACAAAAAGTGAACAAATCTAAAGGACCTACAGGATACCATCAAACAGATCAACATAAGCATAGTGGGAATTCCAATATTTCATAGGAAACTTGAAGACATCCATGCCTAGACATATTATAATTAAACTTCAAAAGTTAAAGACAAAAAAAAATCTTGAAAGCTTCAAGAAAGAAGCAATTTGTCACATACAAGGGATCCACAATAAAATTATCAAATGATTTCTCATCAGAAATCTTGGAGGCCAGAAGACAGTGGGATGATGTATTTAAAGAGCTAAATGGGGAAAAAAATCATCAGCCAAGATTTCTATATTCAGAAAAATTGTCCTTTCAAATGAGGGAGAAGTTGAGACATTCCCAGGTAAACAAAAGCTGAGGGAATTTGCTACCACTAGATTAGATTAGCTCTGCAAGAAATACTAAAAGTTTAAAGTTCTCCAGGTTGAAATACTAAACAGTAACTCTAGCCATATAAAGAAATGACAGAAAATACATGGGAATATATATAAATGCCAGTATTATTTTTATTTTAGTTTGCAACACCACTGTTTATTTTCCAGAGGATTTGAAAAGCAAATTTCATAAAAGTTATAAATTTATGCTATTGGTCACACAATGTATGAAGATGTAATTTGTGACTTCAAACATAAAAAGAGAAAAGACTGTGCAGAGATTTGTATACTATGGAAGCTAAATTGGTATTAAGTCATATAACACTGTTACAACTTTACAATGTTAAGGTAAACCCCCATGGTAACCACAAATAAAATATATATATAATTTGCATAAAAGCTAACAAGACAATCAAAATGTTTCACTTCAGAAAAATCAACTAAACCCAAAGAAGGAAGTAATGAGGATATAAGAAACAAAGAGCTTTGAGACAAAGGGGGGGAAAAAAGGCAAAAAAGTAAGTTCCTCTTTATCAGTAATTACTTTAAATGTAAATGGATTAAACTTTCCAATCAAAGGGAAAACTGAAAGAATGAATTTTTTAAATGATCTAACTCTCCACAAGAGACCCACTCTAGATCTAAAGATACAAATAAATCAAAAGTGATTGGATGAAAAGATATTCCATGCAAATAGTAAACAAAAGAGCTGAGGTAGCTATACTAATACACAAATAGACTTTAAGTCAATCACTGTTACAAGAGACAAATACAGATATTATATATTGATGAAAGAGTTAATTCATCAAGAATCTGTAATAATTATAAATATATGTGCCCTAAATAACGGAGCCCCAAAATATATAAAGCAAACATTGATAGAATTAAAGGAAAAACAGACAGTTCAACCATAGCTGTAGACCTCAAAACCCAACTTCAATCATTAATAGAATAATAAGAAAGAAGATAAATAAGTAAACAGGATTTGAACAACACCAAAACCCAAAAGGATTTAAAAGATGTATACAAAACACTCCACCCAACAACAGCAGAATACGTATCTTCTCAAGTAGATGTGGAGCATCCTCCGGAGTAGAACATACCTTATGCCACAAAATAAGTCCCAATACATTTTAAAAGGTTGAAATCATGTATAGCATCTTTTCTGATCACAAGAAATGAAACTAGAAATCACTAACAAAAGGAAAACACAAATGTGTGAAAATTAAACAACACCCTCCTAAACAACCAATGATCAAAACAACAACAAAGAAAATGGGAAAATACCTTGAGACAAATGAAAATAAAAATACAACATACCAAAATTTATGTGACACAGAGAAAGCAGGACTAAGGGGAAAATTTATAGCAGTAAACACATACACTTTTAAAAATTGATCTCAAATCAATAACCTAACTGTATACCTTGAGGAACTAGGAAAAGAAGAATAAATTAAACTAACAGCTAGAAAAAGGAAGTAATAAAAAGTAAGGTAGAGATACATAAAATGTAGAATAGAATAACAATAGAGGAAAACCAATGAAACCAAAAGTTGGTTCTTTGGAAAGATTGGTAAAATTGACAAACCTTTCGCTAGACTGACAAAGAAAAGTGAAGATGCAAATTTCAAATTCAGAAATGAAAGTGAGGACATCACTAACGATTGTACAGAAATAAAAAGGATTTTAAAAGAATACCCTGAACAATTGTATGCCAACACATTGGAAGAGCAACTTAGAAAAAATGGACAAAGTCTTAGAAACACACAATGCACGAAAATGGAATCACAAAGAAATAGAATATCAGGATAGACCTAATAACTAATAAGGAGATTGAATCAGTAATTTAAAATCTCCTAAGAAAGAAATTCCTAGGACCAGAGGGATTCCCTGGTGAATTATAGCAAATATTTAAAGAATCAATACCAATCCTCAAACTCTTCCAAAAATTTAAGAGGAGGAAATGCTTCCTAACTCATCCTATGAGGCCAGCATTACCCTAATGCCAAAGCCAGACAGACACTACAAGAGAAGAAAACTATAAGCTAACATCTCATGTGAATATAGATGCAAAAATCCTCAGCAAAATACTAGCAAACCAAATTCAGCAGCATATTAAAATAATTGATATATGACCAAATGGGATTTATCCCAGGAAGGCAAGGGAAGTTCAACATCTGAAAATCAATCAATGAAATACACCACATTAAGAGAATGAAGGAAAAAAAAACAAATGATCATTTCAGTCAACACAGAAAAATCCAATATTCCTTCATGACAAAAGCGATCAATAAATTAGGAATACAGTGGAACTTCCTCAACATGAAATACCATATATGAAAAACCCACAGCTTACACCATACTCAGTGACAAAAGACTGTTAAGTGTTTCCTCTAAGTTCAGTAAGAAGACAAGAATGCTCACCTTTACCACCTAACATAGTACTGGCACTTCTAGCCAGAGAAATTAGGCAAGGAAAGGAAATAAAAGGTATCAAAATTGGAAAGGAAGAAGTAAAATTATTTGTTCAAATACATGATACTATATATATAGAAAACACTGAAGAATCTATGCACAAATAAAGCTGTCAGAGCTAATAAGTGAACTCAGGAAAGCTGTAGGATACTGAGTCAACAAGCCAAAATCATTTGCCTTTTATACACTAACAAAAAATAGGAAATTAAGAAAACAATTCTACTTAGAATAGTGTCAAAAAGAATTAAAGGTTTAGGTATAAATTTAACCTAATAGGTATATAAAAGACTTGTGCACTGAAAACTATAAAACACTGGTGAAAGAAAAAGGACATGGATATAAAGACATCATCCCATGTTCTTGGATTGTCAAGATGACAATACCTCCAAAAGGGATCTACAGATTCAATGCAACCTCTATCAAAATTTCTAGAGCACTTTTTTCAGAAATAGAAAAACCCACCCTAAAATTTATATGGAGTCTCAGAAAAACCCAAACAGCCAAAAGAATCTTGAATAAAAAGAGCAAAGTTGGAGGACACACTTCCTAACTTTAGAACTTAACTAAAAAACTAATCAAAATAGTGTGATATTTCATATGGACAGACATGTAGACCAATGAAATAGAATGCAGAGCCTAGAAATAAACCATCATATATATGGTCAAATTATTTTCAACAAGGGAGTCAAGATTATTCAATGGGGAAAAGAGGTTTTCAACACATGGTGCCAAGAATATTGGATCTCCCCATGCAGAAGAATGAAGTAGGACCATTCCTTTATCCCATACATATACAAAAATTAAACATAAGAGCTAAAACTGTAAAACTCTTGTAGAAAAACATAGGGGATAATCTTCATGAGATTGGATTTGGCAATGATTTCTTGGCTATGACACCAAAAGTACAGGCAATAAACCAAAAAATAGATAAACTGGATTCATCAAAATGAAAAAGGTTTGTATATGAAAGGAGAGTGAAAAGACAACCCACAGAATGGGAAGAAATTTTTGTAAATCATGTACTTAATTTGGGATTAATAGCCAAAGTATATAAAGAACTCCAATCACTCAACAACAAATATCAAACAATCCAATTCAAAAAATGGACAGAGGATTGGATATATTTTTCAAAGATATGCAAATGGCCAACAAGCACATGAAAATATGCTCAACATCATTAGTCATTAGGTTAATGCAAGTCAAAACCATAATTTGATACCACCTCGTACATGTTGGGATAGCTATTACTTTTTTTAATGGAAAATAACAGGTGTTGGTGAGCATGTGAAGAAATTGGAACCCTCACACATTACTGATGGGAATGTGAAATGATCTAGCTGCTGTGGAAAGTAGCATGTTGGTTCCTCAGAAGTTAAACATAGAATTGCCATATGATCTAGCAAACTCACTTCTAAGTCTATACCTAAAAGAATTCAAAGCAAAGACTCAGATACTTGTACACCATGCTTATTATTCACAAAAGCCAAAAAGGTGGAAAAACCCAAGTGTCCACCAAGAGATGAATGGATAAGCAAAATGTGATATATGCATACAATGGAGTCTTACCCAGCCACTAAAAAGGGACCAATTCTGACACCTGCTACAACATGGATGAACCTTGAAAATATTAAGCCCCGTTAGATAAGCCAGACACAACAGGGCACATAATGTATGATTCTACGTGTATGAAGTTCCTAGAATAGGCCAGTCCAGATAGAGAGCAGAACGGTGATTACAGGCCCAAGCTCCCCACCTGGTGGAGAGGGGAACGAAGAGTAACCGTTTGAAGGTTATAGTGTTTCTGTGTGGGATGATGGAAAAGTTGTGGGAGGTGTAGTGGTGACGGTTAACACAACATTGTGACTGTACTTAGTGCCATCACTGAATCACCATTTAAAAATGGTTAAAATGGTTAAGTTTTATATCATGTATATTTTGCTACAATAAAAACAAATCAGAAAAAGGGAGGAAAGGGAGGAAGGAGGGAGGCCACTCAGTGCCTACCAGCCTGGCTCCAGCCTGGCTTGTCACCCTGTGGTCGCACTTCTGCCTGTCTCCACCCAGACTACACACGAGTCGTCCTTTTAGGCTAGGCTGGTTCACTTCCAGAGTAAACAGAGGAGAGTTTTTAAATCCCCAAAGAAGGAAGTTGAAGGAGTGGGGACGTTTCTCTTATTTTCACAGTCTTAATTCTTCAGATAAAGGGGAAATCTCATTCTTTTTCCAGATGGGAATCCTAGCATTTCTCAAAGGGACTCTACTTCTAAAAGGGGTAGCTCTAGAAACCAGCCAGGGCTGTGAGTGACGAGTCATGACTAACCTGTATGAACTTCACCCAGCCGAAGCTGATCCCCCTGTAGCACAGATGGGGTGCACCTACCCCGTGTTACAGACACAGAATCCCAGGCTGAGAGGTACAGGTCTTCTAGTATGACACATGGAGAGTCTAGAATGGAAACCAGGTCCACCTGAATCTTTTCTCCCATTTTCTAGGACTAGAAAGGAGAATTCACCAGGCCAGAGACTGGAGAAATGCTGGGTTTGGAAGCAGAAGGTCTAGCTCCAGTCTTTGCCCCCAACTCACTGTGTCTTTGGTACAGCATACACCTCTGTGCTTGGTTTTCCTCATCATTTCTGACTCAAGTCACTATGATGCATAGACCAAATGACTCACTTGGGGGAGATTTATGATGGCCCAATTTATTCAGTATGCTTGATATGGGTACCCTGAGAGAGGTACAGTATCTTGGTTTAATATATTTTCCTTCCAAAAATGTTAAGATGGAAGTGTAGTGAAGTAGGCTTCCCAAGGTAAGAGTGAACAACCATGAGGGAAGGCAGGGGACTTGTAACTTGAAAAGCAGCCACTTGGTGGCAGCATACAGAGATGATTTCTCCTCTGGAAATGATTAAAACTAAGTATCTTTTGGAGACCTTGGGAAGCCTGATGACCTCTGAGGAAAGCAGGTGGAGAAGCAGGAGAGCCTGAGTTCCCTTGGGAAGCCGCACAAGGAAATCCTATGAGCGAATGGGAGCATTGGCTTCCGGCTAATCGCATCCTCCCCCTGATAGCTGTGTGATCAGCTCACCTCCCCTCTCTGAACCTCTTATTCTAAGCCCATGTGGGGGCAGCTCCCAGCTTTTGGTTATACCTTTCCTTGAGGGGAGGGTTTTGTTAGTTAGCAAATGCACATGGATACCTACTGCCTGAAGCTGCAGAGCACTGGGTGCGAACAGCCCTAGAGAACAGCAGCCCTCACACAGCAGGGTGGCTGTCTCAGTGTGTCCCTGGAGCAGAGTTCCCTGAGTTCCCCTGGAGGCCTAGAGGAAGCAGGAGGGAGTGCCAGAGCAGCAGCATGAGTGAGTGCATGCACCAGGAGAAACTGAGGTGAAGTGGAGCAGCCTGCCCTAGAGAAAGCTGCCACTGGTTGCCATGTGGGGGTTTGGGCTCATATAGCCAGAGCTCCCAGTTTTTTCTAAAAAATCCAGAGATCCAGATACTTAATGTGAAATGTCTGCAACAGTCAAGATTGTCTCACTTCTGCCGCAGTAACAAACAAGCCCACATCTAAGTGGTTGAAAGACATTTTTTCTTGCTCATTCAAGCTCTGTGTCCCACATAGGCTGCAGGCCCCTCGTCACCATTATCATTTACTGTGGTTTATGTCTTAGGTGTCTTGTGGGGGCAGTTATGGGGACTGGCCTGACTCAGTGCCCGCAGGAGGGAAGCCTCTGTCCCAGGTGTCTCCCTACCAAGGAGAGAGCTCTGGGCACCAACTCCCTACAGCTAAATGTTCAGTCCCAGAAGAGACATGTCACCTCTGCCCACTCATTGGTGGGAGCCACCTGCTTGGCCTTACCAGGCTTGAAGCTCAAACTAAACACATTCTTCAGAGGGAGGAAGTCCCAGCCAACCACATCTCCTGAGCTGTAAATGTTGGCAACTGACATTATGCCATTTTAACCAGCATGTAGACCAATGCAGACCACACAGACCTTGTGTGCAGGTAGACATGGCCCAGGCTGTGTCCTGGGCCTGCAAGCCAGGAACACGAGTATGCAGGACCATCTGAGAGGTGCTGGAGAGCAGAAGCCCAGAACCAAAGCCAGGTCCACTGGGGGCTGCAGGGACCGGACGTCGCCACCGCCCATGGCCCATGCCGCCTCGCCGTCCCCACTGCCCTGTTGCCCACACTGCCCATCTCTGCTGGCCCTTCCTCCTCTCTGAGATGGTGCCTCTCTGGAGCCTTGCCCCCAGGTGGCCCCAGACCTGCTCTCAGTGGCCTCACTCCAACCTCTTGCCCAGTCACTCCTGTCCAGGGACATTTGACCTTTCTGCTGGGACTGTCCGACCTCCTGGCCTGCTGTCCCCCAGGAAGGGCTGGCTGCCCTATCTCTAGGCCCACGGGACAGGCACAGGTGGAAAAACAATGAATGGGAGCACAGAACCCTGTTTTTCAGATAAAAATGATTCCAGCCAACATTCTTGCCTATGTGCACATGTTGGGCATTGCAGCAAGTCATGGCCTAACACTCACCGCCAGGCACAGGCACCTCCGTGTGACAGAGACCACTGCGCTACTATCCTCACGGCAGCCCCAGGCAGGCGGGGGCCGTATCTGCCTGCCGGGACTGTGCCCAGGCTGCAGTGTGCTCCCTCTGCCTCCAGGTCAGAAGCCTGCTGGGGTTCTGCTGCCCTCGGCCCCTTCTTTAAGTTCCCAGTGTCTTGGGAATCTGCAGAGGAACCAAGTCCTGGAAACTAGGCCAACCTCAGAGGTGTCCACCCAGCACGGCACCCCGAGCCCCCTACACCACTGCCTCACACCTGCTGGGCCACAATCACCTCTCCCATAACCTCGTGCTGGGGAGAGGCAGCACCCCAATGTATAGATTAGAACACCAAGACCACAGGGCCAGCAAGTGTAGCAGCCACATTCCACTGAGACCACAGAGCCCAGGGGATGCAGCAGAGGGGACAACTGATATGGTGAGGAGGGGGACACTTGTCTGTCACATTTTTCTTTGTGGTGGTAAAACACACGTAACATAAAAGTACCATTTTAACCATCTTTAAGTGAGTTGAATAGCACTGGTACATACACACTGTTGTGTAAACATCCCTACCATCCATCTCCAGAACTTACAGCCTGCAAAACCCAAACTGCCTCACGCCCCCCACCCCCCACCCCCAGGCCCGTCTCTATGGACCCACCACTCCTAGGCACTCATGTGAGTGGTGTCGTGCAGTCTGTCCTTGGTGACTGGCTTATCTCCGTGAGCCCAACGTCCTCCAGGTTCATGCGTGCCACAGCAGGCCTCAGGATTCCCCCTTTTTTAAGGCTAAATGATACTGCGTTGTGTGGAGGGGCCACACTGTGTTTATCCCCCCATCTCTGGTGCACACGGGCCACCTCCATGTTTCCGGGACTGGAATAAAGCTGCTATGAACCCAGGTGCGCAGATGTCTCCTCCACACCCTGCTTTCAGCTCTTTTGGGTAAATACTCAGAAGTGGGATTATTGCATCATATGATAATTCTGTTTTTAATTTTTTGAGGAAGAGAGATAAATACTTTTTAAAGGACATTTTTAGTAATTCATATTGAGTATAGGAAAGTGGAACAAATATAGTCAAGAGAAAAAGAACCAGAAGTGACTTTATTCAGCTTTGCAAAAGCAACTCGCTGCTCCTGTGCGTGTGCAGCTCCTTCCGGCGGTGTCTGTACACTGCCCCAACCCTCTGGCTCCGGCTCCCATCTAACAGCTTCAGGGCTGCCCGGCCTCACTAGCTGGACCCCGTGATGGACCTGTCCCGCGGGAGGATGGGAGGAAGCGCGCCCCCTGGCCTCGGGGTACCACACCAGGCCTCCCAGATGGCAGAGAGCTCTGCAAGGGCACTGCCCTCAGGCCCAGGGCTCCAGTGCCCCCACCCCCCGCTTCCCCAGGCCGCGCCCCGCGTGCCTCGCAGGTGCCGGGTCCCGGCCTCCAGGCCTCCCCGCGCCTCTACAGTCATCTAGGGAACATATCCGAGCAGTCCTGCGGAGTTGAATTTCTTTTGGCAAATGCTGGAGACTAGCAAGAATATTCATGTCAAAACATTTCTGGTGTAAAATTCATGAAAGCATCTGAATTCGGTCTGAGCATTTTCTCCCTTTTCCCCTCCCCCACCCCCCTCCCTGTGCCGGGTTGGGGGCGGGGAGAGGAGATAGAGTCCAGATGTCGGCGAGAACCGCTCTCCCCCTCCCTCCCCCGGGCCCCTCCGGCCGGAGGGGTGGAGGAATGAATGGCCGCTGTGTGTCGGCAGGAGCGCGGAGGGCCGGTGCCGAGAGCCCTGCGCTCTCCCGGCCCGTGGGCGCGGAGGAAGTGCCCCGGCCAGGCTTCGCCCCCTAACCCTGGGTCCGGGGCAATTGTCCACAAAGGCGGCCTGAGGCTGGGCGGCCCGTAATGATTTAGGCTAGATCTATTTCACTTCAAGCCTTTTCTCCTCCAGTGAGGACTAATCGAAAGTAATCTGAAAATTAGGGAAAATAAAAACCATGCCCACCGTTACATAAATACCCATTTCCTCCCATCGCTGCTCAGAATCACCTCATTCCAGAGCAATGTGGCATTTCCCTGATGGGCAAGGCCGAGCCCGGGGCCTTTGGCTCCACGCCGGTCATCAGGAGCAGAGGGCGGGGGCCTCAGACTGGCCTTGGCATTGGCTGGCCCACGTCCCTGTAGGGCCAGCCCTGCAGACCTCACCTGTGGCCTGGGGTGCAGAGAGAGGGACAACTGGGTTTGAGATGGCCTCAGGGACGGCCATTAACCCCTCCAACCCCTTTCCCCCTTGCAATTAGCCAGGACCTAGGACGGGTCAGGAGCCGCACCCTCTCCGTCCCCCAGACACTCGGTTCAGCGGCACCACAGAGCCTTTGCATGAGGTCCCACAGCGCATGCACACAGAGGGCCCTTGCCCGCCCCGGCCTGTACCCACCTCGTGCCTCCTCCCCCCGCCTCCTCAGAGCGGCCTTCCTCTCTGCTCCTGCCCCACCAGCAGGAAACAGCACCCCTTGGCCCCTCAGCCATGCGCTCTTCTCACCACAGGCTCTGCGAGGCTGGCAAGTGTGTGCCGCCTCCCTGCATCTGGGGCCCTGACCGCGCACTCCAGCAAGCAGGCCACACCTACCTTCTCCCTGTGGCTGGAGCTCAAGGAAGGTTCAGGGGCAGGATGAAGGTTTCCATGGGACAGTGGAGTTTGGTTGTTTGGTTGTTTACAGAAGGGGTGGGGGCCAGGGAGGGAAGCTGCAGGCAGCAGCATGTGAGCAGGTGGGGTGGGATGGCACCAGAAGTGCTGTCAGTGTGGCTTCACACCCTCTCGTGTTCCATCCAGGAGGGGGTCTCCCCTTGGATGTGTAGGGCCTGCAATGAAAAGCTCCTGGATGGTTCGAGAAGTCCCAGCCATTCGAGTCTTCCAGTTCAGGCCCCACTTGAACACATGGACACCCTTTCTGGGCCAGGTCAAGCACAGGCACAGAGACATAGTGGGGAGCCAGACGCCAGAGTCCTGGACAGGGGCCCTGCATCCCAGCACAGACACTGACACCTGCCCACCCCTCAGCCACTCCCACCCAACCCGGGCCCCTGTGCAGAGCCTCTGCCCCCGGAAGGTGGGGGACACGCCATAGTGAAGTGCCCCTTGGGAGCAGCCCTGAGCCAGCAATAACCAGACGGTGATGCCCCAGCCCCCTTAGGTGGGAAGACTGACTTTGAGGACTGCAGGCACTGCAGAAGGCTTGCTGGAAAGCACACACCTCTTTGGGCTCCCACCGTGTCAGCCTCACTGCCTGCATGCTCCTGGCATTTTCGGGGCTCTCCCAGGCACTGCGGCCTTCACTCCCTCGTCTTGGGGCACCCTCTCTCTGGGCCTCCGCCTCCTCCACGGGACAAGGGACAATTAGAGCAGGCCTGCTGCCTCTGTGGCCACCAGGAAACCCATGTGACGGATGAGAGGGCCACTGTTGGCCAAGGTGAGGGACACGGGCTGTTCAGCCCCTTCAGGCGGCCAGTAGATCAGCCACTCCTCCCCAGCACAGCTGCCTAGCGACATTTACAATACTGAGGTGATGGGGTTCCCCACAGTGGAGTCACCCCAGAGCTCTTGGGGAGGGGGCTTTCCCAGTGCCACCAGGAAGGTCAGAGTCTGAGCTCAGAGTTGGGGTGCGCCCTGCACCTCAGCCTGGGAGCCATGAGACCAGCGCTTATGTAGGCTGTGCCCTGGCCAGCCCAAGAGACAGGAGACACAGATATTTCTGGAATTAACAACTGTGGCAATAACACACAGTCACTAGTATCCAGAGTTGCTGAGAGTTTCGCCCACATTATTCTACTTAACACCCACCATGGCCCTGCAAGATCGAGAACAGCCCCCACCTTTCCATAGATGGGGAAACTGAGGCACAAGGAGGTCAAGGGCTATCTGGGCAGCCCCTGGCCTAGTCCATTTGTGACCCTGGCAGCCTCCATGCTGACAACTCCCTTCTGTCTGCAAGGACCAGTCCCTGAAGCCTCCTGCTAGCCAGCTGCAGACCCCACTGGCTCTGAGAGGTACATCTTCCTGTGGGAGCTCAGCAGGGATGCAGGAAGGTGTCCAGGAGGACAGAGGCCCATCACCCACCAGGGAGCAGGGGAGGCAGCCCTGGGCAGGTGGGGGCTGACCAGGGGCCCCCAGGGTCGACTGGCTTGTAGGCCACGGGGAGATGGACCAGTTTAGAGGCCTCTGCCTGGGCCACACACAGTCCCCACCCACACAGCCATCATGTCACACCTGGGCCTTTGTGTGGTCCTCTGCCTAGAGCACCTCATTGCCCACCCCACCATCTCCTACTTGGCTAGCTTCCTAGCAGGGGCCCATGTGGTTGCACATGTCTCTGTGAACCCTCACCAACCTGGGGCACTGGGACTCCTGCCAAACTGGCAGCCAGTGAAGGGATGAGTGCATAGCATGGCCACACACCCTCCTCTGGCCAAGGTCCCACTCATCAGGGTGTGCGCAGGCAGCTCCCGGGGCCGTGTCACCCCACGCTCGCTCACCCCCTGCCTCTTCACATGCATACAGTGGGCCCCGCGCCTACCCAGCATGTACACCAGCCATCCACGCTTCTCCAGGTCCCCAAGGGAGCAAGCTCTCTTGCTGCTTTCCTGGTTTCTACTTGGGACCTGATGCCATGTCCAGGGACATCAGGCCTGCCCAGACAGTGGCAGTGTGGGCTCTGGAAGACTGGGTGGGGGCCATGCAGGTCAGCATCCTCTGCCTGGAGAGGAGCCTCTGTCCGGTGGCCCCTAGCGACCCCCTCTGCTCCTCCTGGCCTCTCTCTGCCCCCACTGGGCTAAGTGGGTGAATGCGGACTCTGACTTGGAAGTCCCACCAAAGTATCCAGGGCTGAGTCATGGGAGCACCAAGTGTCCTGCAAGCTGAGGACAGCTGGTGTGGCAGGAAAGGGCAGGCCCAGCCTGGTGGGCCAGCAGGCGTCAGGCGTGGGGCTGCAGGCTGGGCACCATTGGAGAGCAGAGCCTGGTGGTATGTGCTCAGACCCGAGGCAAGTCAGGCAGGCTCCCTGGGACTGGATGCAGGGTCGGCTCTTAGACTCAGTATATGCTGATGAGGGAGGCAGCACACCCGGACGGCAGGGACCAGGGAAGATAGCTGCTCCCTCTCCTCCCAGATACCTCACCTCTCTGTCTGGGGTGGGGGTCCAGCTGACACATCTTTGACCCTTAAAGCCTTGGGGGTGGGCCCAGGGGGCGGGCCAGGCCCCTGGGCAGCATGTTTCCCAGCAGTAGTCAGTAGTCAGGGAGGGAGCTTTGGGAAGGCTCGAGTGGAGCTGTGCTCTGCTGAAATTACCCATAAGCCTGGGGTTTACTTGGGGGTTTTACGGAGAATTCAAAGCATATCTTCCTGTTGCTTTGGCAGGGAAGGCGTACCAAGTGAGTGTTCAAAAGAGCTGAACCGCATTTGCAAAAATAAAAACCAAATGGCTGAGTAATTTCCACCAGAGAGGGACTTGCTCTCTCAATGCACGGCCCATTTAGCATGCTTTCATAAAACCTTTTAACGAATAAACCCTGAGCCCGCATGCCAGGCCCACCCCACCTATCAGTCTTGCCTTTCCAAACAGAGGTACAGCCACTGGGAGATTAGACACAGGCTTCTGTCCTACATGGAGCAGAAGCCCTTGCATCTTTCAGGACCAGCCCTGCAAAGGCCACAGGGACAGAAGAAATCCCGGGGAGGGAGGGACAAAAGAGCAGGTCAGCACTGTGACACCACAAGGACACCAAGGGACCCACAGGAGGCCCACTCAACCTGGGTAATCAGGCTGAGCTTCCTAAAGGAGGAAGTGCCTACACCAGAGACTATAAGGGAAAAGTAGGTGTGGACAGAGCAGTAGGGAAGGGTGGCCCCGTGGGGGAGTGCCCTAAGAGAAGGCTTGCTGGGCCTGTGGGTTGTCCCTAGGGGCCCAAAGGAGGCAAGAGGAAAGTGCTTTCACTGGAGGATTTCATTCTGTAAGTGTAGGGTGACCATTTGGCCAAGTGGGACCATTGGGGTTGTAAATGAGCAGGACCTGGCATCAGAGGAAGGGGACTTGTACTGAGCCATATTAAGATATAATTCACTGACCATAAATAAAACCCATCCACTCTGCATGTTCAACTAGGCAGCCTGGGACCCCACAGTGGCAAGGAGCCAAGCGTTTCAATCACCCTGAAACTCCCCCTGCCCCTTGGCTCACCTGCCCTTGCCCGGCCCCTGGCAGCCAGGCAGCCCTTCACTGAGCTAGCTTTGTCTGCGGCAGAACATCACACCATGCTATCCCGTGGGTGCCCTGGGCTTCTCTGACTCTGCAAAACGGCTCTGAAGCCTCCCCCTGGGGCTGCCTGTACCCATACTTCATGCCTTTTACTGCTAAGAAGGATCCAGTGGAAGGGTACACTGGAGCCCGTGTATCCCTTTGCCTGTTGCTAGATATTTGAGCTCTTTCTGGTTCAAGCAAATTGTACTTCCAGCTGCTGTGGCTAGGTCTGTATGCTGCCGTCATGTTCATTGCTCTTGAGTAACTACCTACAAACTAGCAACCACAGTTGGGTCTTACGGTAACTAAGTGTTTAACTTAAGAAGAAGCTCCCCAAATGGGGCCTACTGCTCTCTGCCAGCACTCCCACCGCCCTGCAGTGTGTTCCTGTGCCACAGGCTCCACGCTTTCTTTAACACATGCCTCTGTCCATCACTGAAATGTTAGCGTTCTAATAGATTCATGAGAGGTATCTTACTGCAGGTTTAATTTTCATTTCCCTGAGCATAATACTGAGCATCATTTCACATGCTTTTTGGTCTTCTGATTGTGTTCTTTTCAGAAATGTCTGCCAAATCTTTTGCCCATTTTGCTGTGTCTATGCTATTGAATCTAAGAGTTCTTTGTATATTTTGGATATACAATCCTATTTAGACTTTTTTCGCCCTCTAATCTTTGGCTTCCCTTTCTTTTTACCTCTTTATTGTGAAATAATTATAGATTCAAAGCAGTTGCAAAAAAGTGTATAAGCAGGTCTTACACACCATTCACTCAGCCTTCCCCAAGGCTAACATCGCATAACAACACACAATATTGAAATTGGGAGGTTCACATTGCTACAATCCATAGACATCATTCAGATTCCTCCAGCTGTATGTGCACTCCTGTGTGTGTGTGTGTGTGTGTACACACATAGCTTTATGCAATTTCATCCCCTGCAGCTTAACGTGACCATCACAGGATCGTGATACTGTATCTACAGACTTGTTCACACTGCCCCATAGAGCCACTCCTACTCCACCCTGACCCATGGCAACTACTGATCTGTTCTCCATCTCTATAATTATGTTATTTAGTAAATGTTCTGCAAAACGTACCATGCAGCATGTCCCTCAGGAGGCTTTTGTCCCTCAGCAGCATCCCTAGAGATCTGTCTACACTGAGTGCATCAATGTTCATTCCTTTTTCCTCCAGTGTGCCATGGAAAGGACATCCCACAGTCTTTCCAAGAGCATTCATTGAAGGGCATTGGATGGTTTCCCAGATTTTAGCTGTACAAATAAAGTTGATACAAATGTTCCTGCCCAAATTCTGCATGTGAATAAATTTTCATTTTCTGAGATAAATGCCCTAGAGTGCAACTTCTGGGTCTTCTAGTAAGTCCATTAATAGGCTTCTCAGTGTGGCTATACCACTTTACATGACTACCAGGTATGTACAAAGGACCCAGTTTCTCTGCTACCTCACAGCATTTGATGTTGCATGAGTGTTTGAGCTGTTTGCATAGTGTGTAAGGAGATCACATTTCCTTCCTCCTGGCTCCTGGTGTTGAGCACCTTCCCATGAACTTGTTTGCTCGTGTGTATCATCTGTGTGTCATCATGTGTAGATCTGTTTCACTTTCCATGGCTTATAGCAACTTTCGTATTGGTATAAGGTTGGAAATGACTGTTCATGCATTTTTCCCATTTTCTAATGGAATTGTTTGTTTTTTACCATTGGATTTTGAGAGGTCCTTATGTATTGTAGACACCAGCCTTCTGCTGTGTATGTGGCTGCAAACATTTCTTCCAGTCCATGTAGCATCTCTCTTCATCCTCTTAATAGGGACTTTCCCAGAGGAGCAAAAGTTTTTATTTTTGATCAATTTTCTTTTTATGGATGATGCTTTTAGTGTCAGGTCTAAGAACTGTTCACCTAGCCCCTCAATCCCAAAGCTTTTTACCTAAAATTTTTTCTTTAAGTTTTTTAGTTTTACATTTAAACCTGTAACCATCTTAAGTTCACGTTGGTATAATGTGGGCGGTTTAAGTCAGTCAAGGTTTATTATTTGTCCACGGATGTCTAATTGCTCCAACGCCATCCGTTGAAAGGCTGCCTTTTCTCCTCTGAATTGCTTTCACACCTTTGTCAAAACACCTCTACTTCTTGGGGCTCTTTCTGGGTTCCTGGTTCTGTCCCACTGACCTGCATCTCTCCTCACCATTGTCTTCACTGAGGTTACAGAGGAAGACTTACTGTCAGAAGAGTGACTCCTCTCGCTTCATCCCTCTTCCTCAGAGTTGCTTAGCTACTTGTACCTGTCATGCTGCCTTAACAAAAACCGCAGAACTGGAGGCTTAAACAACAAGAATCTACCTTCTCATAGTCTGGAGGCTGAAGTCCAAGATCAAAGTGTCACAGGGCTGGTTCCTTCTGATACTGAGATAGAGAATCTGCTTTGGTCTCTCCACTTGGCTTGTAGATGGCATCTTCATCTTCACATGGTGTTCTCCCTGTAAACATGTCTGTCTGCAAGTTTTCCCTTTTATAAGGACACAAGTCATATTGTATTAGGACCTACCCTAATCACCCCTACTAACTTGATTACCTCTATAAAAGCCACATCTCCAAATAAGGTCACAGTCTGAAGTACCAAAGGTTAGGATACCAACATATGAATCTTGAGGAATACAATTAAACCCAAAACACTGCCTTAAGGCTTGTGTTTTTCCATACAAATTTTAGTATGAGCTTGTATATATCTACTGCAAACCTTTTTGGGGTTTTGATAGGGATTGCATTAAATCTATAGTTTGATTTAGAGAGAACTAACTTTACTATGTTGAGTTTCCCAATCCATGAATATGGTATGGCTTTCCATTTATTTAGGTCTTCTTTGATACCTTTTATCAACATTTTGCAATCATCAGCATTTCAGATCCTGTACATGTTTGCTATCCTTATGGCTAGGTATTTTATTTTACTTGGAGTAAATATAAATGTTATTGTGTTTTTATTTTAATCATTTTGTTATCATTAATCTACAATTACATGAACAACATTCTTTACTAGACTCCCTCCTTCACCAAGTACCCCCACAAATCCCATTACAGTCACTGTCCATCAGTGTAGTAAGATGCTGGTGAACCACTACTTGTCTTCTCTATGTTGCACATCCCTCCCTATGCCCCCTGCCCACATTACACATGCTAATCATAAGGCCCCCTTTCTTTTTCCCCGCTCTTATCTCTCCCTTCCCACCCATCCTCCCCACTCCCTTTCCCTCTGGTAACTGTTAGACCATTCTTGGATTCTGTGATTCTGCTACTGCTTTGTTCCTTCAGTTTTTCTTTGTTCTTATACTCCACATATGAATGAAATCATTTGGTACTTGTCTTTCACCACCTGGCTTATTTCACTGAACATAATACCCTCTAGCTCCATCCATGTTGTTGCAAATGGTAGGATTTGTTTTCTTCTTATGGCTAAATAATATTCCATTGTGTATATGTACCACATCTTCTTTATCCATTCATCTACTGATGGACACTTAGGTTGCTTCCATATCTTGGCTATTGTAAATAGTGCTTCAGTAAACATAGGGGTGCATCTGTCTTTTTCAAACTGGGCTGCTGCATTCTTAGGGTAAATTCCTACAAGTGGAATTCCTGGATCAAATGGTATTTCTATTTTGAGCTTTTTAAGGAACCTCCATACTGCTTTCCACAATGGTTGAACTAATTCACATTCCCACCAGCAGTGTAGGAGGGTTCCCCTTTCTCCACAACCTCGCCAACATTTGTTGTCATTTGTCTTTTGGATGGTGGCCATCCTTACTGGTGTGAGGTGATATCTCATTGTGGTTTTGATTTGCATTTCTCTGATGACTAGTGATGTGCAGCATCTTTTCATCTGTCTGTTGGCCATCTGAATTTCTTCTCTGGAGAACTGTTCAGCTCCTCTGTCCATTTTTTAATTGGATTATTTGCTTTTTGTTTGTTGAGGTGTGTGAGGTCTTTGTATATTTTGGATGTCAACCCTTTATCCGATCTGTCATTTATTAATATATCCTGTCACACTGTAGGGTACCTTTTTGTTCTATTGATGGTGTCCTTTGCTGTACAGAAGCTTTTCAGCTTAATATAGTCCCACTTGTTCATTTTTGCTTTTGTTTCCCTTGCCCAGGGAGATATGTTCATGAAGAAGTCACTCATGTTTATGTCCAAGAGATTTTTGCCTGTTTTTTTCTAAGAGTTTTATGGTTTCATGACTTACATTCAGGTCTTTAATCCATTTCGAATTTACTTTTGTGTATGGGGTTAGACAGTGATCCAGTTTCATTCTCTTACATGTAGCTGTCCAGTTTTGCCAGCACCATCTGTTGAAGAGACTGTCATTTCCCCATTGTATGTCCATGGCTCCTTTATCATATATTAATTGGCCATATATGTTTGGATTAATGTTTGGAGTCTATTCTGTTCCACTGGTCTGTGGCTCTGTTCTTGTGCCAGTATCAAACTGTCTTCATTACTATGGCTTTGTAGTAGAGCTTAAAGTTGGGGAGCGAGATCCCCCCACTTTATTCTTCCTTCTCAGGATTGCTTTGGCTATTTGGGGTCTTTGGTGTTTCCATATGAATTTTTTAACTATTTGTTCCAGTTCATTGAAGAGTGCTGTTGGTAATTTGATAGGGATTGCATCAAATCTGTATATTGCTTTGGTCAGGATGGCCATTTTGATGATATTACTTCTTCCTAGCCAAGAAGATGGGATAAGTTTCCATTTGTTAGTGTCCTCTTTAATTTCTCTTAAGAGTGTCTTATACTTTTCAGTTTTGATTTGTGTCTTTCATTTCCTTGGTTAGGTTTATTCCTAGGTATTTTACTCTTTTTGACGCAGTTATGAATGGAATTGTTTTCCTGATTTCTCTTTCTATTAGTTCATTGTTAGTGTATAGGAAAGCCACAGATTTCTGTGTGTTAATTTTATATTCTGCAACTTTGATGTATTCTGATATCAGTTCTAGTAGTTTTGGAGTGTAGTGTTTAGGGTTTTTTTATGTACAATATCATGTCCTCTGCAAACAGTGACAGTTTAACTTCTTCTTTACCAATCTGGATTCCTTGTATTTCTTTGTTTTGTCTAATTGCTATGGCTAGGACCTCCAGTAGTATGTTGAATAGCAGTGGGGAGAGTGAGCATCCCTGTCTTGTTCCCGATCTCAGAGGAAAAGCTTTCAGCTTCTCACTGTTCAGTATGATGTTGGCTGTGGGTTTATCATATATGGCCTTTATTATGTTGAGGGACTTGCCCTCTATAACCATTTTGTTGAGAGTTTTTATCATGAATGGATGTTGAATTTTGTTGAATGCTTTTTCAGCATCTATGTAGATGATCATGTGTTTTTTGTCCTTCTTTTTGTTTATGTGGTGGATGATATTGATGGATTTTTGAATGTTGTACCATCCTTGCATCCCTGGGATGAATCCCACTTGGTCATGGTGTATGATCCTTTTGATGTATTTTTTGATTCAGTTTGCTAATATTTTGTTGAGTATTTTTGCATCTACATTCATCAGGGATATTGTTCTGTAACTTTCTTTCTTGGTGGCATCTTTGCCTGATTTTGGTATTACGGTGATGTTGGCTTCATAGAATGAGTTTGGGAATATTCCCTCCTCTTCTATTTTTTGGAAAACTTTAAGGAAAATTGCTTTCTTTGTACAATTCATTTCTAGTTTTATACCTTTGTGGTCTGAAAAGTTGGTTGGTAGGATTTCAATCTTTTGGAATTTACTGAGGCTCTTTTTGTGGCCTAGTATGTGGTCTATTCTGGAGAATGTTCCATGTGCACTTGAGAAGAATGTGTATCCTGTTGCTTTTGGGTGTAGAGTTCTATGGATGTCTATTAGGTCCATCTGTTATAGTGTGTTGTTCAGTGCCTCTGTGTCCTTATTTTCTGTCTGGTGGATCTGTCCTTTGGAGTGAATGGTGTGTTGAAGTCTCCTAAAATGAATGCATTGCATTCTATTTTCTCCTTTAATTCTGTTAGTATTTGTTTCACATATGCTGGTGCTCCTGTGTTGGATGCATATATATTTAGAATGGTTATATCCTCTTGTTGGACTGAGCCCTTTATCATTATATAATGTCCTTCTTTATCTCTTGTTACTTTCTTTGTTTTGAAGTCTATTTCATCTGATACTAGTACTGCAACAACTGCTTTTTTCTCCCTATTGTTTGCATGAAATATCTTTTTCCATCCCTTGACTTTTAGTCTGTGCATGTCTTTGGGTTTGAGGCGAGTCTCTTGTAAGCAGCATATAGATGGGTCTTGTTTTTTTATCCATTCAGTGACTCTATGTCTTTTGATTTGTGCATTCAGTCCATTTATATTTAGGGTGATTATCAAAGGTATATACTTATTGCCATTGGAGGCTTTAGATTCATGGTTACCAAAGGTTCAAGGTTAATTTCCTTACTATCTAAGAATCTAACTTAACTCACTTAGTATGCTATTATAAGCACAATCTAAAGGTTCTTTTCTGTTTCTCTTCCTTTTTCTTCCTCCTCCATTCTTTATATATTAGGTATCATATTCTGTACTTTTTGTCTATTCCTTGATTGACTTTGGGGATAGTTAATTTAATTTTGCATTTGCTTCATAATTAGCTGTTCTACTTTCTTTACTGTGGTTTTATTACCTCTGATGACAGCTATCAACCTAAGGAACACTTCCATCTATAGTAGTCCCTCCAAAACACACTGTAGAGATGATTTGTAGGAGGTAAATTCTCTCAGCTTTTGCTTATCTGGAAATTGTTTAATCCCTCCTTCAAATTTAAATGATAATCTTGCTGGATAAAGTAATCTTGTTTTGAGGCCCTTCTACTTCATGGCATTAAATACATCATGCCACTCCCTTCTGGCCTGTAAGGTTTCTGCTGAGAAGTCTGATGTTAGCCTGATGGGCTTTCCTTTGTATGTGATCTTATTTCTGTCTCTGGTTGCTTTTAACAGTCTGTCCTTTTCCATTTTAATTACTATGTGTCTTGGTGTTGTCTTCCTTGGGAGCCTTGTGTTGGGTGATCTGTGGATCTCCATGGCCTGAGAGACTATCTACTTTCCCAGATTGGGGAACTTTTCAGCAACTACCTACTCAAAAACACTTTCTATCCCTTTCTCTCTCTCTCTTCTTCTTCTTCTGGTATCCCTATAATGCGAATATTGTTCTGTTTGGATTGGTCACACAGTTCTATCAATATTCTTTCATTCTTAGACATCCTTTTTTCTCTCTGTGCCTCAACTTCTTTGTATTCCTCTTCTCTAGTTTCTATTTCATTTATCGTCTCCTCCACCATATGCAATCTGCTTTTAATACCCTCCATTGTGCTCTTCAACAATTGGATCTCCAACCTGAATTCATTCCTGAGTTCTTGGATGTCTTTCCGTACCTCCATGAGCATGTTGATGATTTTTATTTTGAACTCCCTTTCAGGAAGAGTCACGAGGTCCATATCATTTAAATCTTTGTCAGGAGTTGTATTAATAATTTTACTACGGACCAGGTTCCTTTGGCGTTTCATGTTTGTATATGGCGCCCTCTAATGTCCAGAAGCTCTATTCTGGAGCTGCTCAGCCCCTGAAGCAATGTCGGGGGTTGCAGGGGAGTGGTATTGGTACCTGGGGTGAGGAAAGAGCTGTTCCCTGCCTCCCAGCTGCTGTGCCTGTCTCCAGTGCCTGAACCAGTCACCCGAGCACACAGGTATAAGCTTTTGTCCCACAGCAGCCAGATATGGATTCCTGCTTTCCACAAGTGGCTGGCATCTCAGTTTCTCCAGGAATTCTGCCTGTCTTAGCTTTCCAACCCCATAATCACATGAGTATCACAAAAGCACCATGAAATATAGGGTTGTACCCCATAGCAGAGCTCCACAGCTAGGTATTCAGCTGTCCCAGGCTTCCACTCCCTCCCTGCTCAGTTTCTCTTCCTCCTTCTGGGTGGTGAGCTGGGGTGGGGGAAGGGCTCAGGTCCCGCGGAGCCACAGCTCTGGTACATTACCCCATTCGGTGAGGTCTGCTCTTTTCTCCAGGTGTGTGCAGTCTGGCGCCATCCTCTTTCCTGTTGCTCTCTCAGGATTAGTTGCACCAAGTATATTTTCTAATTGTATCCAGTTTTAGGAGGAAGCCTCTGTCTCTCCTCTCATGCTGCCATCTTTAATCCTCTCCCCTTTGTTTTTTAATTTCAATTTTCAAGAGTCACTGTTAGTATATGGAAAAACAATCAGCTTTTGTATTTTGATTATCTCTCAACTTTGCTGAACTCACTTATTTCTAAGAGTTTGTTGCTTTGTATATTACTTTTGATTTTTTACATAGACAATCATGTCATCTGCAAACAGAGGCAGTTTAATTCTTCCTTCCTACCCTATGTGCTTTTTTTCCCCTTGCTTTATAACAGTAACTAAAATTTCCAGTACTAGATGAAGAAGCAGTGGTTATTTCAAGTAAACTTCTTTTTCTTGTTCCCAAACTCAGAAGAGAATCATTCAGTTCTTCACTGTTATGCATGATTTTAACTGTAGGTTTTTTTGTAGATCTTCTTTATCAAGTTGAGGGAGCTCCCCCATCTTAGTCTATTGAAGTTTTTTATCATGGATGTGTGTTGAATTTTATCAAATGCTTTTTCTGTACCAATTGATATGATTTTTCTTCATTAACTAGTTAATGTGAATTGGATTGTATGATTAAAAATATTGAAACAGACTTGCATTCCTGGAATAAAGCCCACTATTAGTATATATTTTCATTTTATTCTGCTGGGTTTGATCTGCTCATTTTTGTTGAGGACTTTTGCTTTTAAGTTCCTGAGATATATTAGTCTTTAGCTGTCATTTATTGTATTTTCCCTGTCTGATTTTGATATCAGGGTAATACTGGTCTCATAAAATGAGTTGGAAAGTGTTCTCTTCACTTATTTTTCTGAAAGACATTGTACAGAAATGGTGCTAATTCTTTAAACGTTTGCTAGAGCCTTCCAGTGAAATAATTTTGGCCTGAAGATTCCTTTTTCAGGAGCTTTTAAATTACCAATTCAATTTATATAATGACTATAAGACTATTTAGTTTGTCTCATTCATCTTGGTTGAATTTTGGTAATTTGTGCTATTTGAGGAAATGGTCCATTTCTTCTAAGTTGTCAAATTTATGATCATAAGATTTTTCACAGTATTCCCTTATTGTTTTAGAAGGCTGCAGAATCTCTTGTGATAGCCTATTTCATTCTTGATATTGGTGATTTGAGTCTTCTCTCTGTCCAGCTTAGTCAGTTTTGCTAGAAGTTTATCAGATTTTATGAGTTTTCATTAATTTTCTGTATTGTTTTCCTCTTTTCAATGTGTTTTTCCTCTATTATTTCCTTCCCTCAGATCTCTTTGAATATATTTTGCTCTTTTTCTAACTTCTTGAGATGTGAACATAGTTGATTGTTTTGAGAACTTTCTTCATTCCTAATATGAGCATTTAGTGTTATAAATTTTCTTCTCAGTGTGACTTTAGCTGCCTCCCACAAATATTGATATGCCATTTATTTATACCTAGTTCTATTTATTATTGTAATTTCTTTGAGACTATCCTTTTGTCCCATGAATTATTTAGAAATATGTTATTTCCCAAGTATTTAAGATTTATTTTTGTCTTTACCTTATTTTTTATTAAAGTATAGGTACTATACAATACTATATTGATTTCAGGTGTACAAATGCTGACTTGGCAACGATATACATCACAAAATGCTCACCACAGTAAGTGTGTTTACCAACTGTCACCATGCAAAGAAATTATAATATGTTTTTACTTTACTGATTTATAAGGTAAAAAAATTATGGCCAGAGAACATTCTATATATGATTTCAATTCTTTTAAATGTATTGAAGTTTGTTTTATGGCCCAGGATATGGCTATAAATCAGTAAACTTCCCGTGGCTGTTTGACAAGTACATGTGTTCCGCTATTGTCCGATGGAATGTCCTGCGCTCTCGCAGTCGCTGAGAGAGGGGCGGTGAGGTCCCAGCCGTAACTGTGGCTTTGTCTAGTCTAGTCTCCTTTCAGTTTTGCTTCTTGTACTAGGAAGTTTGGTTTAGTGCATAAACATTTAGGATTGCTACATCTTCTCAGTGGCTTGATGCTTCTATCTATATATAATATCCCACTTTGTCTCTACTAATTTTCTTTGGTCTTAATTCTACTTTATGTGATATGAACATTGCACTTATTCTTTAATAAATAAATGCTTGGAATGCATATATCTTATCCATCCTTTAACTTTTAATTATCTATGCCATTATGTTTGAAGTGAGCTTCTTGGTGACAGCATATAATTGGAACATTTTTTTACCCACTTTGACGGCTCTTAATTGACACATTTAGGCCATTTTCATTTAAAACAATTATTGACATGTTAGGCTTAAGTCTGTCATTTTATTATTATTGTCTATTTGTTCCTTTTGTGTCTGTTCCCATTTCTTTTTTCTTGCCTCTGGTGGGTTACTTGAACATTTTTGAGAGTTCCATTTAGATGTTTTATAATAACTTTGAGTCTATCACTCAAAATTATATAGTTGAATAGTTTTCTTACAAACTTACATTTTCTTAAGACTATACTGTATAGTTTGCTTAGAGATTGTTCTAAGTATCACTACATACAGACATTACTTATCATAACTTAGTAGGATAGACATTTTTCCAGTTCAAGTGATGTGTAGAAAACTTATTTCCATTTAGACTTTACCTTCCCAAATTTCAAGACACAGTTTTCTTAATTATTTTCCCTAAATACCAAAGGTGCTATTACTTATCCTTCAGCCACAAAATATGATTAAAGAAACACCTGAGGTAAAGAGATTACTACTATATTACTTTTTATTTTTCCTATTCCATTGCTCCTCTTTCCTTTCTGAAGGTCCCAGTCCTTTTCTGCCATCATTTTCTTTATGTTGGAGAGCTTCTTTTTACTATTTTTAGGTGTGCTAACAATAAATTGCCTTATAATTTAACCATGGGAGAGGATCTTTATTTACCCTTTAGTTATGAAGGACAGTGTCCCTGATTATAGAGTATTAGGTTGACATCACTTTTCTTTTAGCACTTGAAGGTCACTGAGCTATCTCCTTCTGAATGCCATGATTTCAGATGAGGAATCTGCTGTCACTTGAATTGGTGCTCCTTTGAAGGTAATATGGCATTTTTTTCTGACTTTTTAAAAAAAGTTTTTCTTATCTTTACATTTCACAAGTTTGACTCTGACACATCTTGGTTGGTGTGGACTTCTTTGGGTTATCTTGTTTGGAATTTTCTCAGCTTCTTGAAACTGTAGGTTTATGCATTTCATGTGGCTTGCTTATTTTCTTATAAGAAACTTATAAAAACCAAAATATTTTTATTTTGAGGTTGAATTTGTCAATTTTTAATTTTGTTTTGTCCTTTTGTGTCTAGTCTAAGAAATCTTTGCCTATACAAGTTTGTGAAGACATTCTCCTATGCTTGCTCCTAGAAGATGTATAGTTTTAGCTTTTAAGTTAGAGTCTTTGATCTCCTTGACCTTCATTTTGTGTAAGAATAGGGCCAAGATTCATTTTTTCCCCCTGGGAACATACCTAGTTTTTCCAGCAATATTTATTAAAAAGACTTTCCTTTTCATATTGAATTACTGTGGTATCATTGAAAAATCAATTGACTATATACATGTGGATTCATTTCTGGACATTCCATCCAGTTCCATTCTTCTGTGAATTGCTTTATTTACTTAGCTTAATGATAAGCTTTACGTCACATCTGAAATCAACTAGTATAAGTCCAATTTTGTTCTTCTTTTTAAAAATAATTTTTTGGGGGTGTTCTAGGTTCTTTGCATTTATACACCAATTTCTACCAAAAATCTTGCTAAGATTGGAATTGTCATAAATGTATAGATAAGTTTGGAGGAAATTGACATCTTAAAAATATTGATTCTTCCAATCAATAGGTACAATTTATCTCTCCACTTATTTAAGTCTTTAATTTATCTTAGCTGTTTTTGTAGGTTTTAGTACATAGGTCTCACAAATATTTTTGTTTAATTTATCCCTAAGTATTTCATGTTTATAAGCTATTGTAAAAGGCATTGGTTTATAATTTCACTTTCCAGCTGTTAACTGCTAGCATATAGACATAAATAGATTTTTTTAAGACTGCTGTTTTATCCTCAGACCTTGATAAACTGGCCTTTGCCAATCTGTCCAGTCTTACCATTTTTTCCTCTTTCTCTTCTCTGAGCATTACACATAAAATTGATTTGACCTCCAGGTCTTTGCTCAGATGGGTTTCAGTAGCTTTTTTGTAGATTCCTTAGGAATTTCTATGTACGCAATAATGCCATTTGTGAGTGCCATTAAATCTACAAACCTTTTATTTCTCTTTCTTGCTATATTGCACTGGCTAAGTACCCTACTGACTGGAAGTGGGTATCCTTACCTCAATTCTGTTTTGGGGGAAAGCATCTAGTCTTCTTACCATAAACAGATGTCCTTTATTTGGTTGAGGACATTCCCTTCTATTTAGTTTCCTGAAAGCTTTTGCCTTGAATTGGTGCTCAATTTTATCTAGTTTATTTTTCAGTCAGTTGAAATGATCATAGATATGGTTTTCTTTATTCTCTTACTGTAGTGAATTACATTAATTGATTTAAGAACTTGCCTTCCTGAGCTAAACTTCATCTAAAAATTATGATCTTTTATATTGCTGGATTTGATTACTAATATTTTATGAAGGAATATTACATTTCTATTTACAAGGGATATAGGTTTACAGTTTTCTTTGTAATTTCTTTGTAATGTCTCTAGTTTGGATATGAGTGTAATGCTGACCTCACACAATAAGTTAAGAAGTATTATTTCATCTTCTATTTTCCAAAAGTTTATAAATACATCTTTATAAAAGTTTGCTAGAATTCACCAGCATTCACCAGTAAAGACATCTAGGCCTGGAATTTTTTAGTGGGGAAAGGCTTTTTAATTATGAATTCAAAACACAGAGAGGTAATCAGATTTTCTATTTATTCTTACATCAGTTTTGGTTATTTTTGTCTTTCAGGGAATCTGTCCATGTTATCTACTTTGTCAAACTTATTTGCATAAAGTTTATCACGATATTTTTTGTAATTCTTTTAGTGTCTGCAGGATCTGTGGTAATAACCACTCTCCCATTTATGATAATGAGAATTTGTATCTTGTCCACTTTTTTCCTTTGTCTAGCTAGAGGTTTTTCAATGTTACTGATGTTTTCAAAGAGCCAATTTTTTTTATGCATTGATTTTTTTCTATTGTTTTTCTATTTTCTACTTCACTGATTTTTTTTTGCATGAATATTTAAGTTTAAACTTAAAATAATTAAAATTAAATAAAACTGAGAACTCAGAACTCAGTCATACCAGCCACATTTCAACTTTCATTTGCATTCTATTAACATTTCCATCTTTGCAAACAGTTCTATTGAATGGCCCGGCTCTTGGGGTGTGGCAGGTTTGTTTCTCAATTAATCCCATCTCTCTTAGCTTGGCATTTCCCCTCAGTATGGAAGGGCCAAGTGTCTCTCCAGCCCATCCTGGCCTTGGCCAGGCTCTGGCCTCATGGCCACCTCCCTTCTTCTGGGTCCCTTTGCCTCCTCCCAGTCCCAAGTGTGTCTGTTCCCCACCTGCTTCCAGAGGGATCTGCCAACACAGCCATCTGCTCAAATCACAGGGCCCCCTTCCCTGGGGTCCCATGGGACTTGCCTGCAGGGCGTATTCTGTCTTCCCTGTAAGCCTGAGCCATGGTTTTAGGTGGGCTACTGAGGACACCCACATCACTGTGTCACTTGGTGTCAGTTGCCCACTAGTCTGCCAGGGGTTGGAGGGCAGAGACAAATGCTACCAGCCCCAAAAAGCTGAGAGCCCCTCAGAGCCACCCAGGAAGACAGTTCCAGCCGTCTGAGGCCAGTCAAGTTTGGGATGAGATACAGCACTGGGGAGAACATGAGCTCCCTGTCAGAGGCCTGTGGGGTTCAGAGATGGAAGTCATTGTTTGGAATGGGCTCAGGGTTGAGGCAGGGGTTTCTGGCATCCTGGCATCTTGCACTCTGCCATCTGGGCTTCCAGGAATCCCAAGCCTACCTGGACAGGTCAGCCTAGTCCACCATAAAAGCAATGGCTGGCCCCCTCCCTGCTGGCCTAGCCATGCCCCTGACCCCCTGCCTGTCAGCTCTCCGGTCATGAATCATCAGGCCCTCACAAGAGGAAGCAGTGATAACCCCGGGCCCCAGAAGGGCCACCCCTGACAGGATGCTGTCCGTCCTAACCCACTCCTGCAGGCAAGGCTCAACACATTGTCCTCCTGCCTCCTGCCTGTGCAGCCCAAGAGCCCGGCCTCCTACTGTATCTGGAGCTCCCCCACCTCCCTTCTTTGGGCTCCCTGGCCCTGCAGCCCACAGTACTCTCCCGTGGCAGGTTGCTGGTGGCCCTGCCCGCTGTGCTGGAGGCTCCCTGTGGCCCCAGCACCCACTGTGGGGCAGGGGCTGGAGACTGTCCCCAGGAGTGAAACAGGCCAGGCCTACCTGTCTGACCACCAGAGAGTGTCCTGCTGTAGTGGCAGGCATTGACTTATGAAGAATGAGTGGTCTCGAATGTGGGGCCCTCTAGGCAGTCAGCAGGGAGCCGCAAGGAGGCTTTGCTGCACAGTGATCAGAGCAGATGTGTCTGGGGTGGACTCCGGGGACAGTGAAGAAGGGAACCAGAGTGACAGAGACAGGGTGGGCTGGTATAGAGGGCCCTGGGGAGGTGAGGTCAGAGTAGGGGTCCAGGGCAGGTGGAGCTAGCATAGGGAGTGCCGAGGTGGGACCAGCACGTGGCTGAGATCTGACAAACCAGAACCGACCTGGTCTAGGGGTGTGAGGGGAGAGGACAGAGAGAAGGACCCCAAGGCCCAAGGGACAGAGGGCTGAGGGGCTGCCTTGGGGCCCCCTGGGGCAAGGTGCAAGCCCATAGCATGTGTGCATTTTGGAAGGGAGAGGGGCTTGAAAAGGGGTGCTCCTGTGCCCCCTGAGTAGAGCCCACCTTTGGAATTGCTCCACAGGTAGCAGTCAAAAGAGGGAATGCAGGGAGGGTGATAGACGGGAAAGGTCCTAACGCCACAGTCATGAGAACAATATGGTCCGGAGTCCAGAACAGAAAACCTGAGAGGGAAAATTCGCCAGGATACGTCCTGCCACATCTGCCTCCAGCCCGCACAGCCTCCCTCCCCCAGAAGCCTGCCCACCCTGCCCCTGGGCACCCCTGAGGAGCAGTGAGACCCCGATGAACCAGCGGGCTTACTTGCCAAGAGGCACCCAACAACCATGCACTGTGAGAGTGAATGCGGGGCCCACTCCCACCATGCACTGGGGTTCAAGCCGCTGGCATAGTGGGGAAGGGCAAAGCCAAAGGGCCATGTGTTCTCCCAGGTTCTTCCGGTGCCAATCCCAGGACACATCGTTAGCTGGCACTGGTCAATCCCTGTGATCCCATTGGACCCATAGGTAAGTGGCTGTCCTGTGTGACAGCTCACCAGAGGCCTGCCACAGACAAAGCAGGCAGTTTTGCTAAACTCTAAAGAAATAAACCTGAAAACGAAGAAAGGCAGGAAACATGCATGTAGGACAGTAACAGGTCAAAGCCTGCCCCACACAATGGGAAGGGCATAAGTTGTCCTCAAAAGCAGGGAGGGTATTTTTGGTGCACACACATGCACGAGGTATCACTGATTCTAGACAATGTTCTAGAACAAATCCTTCCTCTTCAGAAAGGATGTATGTTGTAACAGCATGGAAGCAGCCTATCACACTAAATCAGCCAGCAAGCACGGAAATGAGCCGCGAGCCAGCCACACTGTGCCTGTGTCAGGGGTGTGCAGACCCCTTGGGCCCTGTGGGTCTTGCTCTCTCAGTACCTGACCTGCTCCAGGCCTGGCAACCAGAGACAGCAGGTTGGTGGTGTGGGCACCGGCCACATGGGCCCCTGTGATGGCTCCGTCCTACAGGGAGGAGGCTGAGGCCCTCAGAGCAGGACCCTGCCTTTGCTCCTTCCTCAAAGCTCTGTACATCCACTGTTTGGTAAATGCTGTCTGCGGGGGGCCAGGAAGAATGGCAATCTTGAAATAATACTGGCTGGAGCAAGGGCCAGGCCGCAGGCCAGCGAGCAGACAATTAATTACAAGGATCCCACTTTGAGCCGGGCGAGGGCCCAGCCAGGCCGGGTGTTTACATGCATGCTCGTCTGTTTGGGGCCTGCAAATCCGTGTCAGATGTTAATGGAACAGCATCATTTTTCTGCAGAGGTGGCATCCCCGGGGATGTTTGGATGAGGTGGTCGGCAAGGCTCAGCCTGGGAAAGGAGGGCAGCTGAGGAGGGAGGCCATTTGTCAGGCCCCCTGACAGCCTGACCACCCCACCCAGCGTCCCTCCATCCATGAGGCCCTAGGGATGTGAAACTGTGAGTTGTGAAAAGTAGGTATCTGCTCCAAGATAGAGCAGGAGGCTCAAGCCAGCAAGGAGGGAACATTTAATTGAGCATTGATATACCCGCTGCTCAGTCACACCTGGCTGGGCCTGTCCCTACAGAGTCCTCAGGCCAGCATGGCCACCAAAGCCTGTACTGTGTCCTACTACCTCCCATGGTGGGCCGAGGCAGGGAGGATGTGGGGCCCTCCCCACATAGCTCCAGTTGCAGCTCCCCTCCAGCCCAGAGAGGGGAAGTGACCTGCCCAAGGTCACACAGCAAACAGGCTCTCAGGGCTGGAGGTCGGGAGGTAGGGCAGCACTGGCTGACGGCCTGGGGAAGAACTGGCCCTGTGGCACTTCTGTGTGGGGTGGGACCATCGCTGAGGCCATCCTCCAGGTCCCACACAAGACTACGCTCCTCAGGCCTGTCATTTAGCTACTCACACTGGGAGAAGTAGCTGGGACAAGGCCTAGAGGGCCCCTGGCCCTGCCGAGCCCTCTACCCTTTGCTCCCCACCTACAGAGTGCCCCACTGCTCCTCAGGAAGCTTGCTCCTGCCCCAGGGCTTTGCACGGGCTGTTCCCTTAGCTCCAACACTTTTCCCTTAGGCTCTCTGTTCACAGACCACCTCCTCAGACTCATCCCAGCCACACAATCTAGGCCTCTTCTCTGCAAGCCCAGGGGCAGGGGAGGTGGTAAGCCATCTGCCATGGGAAAGCTCCAAGCACCCTGCCCAGCAAACAGTAAGCAGTGGAGAAATGCAGCCACAATGGCAGCACCATGACTGTGCGAACCCCCTGGATTTGGCCCTGGGGTCTCAGGTCTCTGGCAGGAGCCCCATGTACTATTGGCCTGGCGGTCTCTGTCTGGGGCACAGCCTGGAGTCTTACAGGAGCAGCACCGCCTTTACACCCTGCATGGGGACCCTAGCCAGCCTCTCATCACTGTGGACAGCAGGGCAGAGGCCCCTGCAGCCATGTGTCTGCACAAGGCCTGCCTTGCTGTCCCCATACGCAGAGGGGCTCCTTGCTCAGTGCTGTGCTGGAGGCAGGGTGGGAGACCCGGAGGAGGGGTGGGCGGCACCGTGTGCGGCCTGGGAAGCAGGAGGCCACCTGATAGAGGCCCAGCAGGCAGAGGGCACAGGGGCCTCTTGGTGAGCTCCAAGTGCCAGGAGCAGCTTTCCTCGCTGCCCTGCCTGCTCCCTTTGGGCCCCCATCCCATGGTAGCTTCCCCCTGCCCTCTTGCCACTGCATGCCTCCTACCCCACTATCCCTATATCGTCACTCTTTCCCCAACATACCGGTTCCTCCCCGAGCCCCAATATACCCTCACCACCCTGTACAAACTCCCCTGTGCAGCCTCGACTTCCTCGAGGGTGACCCTGGCCCTGTGCCCATCTCTACCCACCCTGGCCTCTGCCCTGGACCCCAGGCCCTCCCAGAGGATGCTGCCTTCCCAGCCCAGGGAGAGAGGGTTGTCTCTCACAAGTCCCAGACCCCAGAGTGTGCTCTTTCTGGACCTGAACCCCAGCCCCACTGGCTGGGACCCCAGGCCTCAGTTTCCCCGTTAGTAGGACAGAGCAGTCCTAGGACGGTGGGGCTGGGTGCAGGGGTGGTTGGTGGGAGGGCAAAGCTGACCCAATTATCATCACTTCCTTCTCTGAACTCACAGCACCGACCTCTCTTTGCTGCTTGAGGTCCATTGGCCCTGAGGCCCAGTGTCCCTGCGTACTGGACCCTGGACCCTTGCACTGGCCATGGACCCATCCCTGGCCCTCCCCTGCCCCCTGGTGCTCAGGCTTGGTATTTTCCCTAGCACCAAGGGGACTGTTTCCTGCAGCTTGGGGACTACCTGGGGCCACCCAAGGCTGGGTGCCCCCACAGGGATAGTGGGGAGCCCTGGGGGAGGGGGAGCTCCAGGGGCAGGAGAGCCCAGAGGAGGGGGATCCCCTGCGGAGGGGAGTAGGGGGGAACCCAAGCAGGGAGGGAAGCCTCAGAGGGGAGGAGGCATCCCCAGGGGTGGGGGAGCCTTGGGGTGGGGAGGACACTTGGGGGAGAATAAGCCTGGAAAGTGGGTAGAGGGGATCCCCAAGGGAGAATGCAGGGAGAGGGGAGCCCAGTGTTGGGGGAGCAGTCACCTGGGATGAGAAAGGATGGTGGGGACTGAGAGATGCCCTGTGGAGCCTCTGCGGACAGGCTCCCAGGACCCCCCCGAGCTGGCCCCCAGCTGCCCTGTGAAGAAGGGGCCACAGCTGGGAGGACTCTGGATCTCAAGGGCTGTCAACTCCCCACAGAAAAGTGCCAAGCTTGGGGGGCCTTGGGCCCCTCCCGACCCCTGTGGCAGGCACACCCACAGATGCAGATCCTGGGTCTATGCAGATATTCCTGGCAGGGATGAGCTGCCAGGGCTCAACCAAGGCACCAGGATTACATGAGCAGGACACAGCATGTGAGGGGCATACTAGGTGGCTGCCGGGAGCCCCTCCCCACCGGACCCCAGCTCTTGGATGGCCTGGGAAGGTCCAGTCCTGACAGCCATGCTGGGTGGCGGCGACCCAAGGAGCAGCCAGACAGCTCAGGCTTCAGGGTCCCGGCTCAGGGCCAGACAGCCTGGGCATGGCGGGAGTCTAGAGCCGGGCTGGGAGGGCTTCACAGAGTAGCCCAGGGCTGGGCACAGTCCCTCAGCCTGACATGTTACTCTGCCCTCGGGCGATCTCTCAGCTGTGTGGGCAAAGGTGGCCTGGTGGGGCTCCTGGCTTGTTCAGGATGTTGACAGGTGGGTCCAGTCCTGGCTCTGATACCTGCAAGCCTGTCTTGGAACCAAGTTCCCTGTTCACACCACCTCATCTGGGAAGTGGGTGCTGGGACTTGCCCACTCACAAGTCCAGGCCCCACTGCCTGCAGCAGGGGCCCCCCTGGAGAGGCGTAGGCCCTGTCCTTGTATAGCCAGGTCTTTCCGAGGTCACCCTAATCCTCCTTCTCTGTGCCCAGCCTGTGTATCTGCTGGGGATACTACTTTTGTTTGTTCTGAATAACATCAGATTTAAACTAAAATTCCACCCCAGTGCCTCTGGATGCCAGCCCCATGCTCACTGGGCTCAGCTAAGCTGCACACCTGTGAACTGAAGAAAGATCTTTAGGCTCCCAAGGGTGCTGGAGCCTGCGACTAGTAGAGCTGGGGTCTAGAAGGCTGCCCACTCCTGCAGGCTAGCTGGGCTGCTGTGGCTTTAGGGTCAGGGCAGTGCATGTGCCCTGTGGGCAATCAGAGGGCTTCCTACAGGGAACACTGGCTGCCCACTCTGCCACCCAGCCCTCAGAGTGTGATAAGGCCTGCCCCCTAGCCCATGACACCTCCCCTCCCAGACATCAGGAACCCCCACTGCCGAGTAGATGACGGCAAGTTAGCAGAAATGACACAGACATGGTTCTGTACAAAACCTGAAATAGTTTTACTCTTTTAAAACTTTGATCTAAGTTGCCTTAGACCTCATGGACTCGATACAAGAGTAATATGAATTGGGAAATAAAACACTTTAATAGCCACGATAAACTTTGTTAGAAATGTACATGTTGCCAAATAATAATAATAAAATTTTTAAAATAAAACAGAGAGAGAACAGCTTGATGGCTGGGTTAGATTATATAAATGTTCAACAAGGACGGGAAAGAAAACCTTCCAAAGGCCAGGGGTGGGAATCATGGGGTGGCAACCTTGTCCCCCAGCCTCTGGCCGGGCTGCCACCCCATCAGGATGAGCAGGTGGGCAGGGCCTGTGTGGAGCTGCTGCTCCTTGTGGACAGAACACCCGGGGATGGGCATATAAACAAAGCTCATAAGAAATGTACAAATATAAAAAGCTACAAACATTAATAAATTACAGCATCACAAAACACAGAAACACTTCACAAGGTGCTAGTAAAATAACCACATCCCCACCCCTTTGTCAACAAGAGGGAAAGAAAGAGCTGGTATTCAAGTTGAAGATTCCTCTCCAATCATGTCTGAAACAGGTCTCGTGTGTACTGTTTGCTTCTGTAAAGACAGATATAAGGCTGCACAGACATCACTTGTTTTTCAGGCAATACCTTAGTTCCTAAAAGAAAAAATAATTATAGTAACAGGAACAGGAAAGAAAGAAAAGGAAAAGCATCGAAACCCAACTGTTCATCATACTCGGCAAAAAACTCGTATAAATGTTAATGAAGGACCCTATAGAAAGAAATTCCTAAAGATACTCTTACTCTTATAAAAAAGAAGTTATTTAAAAAGCTATTTACATGCTACATTCTATGAAAAATATGCTTCAGGAAATACATCTAAAATTAAAATACAGGATTGCCTGAGAAACAAATCCAGCCCCTCCATGTCAACAGGTGGACACGTGGTCCAGGATCCTCCCACGCTCTCGACACCAAACGCCGACAGGTGACAGGATGGAAGTGCCAGCCATAGCATCCTCGGGCGACCAGCCACCTTCTGCCGCATCAGGGGCCTTGGCTGGGAAGTGCTTCTCAGAGTGTAGCCGCTCAGGCTGGATGGGGCCCACCCATGTGGCTTGGCCTGGGCCCCTTGAGCCCCCTATTCTGGTTGGGCAAAGCCCTTCCCTGGGACCCCAGAACAGCTCCCCTGCCCACTAACACACTGACCCTGCTGCCAGTCTATGTCCCCGAGAAATGCCCTGGGCATGCAGGGCGTGACACCCACCATCTGGCCCACCACCTGCTGGCCAAGGAGCATGGAGGCCCCTCTCCTGGCCAGGCTGAACGCTCTCTGGACTTGTCTGAGAATCACTTGGGAAGAGAAGGGGGGCGCACAACACCCCGCTGTCTCCTCCTTTTCCTCTCTAGTGTTCTTTGCCTGTTTTTAGGCCTCTGGAGGCTACCAGCCTGTGGCCAGCTCAGACTTGGGCTGGGTGAGCATTGGCTCACTCCTTCCTTGAAGGACTCGTACTCCCAGCAGAGCTGCACAGGCCCTGCAATCACACCCATGCCAACAGGTGCCTAGAGGCTGTCCTGAAACTGGAATGGTCCTCAGGCTGGCAGGGCTGTGTTTCGGGAACTGGTCACTCAAAGCAACTTGAGAAAGGACGTCTGTCGGTATCTTGAGCTCCAGCTGCTGAAGCAACAGATGCTTATGTTGGGGGAGTGGTGGCCAGGAGGAGGCCAGGCCCTCTTCGGGGCTGAGGCAGCACAGCCACCCTCCTGGGGGCTGATGTTCTAGGGGGGCTCCGGGGGTCCTGAGCGGAGCGGAAGGATCCTGGCTTTCCAAACTTTAAAGGAGCAGTTTTCCATTCCGGTGAATTTTCAAAATTTTCCCAAGCCTCTGCTTGGCAGTGGCCATGCCCTTTCTCGTACGTTTTCCTGAGGGTGGGAGGGAGACACAGAAAGTCAGATGAGACAGGGCAAGGGCACAGTGCTTAGGCGGGTGGGATCTCAGCCCTCCCTCTCCAAAATGGGCCTGTCTGCCTGAGCCCCCGAGTCACCAAGCATGGACAAAGCACCCAGCTGCATGAAGGAAGGGTCCTGCCCCCCCTCCTGGCAGCAGGAGCCACACTCTCCACGTCCGTGGCCAGGGTGCACTGACCGGAGGGGACAGTGTGGTGTCCTGGGAGCCTGCCAGCAGCCCCACCCCCATTCACACAGAGGAGCCTGGGTCACCCTGGGCTGGACAGATAACTGCTGGCCACACCCCGACTCCCAGCAGGGGCCCCCTGGTGAGTGACCCTAGTTTTCATTCTTGAAAGGGACTGTTTTGCAGTCTCAGCTCACGGTTGCGTGAGTGTGCATGCGTGGCTGCACACTTGCGCTGCGGCAGGACGCAAGCCTGCTGGCATCTGCAGTGGCCTGCGAACCTAGGCCGCTCAGGGCCACCGGGGTGGTACCTTTGGCAGCGGTGGTGTTGGGGGACGATGCAGAAGGCCGCCTCTGTGTGAGGAAGACCCCGGGGGCCATGGGCTGGGCAGTGCGGCCGGCCTGGGCTCCAGGAAAGGCACCGGCCGAGGTGTACTCGTGGTCAGCCAGGCTGCTGCTGTGCGGCTCAAGCGGGGGCTCGGGAGAGCTGGCCTCCTGCGAAGCCTGGCTGCTAGCAGTGCTGGTGGAGGCTGGGGGGGTGGAGGCCAAGACGGTGCTGGCGGAGGTGGAGGGGTCGGGGGTGTTGAGAGCTGGCTTCCTTTTGGTGTTCTTTTTCTTCCGGCTTTTCTGCTCCTCCTTTGAACAAAGCATGGGGAGGGGCCACCATACCTGGTCACAGGGACGAGCAGGCTGTCACCCCTCTCTGAGCTCCCTAGGGGAGGGCTCCTCTGCCCCCCAACCCTGCTCTGAGCTGCCCTGTGGGACTCTTGCCGCCAGTTCCAGGCTTCCCCACCCCCCACTCACAGGAACTCGGAGCCCAGAGGGGGTCAGTGATACTCGAATGACCACAAGCCTGTGACAGCTCCCAGTCTGGGGGCAGGGGGGTGTCCATGCACAGGGGGGGTGCTACCTAGACCCAGGTGGGAGACTTTCCTCACCTGCTGGGACAGCTTGGCTGCAGCAGCTGCCAGCCCAGTCTCAATGGAAGCCACTCTGGTCCCTTCCCGCACAGGCCTATCCTGCCGTGGCACCGACGGGCCAACCCTTGCTGCAGGAGAAAAGGTCCGCCCACCCTGAGCAGCTGCCTACCACCTATGCACCCTCCAGGGTGCCCCCAGCCCAGCTTGTCTCTCCCTAAGTTTGGAAAACATGAAAGCATGAACCTTAAGGGGTCCCCACAGCAGCAAGATGGGAGGGACTGGGCAGGGGTCATATGGAAGGCCCTCACCCACCAGCCTCTGTGATAGGGGCTGGGGAAAGGTGTCCCCAGGGCTGACTAGGAGGGGAAACTAGGCAGAGCCAGCCCCTCACAAGAGCTGGGGCCTTCGGGGAGCTACACCCCGCACGTGGGCTTGACGTCCTAGGAGGGAAGTGGAGCCCCGCAGGCCCCCACAGGCAGGCAGGCAACCAGAAGCGCGTGCTGGAGGGGCGGGGGCAGGGACGGGGATGGGGGTGGGGGTGGGGAGTGGGATGGGGGCAGGGTGGAGACTGGGACGGGGATGGGGGCGGGGGCGGGGCGCCCCCCCCCCGAACCCCGGCAGCCCCCGGCACTACCTGTTGGGCTGTAGGGAGCGTCGTCGGAGCCTTTCCTCTTCTTGGATCGGGACTTGAACACGGGGCTGTCCTCATCTGACTCCAGGGAGGGGTAAACTAGCGGGCAAGGGGAGGAAGGGCTGAGCCACTGGCGCAGCCACGAGGGTGGGTGCTGCAGGCCCTGTGCCTGAGCCCTGTGCCGCCCTCAGGCTGCAGAGCTCCACTCTCCCAGCACGGCTGCCGCATGGGCAGCCCAGGACCCCCAAGGTCCAGAGAAGGGCAGGGACCCACCTGACAGGAGGCCCAGAGCAGGGCCACGGGCACCAGAACAGCAGGGCCACCTGGCCTGGCCACAGCCCCACCTCCGCTGCCATTGGAGAAGATACCATAGCATGTCCGCAGAGCTGGGTGGCCCGGAGTGTCCCCAGGCCCACCTCGGTGTGTCTCTGGGGGAGGAGGCCCCACACACAGCCTGGGGGGTGCACCTATGCCCTTCAGCCACCAGGGCCTGTAGGACCTGAAGCCCCAGGAACTGCCCCGTGCCCCAGCGCAGCCCAGAAAATAGCACTTGCTCACAGCCATCTGTCTTGAGATCAAAGCAGTACCCACAGCGAGGCTGAGTACCCACCAGGGGCAGGGCCAGCCTCACCATGGGAGGGCTCTCTGGGGACAGCATGACACACAGCCGTGGACATCAGGACTGCACTAAAGGCAAGCTCTGCTCCACACGCCCACATGCCCGGGCCCTGGGGAATGGTGGGCCAGCACGCTGCACCCCAGGTGTCTGGGACATCCCCAGGCAGCTGGCCAAGGCACACAGGCAGCTCCTCACTCCTGGGTCCCTTCCTAAGGGCCACCCAGGGCCCAGAGTGCAGGACCTGGAGGGGCTATGTGGTGGCCATACCCCTGGGCAGAAGCCACAGTGCTGGTCTGGCCCAAACCCACGGCCACCTCAGAGGCAGGCCGCAGAGCCACTCTGGGTCTCACGTTCTCCATCCAGAGACAAACAGGGTGGGCATGGTCTCACCGTCTGTGCGACAGGTTGCAGCCATGTGGAGGATGGTCAGGAGGGTCCTCAGAAGGCAAAAGAGGCAGCGACCTTCCAGGCAGCAATGCACCTCCCAGGTGTGTACCCACAGACACCGCGGACACAGGTCACACAAAAGCCCTGCACCCCTACGTCCACAGAGGCACTCTTCTGATCACCACAGGTGGGAGCCACCCAAGCACCCATGAGGAGATGATGAAAACGTGGTGTCCACACTGTGGACTGTGATTCTGCCACTGAGGGGAATTACGTGCTGACAAATGCTGTGCCGTGGATGAGCCTAGAAGAGCATGCTAACAAGTGAGTCACCCACAGATGACCACGTTCTGTGTGACTGTTCACATGACATGTCCAGACAGGAGAAATCTCCTGGAGGCATCCTCAGGTGGCTGTGGTGGCGGCGGCGGGGCTCCCGAGGACGCACTATAAGGTCTATGAACCACATCTCAAGGACAGGGGCCTGACCCTGGCTCCTGGGAGGGGCCCCAGCTCCACGCAGGACTGCAGCCCACAGGCACTCACCATAGTCCGAGTCCTTGAAGCAGGCATCCAGGTGGTCCTGCTCTTCTTCGTAATCGTCCAGGTCCACACTGTTCTTAGCTGCCCTCTTCAACAGCCGCTTGCCTGCACTCTTACCACTGCCCCCGTTCTTCCGGGCACCATGGGCCGCCGCTGAGCTGCCCCTCGCCTGGCCGGTGCCCCATGAGGCCTGCAGGCAGGAGTCGGAGGCCTGCAGGTTGGCCATAGACAGCATTCCCTGAATGGCTTCCTGTGTGCTGGGGGAGGCTGGGGGCTGGCTAGAGGCAGAGAAACAGGCACTCAGCGCACAGCCCACAAGCCGTGATTCACAGCTCACTGCCCACAGCTCATGGCCAATGCTTACAGCCCACAGTCCACACCGGCAGCCCACAGCCAAGGGCCCACATCCCACGGATCCCAGCCCACAGCCATAGCCCCTGGCTCATGGCCTATAGCCCACTGCCCATGGCTCACAGCCTACAGCTCACTGCCCACAGTCCATGGCCCACAGTCCATGGCACCCACATCCTCCCACCCAGTGGCCAGCAGAGGGCATGGGGTAGATGATAGTGTTGGGTGATTACTTCCTCAAGGAAATGGCCAGCCAGCCTCTCCCATTACCCTCTCTGGAGGGAGGGCTGGAGACCTTAGGACAGAGGGACGCTGAGAAGTAACAGAGAAGGGAGTGGGAAGAAGAAGGGCCTGAAGAGGGCTGCAGATGGATGTGCCCCTGCTCCTGTCTGTGATTACGGCCGGTCTCTCCCACTAAAGCCATCAGGCAGACCAGAGGCCTCCGGGCCGCACACACGCCTCCCTCTCTTCATCACTCCAGCTGGCTCTGTGCACCCGCAGCCCAACTGCACACCCCCAGGGTGCTCTCCCATCCAGCACCCTGACATGGGGCAGGCAGCACAGCCCTCTCCCTCCCACACAAGCTTCCCCAGATGACCTGCCTCTTCTCTCCATGACTACACTAGCACCCACACCTGGACCAGCACCCACACCTGGATCAGCACACACCCACACGTGGAACAGCACACACCCACACCAGGCCCACGCCCACACATGGGTCAGTACACGCCTACACCTCGAACAGCACATGCCCACACCTGGAAAAGCACACACCCACACCTGGAACAGCACACACCCACACATGGGTCAGCACACACCCACACCAGGCCCACGCCCACATCTGAACAGCTCACACCCACACGGGGCCCATGCCCACACCTGGATCAGTACACGCCCATATCTGAAACAGCACACACCCACACATGGGTCAGCACACACCCACACGGGGCCCATGCCCACACCTGGATCAGTACATGCCCATACCTGAAACAGCACACACCCACACATGGGTCAGCACACACCCACACGGGGCCCATGCCCACACCTGGATCAGTACACGCCCATACCTGAAACAGCACACACCCACACATGGGTCAGCACACACCCACACCAGGCCCATGCCCACACCTAGAACAGCTCACACCCACACCTGGAACAGCACACACCCACACCTGGCCCACGCCCACACCTGGGTCAGCACACACCCACACTGGGCCCATGCCCACACCTGGATCAGTACATGCCCATACCTGGAACAGCACACACCCACACATGGGTCAGCACACACCCACACCGGGCCCATGCCCACACCTGGATCAGTACACGCCCACACCTGGAACAGCATACACCCACACATGGGTCAGCACACACCCACACTGGGCCCATGCCCGCACCTGGATCAGTACACGCCCACACCTGGAACAGCACACACACCCACACATGGGTCAGCACACACCCACACGGGGCCCACGCCCACACCTGGAACAGCTCACGCCCACACCTGGAACAGCACACACCCACAGCTGGAACAGCACACACCCACACCTGGGTCAGCACACACCCACACGGGGCCCACACCCACATGTGGATCAGGACGCACCCACACCAGGCCCACGCCCACACCTGCACCAGCACCCATACCCACAGCCCTGCCTAGCCTTCCTCCCTGCCAGATCCAGGCAGCAAGGAAGAAGGCCACAGGAGTCCCACCTACGATCTGGCACCCAGGCTCTCTCTCTCTCCTGCTCACCTGATATGCCCCCAGGGCTGGGCCTGCTGAAGTCACTGACCCACGCCCACCACTGGGTCTGCATCATTCTGTTGCCCACCCCTTCCTGCGGCTGCCCCCACTTCCAAGAAGCCCTGAAGTATGTTTATCAAGACCAATAAGACAAGAAGGGGGTCATAAACTTGCTCAGTAATGAGAGGTCCCCAAGACTGAGGCCAAAGGTGGAGGGGGTGCAAGCACCCAGGGCCATGGAGGCATGCTGGGACAACGCTGTCCAGACTCTGCCCTGAGCCAGGAGGCAACACGGTACTCTCTGGGCAGCCCCCCTCCGCCATCACTCCCCACCTAGCCTGAGGCACAGTGAGCTCCAGCTCTGGGGCTTCAGGCCAGCCAATCAGGATTGACAATTCCAAGCTGCAAACAATGGGAAACCAAGCCCGGTCAGACCACCTGCAGATCAGAGCTGATGCCAGTGCCCCTGCCCTGGTGCCGGCCCTTCCAGTGCTACAGCCTGCCCTGTCCATGCCTTGTGGTTAAAGGGCTGCCCAGACTGGCCAGGCGCACACAGAGCTTGGCAGCTGTACCATCCCTGATGCTGTCTGAGCAGGGACAGACACTCTGCCCCAGCAGGGACCCAGCGAGACCCAGAGCTGACTTCCACCTGCCACAGCAGGCTCTCAGGTGCCCAGGTCCCCCTGCCTGGCCCAGCCAGAAGGTCTCAGGCCCTCACAAAGCATCAGATCTCCCACAGGGATGGGAGGATGGAGGCCAGGACACCCACTGTGAGCCCCACAGAGCCAGCACAGAAGCCAGCCACCCGCCAGTGCCATCTGGACCTCGTGGTCCAAGCCCTGTTTGGCTGAAAGCTGCGCGTCCATCCATGCAGGGCCGGTGAATCAGGGAGCCAGGTCTAACCAGTGCTCATGGAAAATAATATTTTAACTTCGCATTATTGTTTCAAACCCTCTTCTTGCCCCAGCAGTAAATACTGGGCAAGCCATACACAAGAACTAACATATTTCCCTCCATTTTCTTCAGTTTTTTTTTCCAACAGCATATACTTAAAACACAGCAAATCGACCATCAAAAACTGACCTCCACTCCAGTGAGAGGCTCAGGGAAAGGAACCTCCTGCAGCAGGTGAGAAGGCACTGGCAGGGCGTGTGGGCACATGCCAGCATCAGACAGTGGTCTAGCCTGGGGCCTCACCTGGACCTTATGGGCCCAGGCATCCAGGGTGCCTGCCCAGGACCTGAGCAGCAACCAGTCACAGAGGCATCACTAGCCAGCCCTCTTCCCAGAAGAGAGGCACCCCAAAGGTGCCTTCTTGCAGCCAGGCTTCTCCTTCTAGCAAAGGGGCCTCAGGTCAGGGTCCCTCCACAGAGAGACCAGGGGCCTGTCTGCAGGAGCTGAGGCTTGCACACCCACAAAAACCACTTACCGAGGAGCAGGAACTCTGGGCCCCAAAGAGCTGGGGATGCCCCCAGACTCACGCCCTTTGCTCCATGAGAGACAGCTCTTGGGGCTGTCTGCGAACACACCACTGCACAAAGTTGTGATTTGAGAAGGAAAACATGCCATCCTTTGGTTTATGAAGAGTTGCTTTCAATCAATCCAGCCCTAACTGGCTGCCCACAGCCCCCTCTTTATAAGATGGGCTCATGCAGCCCTGGGACTTTGACTCTGGAAACACAGGCTCGGTGGCAGAGGTGGATGCGTCGAGGGCAGATCTGAGGGCACAAGCATGCCCAGGGGCCCTGCCTTCCTCAGCCAACTCTCCTGCCCCAGTGCCACTGCCAAGTGAGGCCAGCCTTCCAGGACCTCACACTTAGTCCAGTCCCGTAATCAGGGAGACAGAGATCCCACTGACTCTGCCACTGGCAGTGCAGCCTTGAGCAAGTTGCCTCAGTTTCCCCATGAACAAAGCAGGACTGAGGGGCCCCTCCCCCACTGGTGGTTGAGGTCCTCCAAGTGGGGAGGCTGCACAGGGTGCAGGCCCAGCCCCTTGGTTATCTGTCGGTGATACTTGTGGACATTCCACATGAAAAGAAAAATGGCCAAAATGCTTAAAAACAAAATTTGGGATGGAGAGAGAATTTGGGACCATCAGGAGAAAAAGGATCCCCAATCCATGCAATCCATTTCTCCTGAGTCAGAGGATGGGGCGGGCAAGCCGAACAGGGAGGACCGCCACCAGCCACCCACTGGCATCTCCCACAGAACAACTCAAGCCTGTGGCAAGTGGGCTCCAGGCCCAGGAGGACTGGCTGCAAGTCTGGCCCTCTCAGCCTCCCTGTCTGGCTTGGCTCCCACACGAGCCAGTGCTGCAGTTGTCGGGGAGCTGGCCAAGCAGCCCCTCCCTGGTGGGGGCCCCAGGGCCCACCTCAGAAGTCCTGTCTTCCTTGCCATGGGGCAAGGTCCCTGCGGGAAGCCAGCATTCAGGTTCCAGAGAGGCTCACCCACTGCCCTGAAACAGGATGCTGGCATGCACTGCGGTGCTCCTCATGGTGTTTTTATGTGGACACAGTCCCTGTCTGCAGCAGCCCCAACCACCCCACGCACCACGCCCTGCAGGCCCTGCTTCCCTCAGACTCCTCCCAACACAGCCCTGCAGCCGACTCTGTCCAGGGTCTGGGACTAGACCCAGAGGCCCCATCTTGAGAGTGGAGTGCCCCTCCCAGGAGCTCCCAATGCCAGCGCCCCCTCTGGCTCCCCAGCTCTGCAACACACCAACAAGCCTCACGCCCCCGCCCAGCCGCGGTGCTGCTGGCGACCTGCTGGGGTTGTAGTCCAGCGCGCCGACCTCCTCGCTGGCCTGCAGCAGGTCCAGGATGCCTGCCGCTGAGCCCCCGCTATCCTTCTTCCCCTTGGCACTGCGGGTGGGCTTGGTGTCCGTGTCAATGTGCAGAGAGCCCTCATCAGAGGAGTCACTGTGCTGCGGAGACACAGCAGCATGTCAGAGAAGGTGCTGAGGGGCGTTTCCCTCAGCCAGAAAGGGAGGTTTGCAAGATTTAAAGAGCCGCCCTTGTAGTGAGCATGCACGTGGGTCTGCTGGCCAGCACACAGAGGCACACACAGCACACGTGGGTGCCGGAGCTTTCCGCTGGGGTCTCAGGGCCCAGCCCACAGAGGTGGAGCTTCCTGAGGACCGTTCCCAGGCACGTCCAGAGCCCCAGTGGTGGACAGACAGGATGGCACCAGCAGGCAGGCTGGGGTGCAGCCTTAGTTAACAGCCCTTGGCTAGTGCTCTTCAGGGATACCCCCGGGCTCCACAGGCAGCAAGGGACCCTGATGGAGACCCCTACCTCCTTGGAGATGGCTACCTATCCTGGGATGGACATGGCTGTAGAGGTCATCTAACTGAACCCCACACACCTCAGCACAAGGCCCCCACCCTTTCCACCTTGGGTATGAAGGGGATGCATCATCTTCTGGCCAAGTCTGGTCAGGGCCAGTGGCTCCTGAGGCCTTACCGCCCCTCCACAATCCCCACCCTCCAACCTGTTTTGCACCCTGCATAGGCCTGGTGGCTCATAACCACATGGCTGGGGCCCAGCCAGGCCTGCCCGTGAAAACACCAGGCCAAGGAAAGGGTGGGTGGGAAGGCCACGTAGCCCATGCAGAGGCCTCCGTCAGCATCACACTGGCCACAGCTTCGGGGACTGACATCTGGCTGGGCCTCCCATGACCACCCAGAGACTCTCACCTTGTAGAGCACCGGGTCCAGCTTTGGCTTCAGAATGGGCACAGGCAGTGGCTCCTTCTTGTCCAGCAGGACTGAAAGCAGAGCAGAGGAAGTCCAGCAGTGGCTCCCATCTGTGCCTCACCCAACACCCAGATGCCTTAGGGGCTGGGCCTCCCCCACCCCCTGCACCCACAGCTCACATGGCCTCCCCCAGACCCCACACCCATAGCTCACATGACAAGTCCCTCTTTGGGGCGTTTTTCTTCCTCCTGATGGGAAACTCATCGATCTTGAGCTCCCCATCATCAGACACGTACTCATACTCGTCCCGCACAGGCTGGGGCTTGTCCTCCTTGAAGTTCTGCAAGGCCCCAAACACCCCTGGGTTCGGCTGCGGCTTGAGGGTCTTGGAGCTGGAGGCAGCGGAAGTGGGCTAGTGAGCAGGCGCCTGCGGGCCTGGCTGGTATCCCCTGCGCCCGCCAGGGGCCTCGGAGGACCAGCAGCCAGCTGGATGCTCCCCAAGCCCACAGCTGCTTCCTGGACGTGGTGGCCCCGGTGAGGACAGCACACAGCCCATGGGTGCCTGCCCAGCCCTTCCTCACTGCCCCCACTGCCCCCCACCCTGGCCCCTGGACAAGTATAGCTCTCCCTCGGCCTTCTTGCAGGCCTGATACAAGCTCAGCATAGGAAAGAGCCGGTGCTAAGTGGCCTGGTTTTCTGCATATAGCTATTTTGGAAAAATAAATCAACGTCTGTGTTGCAACATTCTAAAAAACACTGTTCAAGTGGTCTCCTCCTGTGGCAAGGCAGGGCTACTGTGAAGCAGGAGAGCCCATGGGCTCCAGCCACAGTCTCCCCAGTAGCTCAGGGCACTTCTGTGCACTCAGCAGCAGGGCCAGCAGGCTGGATTCCCCGGGGGTATGCTCTGATTCCCAACAACGAAAACGCAGGGGACAGCCAGCAGTGAGCTCTCCCAGATCTGGACATGAGCTCCACAACCCAACACACACATATCCACCCATACACACACGCATCCATGCACACACACATCCATGTATACACATACATATTTATGTGCACACACACACCCATCCGTGCACACATGCATCCATATACACACACCCATCCTTGCACACACATGCATCTGTGCACACACCCATCCATGCACACATACATCCACTCACACACACACCCATCCATGTACATTAGCATCCACGCATATGCGCATGCATACATACACACATCCACGCACACACATGCATCCATGTACACACACAGGTGTGATGTGGTTATAGAGCTGTGTCCACCCAATTCTCCTCCATTCTAAATTCTCCACAGCACAGTCAGTTGTAGCATTAATGCCCGTAAAAGTTCCCAGGATCCAGCAACTGAGCTTCAGATAAATCAAGGATATGCTTGGGCCATGATGTCAGGGCAACGGCCCTACAGAGCAGACCCACCCGACCTGCTAAGGAACAACAGTGCCAGGCTCTGCAGGGCTCCAGCCATCAGTCTGCTCCATTTCCCCACCATCTGGAATGCGGAAACTTAGGCCAATGACAGAAAAGCGGCTTCATTCCCTCTGGGAAGTGTCTGCTTTCCAACCCCCCTGGACTTGGTATCCAGTGAGCAGCGTGGGAAACAGGGGCCAGTCTGCCACACCAGCCAGCACACAGGCCCGTCACACAGTCTGGAACCCAGACATGCCCACACATACACACATGGCCTCCCTGATGAGTTGCCTCCTCTCTCAACCCAGTGCCATCTCTTCCAAGAAGCCCTCCCAACTGCCTCAGGCATACAGGGACCCTGTAACACCCCAACCCCATGAATCCTTCCTCTGCGGCCCCCACCACAGCCATAATTTTAGGTGGATATTTGAAAGTATTTGGCTCCCACCAGTCCCTTCCCACTAGCCTCTGGGGACCTCCAATGCCAGAACTCAGACCCTCACTGCACCCTCTGTGCCAGTCCAAGACAGCCACTGTGCTAACATCTGCCAATCTCACTCTCCCACCGCTGGCACACACTACTGCCCTTCCCCACTTACTGTTGGCTTAGCAGGCAGGGGAGTCTGCCCAGTGTGGCTCCAACAAGGGCTGTGCCTGGTAATGTCAACCAGCTTGTGGGGCCTCCCCTAGGGAGCCCTCCAGAGGTGTGTGTCTGTGTGTGTGTGGAGTTGTGTGCACATGACATGTGTGTGCACGTGGAATGAGGGGCATGTGTGATGTGTGGCCCCTGTGTCCCCAGCACCTCCTGGCATAAGTGCTCACATACCCCAGGAGTCTTTTGTTGGAGAAGGAGAAGGAGAATTTGGTGTCTTTGCTCCCCGGCAAAGGAGACTTCTCCAGCTTCTGTTCTTCCTCCATCTTCAGCAGGGAGTCAGGTTTGCTGTTCTGGAAAGCAAACCCAGGACCACCTTGAGCCCCACAGAGGTGGCCAGTCGGCAGAGGCAGCAGGACTGGCCAGCTTCCTGCCTCCAGCCACACTGCCTGGGGACCCATGTCCACTGCAGCTATGGGCCTGCAGGACCCGACCTGGGATGTAGTCCAGCTCCAGGGAGTGGGAGCTCAGGCCAGGGCAGGCCACAAGGAGCAATGCCCAGGGAGGCCACATGGGTACCAGGCCCTCACAGAGCTTCACGGCCCCGCCCACTGGGGGCCGGAGGACACACACCCTACACACATGGCCATACCCATGCTCACCTCTGCTCACACCACCAAGCCCACACACCCGACACACTGCCTTCCCTCAGAACACAGCCCTCCCTGAGGCAGGCTCATCAACCCACGCACACACACCTCACCTTGTACTTCCACTTGGCCTCTGACTTGCTCTTGGTTTGCTCCCGGATTTCCATCCTCTCCACGTCGCTCTGTGTGTTGACCACCTCCGTGTTGGGCACACTCAGAACGCTCTTTGCAGCCTGCAAGAGTGGCCATGAGCCAGTGCCAGGCAGGGGAGGGCAGCGCAGTTCCATCAGGCTCGAGCACAGAGTGAGCCACACAGCCCAGCCCCTGCCTATTGCTGGCCCACAGGCAGCAGCTCAGCCCCGCCCATCCACCATGCGACCCCCCCACACCCCCTCTTCCATCAATCCACCATTCTTTCATCCACTCTCTTTGCCTCAAGGCAGGGAAAACCTATGTGCCCCACTGCAGCCGGGTGATGCTGGCCCTGACGTTCGCCGAAGCCTTGGAAAGTGGGTGACAGCCTCCCACTAGCAGGAATCACTCAGTGAAGCCCAGTCTCACCCTCTGGTCACACTGGTGTGTCCTCAGGGCCAGGCCTGGCTCTCTCCCTGCCTGTGGGCCCCCAGGCAGCCCAGCCCCATCGTCAGTCACCCTCCTGACACCCCATTGCCCTGCGCTGGTGCCCCGCCTGCCTTCAGGTCTCAGGCCAAGGCCTGCATCCCAGGAAGATTCAGCCACCTGTCTCCCCAGGTGACCCTCACGGTGCCACCACATCCCAGCACAGACACTGTCCCCTTTCCCATGACGGTCTCTCCCTAGCTGTCCACGGTGTCAAGCTTGTTGGGAAGAGCCCGCATGCCCTGGGTCACTGGCACGAGGACGTGCAGCCCTGGTCCTGCTCCGCAGAGGCGTCTGCAGGCCCCCGAGCACAGGTGGGAGGGAAGCCGCCCACCTTGCCCTTCTTGCGCGGCTCTATCTTGGTCAGCGCCTCCTTGGTGTGGGCCTCCAGGAGGTCCAGGTCGGGGATGGTGGGTGAGGCCGAGCCCCTGCACTTCTTCCCTTTCTTCTTGCCACCATCCTTGAGCTTCAGCAATTTGGGGGGCTTCAAGGGCTTGGGGGGCTTTGGGGACTTTGCGACTTTGGATGGCTTGGGCATCTTCATGGTTTTGGGGGTCTTTTTTTTGGACACTTTCTCCAGGAAGGACTGAGGAGGGCTGGCCTCAATGGGGGATGGTGGCTCCTCCTTCTCCCGGTCCCCAAAAGAGACCTCATCAGAGGAGATGGCTGCTGTCACTTCTGGCCGGGTGGCCTTGGGGGCATTCTGGAGAGAGGAGGGGGAGCGGTGAGCGACGCTCTGCCTGGAGGGTGCCACAAGCCCAGCCCGCGGGGAATACGGAGCAGAAAGGGGTGGCCATCTGCATGTCACGTGACATGCTCAGTCCACCCACACCCCGTGACACGCTCATGTCCGTCCTGATCATCCATCTGGCACAGGCATGTCCATCTACACCACGAGCCACTCGACTGCTCCACCTCTTTGGGGAGACTGGGGTCCATCCGGCTGCATAAGCAGAGTCTCGGGGAGCTGAGCTGTGCCCCCCACTCCGTGGGGAAGTACAGAGCCCCTGCCCCGTCTCACACTCCCAGCAGGCTGCAGGCTGGCCACGGCAGCCCAGGCGGCCAAGCCCCAGTGGCCACGTGACTCTGTCCCTGGGTCTGAGGGGCTGCATGAGACAGCCGCCCTCCCTGGGCCAGGCCCACCTACCTCGCTGAGCCGGATCTCCTTGGCAAGGTCTTTGATGAGCTGCGAGGGTTTGACGTGCTCCGGGAGCTCGTCCTCGTGTTCTGCCAAAGCCTACAGGACAGCACGCTCAGGGTCCGTGCTCAGCTGCAGGGTCTGGGCGCCAAGGCCGTCCACACCGTCCAGGCCACACCCCCTCCACCCCCTCCCATCTACAGGGGCTCAGGCAGGCTCAGCCCCGGTGGTTCCTGACGTAGGCCCTCTGTCCCACGAGGGTGTCCCCCACCTATCCACCCAGGGCCCACCAGCACCCAGGGGCCCAGGGGAGGGGCGCCATGATGTGGGCTGGCTACATGGGTCCAGCAGGGGTCAGCACACTCCAGCACACGCTGTCCCGGCCAGAAAGCTCTGCAGCCGGAGCCCGAAGGTCTCCCCAGGCACTCTACCTGTGGAGGCACTGAGTCCTGGAGAGGGTGAGGTGGCCAAGCACCAGGAGTGGGGTGGTGTAGCCACCCTTCCACCCACACAAGGCCGCTCACCTGGCCATGTGGCTGGGGGAGTGGGGAGGGACACCGACCCCTATCTGGGCCTCAAGGCCAGAGGACACGTATGTGGCTTCAGGACGGTGCTGGGAGAGCACAAGCTGTCCCACCTGCCCACCTGAGTGGCAGGAAGCACACAGCTGTTCCCCTCCTGGGCCCCCACCCAGGCCTCCTGCTGGACTGTGTCCATGCAGGGACACTGCCCTGGAGGATGCCTGAGGCTAACTGGGCCCCTCTCCTCCTTTGCACTGGATAGGCAAGATGCCGAGGAAGTCAGAAGCCACATCCCTGAGGCCTCCATTAGGAGAAGCGACTGCCACATGTGCCAACAGGAGGCAGCGCCTCTGCAGCGTCATGGGGGCCCTCAGGAAAGGGCCTGGGGTAGTGCTACTGGCAGGGGGCTCTAGGAGGCCCTCCCTGCTCCCACCCCTCTAGACTTCAAGCATTGTGTCCCCACCATCTGCCTTCCTCCCACTGAATCCCTAGCCACCTGGCTCACTCCTCAGGCAAGGCCTCTGGATGGACGGCTCTGTACTGCATTTCCCGCACAAATGCCCCACCTGGTTAGGCAACTCCTGATGCACCCTCCTCTGGCCCCCAGGTCATGCTTGCCACCCTCCCCTCTGCCCTGGGTCACATCTGGCACACTTCCCTACCTGCTTTTTTGTCCATGATCTGAAAGCACCATTGAGAATTTTAGCTCCTTGAACTAAATGAGGGGGCAGCTGCTTCCCAGATTTGTGAGAACCTGAGAGGAGACAGAGGTTTGCTCAGGTGGGCGTGAACCCTCTCACCCCCACCCACCACCCACAGGCACCTTCACCCCTGGGGGGGACATTCAGGCTGGACTTCCCAGAGCCACCAGCCACGGCCACCAGCCCAACTGCCAACGGCTTCTCTTGGAACCTGGGGGAAGCCCATCTGGAATATCCTGCAAGGCGCAGGACCGGCCCTCCTACAAACCACCCACCAGGCCTCTTAAACAGGGGTCAGCTCCCCATCTGGTCCCTGGTCTACTTTAGCAAGGGGCCACAGGTGCATCCCACACCAAGCATCCCCACCCTCACATCACCCCTACCCCACTGGGGCACCTGTGGCAGTTGCCATCTCTCTGGGGTGGGCCAGGGCAAAGACTGCCTCAAAGACACCCTTGTGGGCTGGGGCCAGCCCACAGAAAAGGGTCAGAACTTCCCCCTCTGGCTGGAGGGGTCAGCATGGAGGCAAAGCAGTCTGGAGCTCTGACACCCCAGGGTGGTAGTCTGCCTGGTCCTCCTGCCGGCCACTGTGTTGTCTGCCCCTTCACAGAGGAGGGTGGGAGAAAGAGGCAGGGAGCCCAGCGTGGCCCAGCTGGTCAGGCCCAACCCAGAGCAGCACCACCGCCATGATGCCCCACTCCCAGGCATGAGGCCCTCAGGGCCAGACTGGGCTTACTCCTGGGCACTCCTCCACCATGGTGGAGAGGGCTCCGAATTCAGAGAACAATGGCCAGATTCCAATGATACCTGTCCAGCCCAATGTAAAGATCATTTTCAGCCTTCTTGTCTCAAACTGGAGCCAAAGGGCCAAGAGGTCTGGGTAAGGGGGCCTCAGCACTTTCAGGCTGGGCATGGCTGCTGGGAGCCATGTTCTGATCTGGAAGGTGCATCCGGTGTCTACAAGGGCAGGGACGCAGCCAGTCCAGCCCTCCCACGGGCCTCACACAGGGACCCTGGTATGCACACCTGCCCCACTATGGCTGGATGCTGCAGGGGACCCTCAGCTGGGGGCCCAGAGCCAAGCAGACCTCCAGGCCTCTCAACACCTTTGCAGAGTTCTGTGAGGAAGCACGTGAGGCCACACACAGAAGGCTCAGGAACACGTGGCCAGTGTGCTTCCCAAAACACCAGAGAGCCCTGTGGGCAGGAGCCCCTGCCCCACATAACAGGGCTTATTCATCGCTGAGTACAACCATGCTGACTGGGCAGCCCCAAAGCACGAGGGCTGAGCCAATTACCAGCCCAAGTCCCTGAGCTCTGCACCAAACACACCGCCCAGGGCCTCAGACCGAGATGCCGACTGGGGCCCTACCTTTGAATGCCTCCAGCAGGTGCTTCCCCATGTACCAGCAGGTGGTCTCAAAGTTGGGAAACTGAGTCAGGCTGCCCAGTTTCAACCTTCTTTCTACTTCGTATGCTCTGGAAACCACAGTAAAGAACTCTTCAGTGCACTAGAGCCAACACTAGAGGGGGACCCCGCGTCATGGCCACACCATGGCCACGCCATGTCAAGACCACCCTGGCCCAGGCCTCCATGGGCTGTGGCTTCCAGGGCACTGGGTTAGTGCCCCAGGGAAGGGCTTTCCATGTACCCCACATCTGCCAAGGGCTCTCCACAGACGAGGCCACCCAGAGGTTGGGCCCAGCAGGGACTTGGGAGGTGCTAGCACACTGGTTCGGCAGCAGGGACCCTGCCTGGTAGGACCCGGGGGCAGGTGCAGTCCTACCTCATCTGCATCTCCACGCTCAGGCTGTGAAGGAAGTGTCCCGCGAAGGCCAGACAGTCCACAGGCGTGAGTGTGGCATAAATCCAGCCTGGGAGACAAAGGCACAGCTAGCCCTCCTGCAGCTCTCATGCCAGGTTCAGCCACTGCCAGGCCCAACTGCAGCCAGTATGGGCTGGGCTCCTGCCAGCCCTGCCTCAGCGCCACCCTGCCTGGCTGGCTGCCCAGGGACCATCCTGCCTGTGAGGAGTGGGGCAGGCAGGGGCAAGGGGTACCCTCCAGATGGGAGAGGCTGTGTTTGAGTTTCCCAGCCTGTTCAATGTAGCCCACAGCATACAGACGGGGAAACTGAAGCCCAGATGGCTGAGGGTCCATGCCCAGGCCCACCCCAGGCCTGGATGCATGGCATGCTGATGCCTTCATGTAGGCATAAGGAGGTGAGGGGGCTGCCACACCTCTGGGAGGGTTGGCCTCATCCCTGGATCACCCTTACAGACAAAATGTCCAAGACTATTGGGAGGTGAGATGGGAGGCCTGTATCAGGGAAGACCCAGAGCCATAAATCGGGAGAATGTGATCCTGGCTGAGACGGGAAACATGTATCTACGACAATCAGAAAACACGAACGTGGCTGGCTAGCCCGTGATACCAAGGAATCACTGTTAATTGTCTGTTTTTAAGGTGTGAGGACAGTATAGTAATTGTGCTACTTTTAGAAGAGAGCATTTCAGAGGCTTGAAATATTTATGGGAGGGACAACATGGCCTCTGTAAAGGGCTGCTGTGCTTTCTCCTCCTGCAAGTTTGAACTGTCATCTTCAAACACCTGTTAGGAGCCTGAGGCTGGGCTCTGGGGCGAGTCTCAGGGCCCGGCACCCCCACGGCCCAGCCACCTCCATGAGCACAGCCAGGCTGGGCCCAGAGTAAGGCAGTGGAGCCTGCATATCCCTGCACGCACAGCCCAGGGCACTCACCCGAGGGGATGAAGAGGGTCTGGCCCTGCTTGAGGGCGCACCTGTAGCACTTGTCCACCTGGTCGGCAAAGAACATCTCGCTGTGGTTGGACGCTGACTGCCAGCGCTCGTACAGGGAGATGTTGGCTGAAGCCGGCTTGATGAGATAGAAGATCTTCTCCCCCTACCGACAAGAGGCCATTGGCAGCACCTGCTATGTGCCAGGGTTGTGGCCGGGCATAGCCCACTGTGTGCAGGGATGTTGTTGGGCGCAGAGCCCGCCATGATCTGGGGTCCCTGGTGACAGATTCTGGTTTGACCACCACCCTGCCCAGCCCACTGTTGCTCCCCTGAAATGTTGAGGCCACCCAAGCTTTGCAACTCAGAAGTTTGCATGCCAGAAAGGTTTGGAACATAGGAGCTCCATCACAGTTGGGCAACGCCCACCATCCCACACTCCCCATTTCTGGTGCACAAGTAATGCCATGCATGCCAAGGGGCCACAGGGCTGTGATAAGTTACAGAAAGCACCGCTCTTGAGGGGGCCCGAGGCTGGAGAAGGAAGGACGGCCCCCATCCAGGCCCCGGGGGGCACACAGGTGGGGCCTGCTCAGGGCCTCAAGGAGCTGGGACCAGAAGTCGACCCCAGCTCGGCCCCAGCAGGTCTGGAGAGGCCTGGGTAGGTGGCTGAGCCTAAGGCTTGGGGTCTCCCTTTCCCTGCCTCCCTGGTCTGAGCCCAGCCAGGGGCCCCCAGCCCTCCCACCCGCCTCTGGACTGGCCCAAAAGAGCACACTCCCGCATCCCCCTTCCAGGGTTCTTCCCAGCATGGTGCTCCCTTTCTCAGACTTGTGTGGCCCCCGAGCCCTTGGTCAGCTGCCCCAGAGCCTCCAATTGCTTCTCAAGCCTCAAGCTCTTTGAAAAAAGGCAACATGTGTGCTGCTCTGGTCCTGAGACACCTCCCCCATTCTTCCCAAGGGCCAGCACCAGGGTCCCTCCTTGGGAAGACATCCTGTCCCATGTCTCACCCAGTGCTGACCACGCCAGAGCTCGTGGGGTATGCGGACAGCCTCACAGACCAGCAGCGGGCTGGTCAAGGGCGGCCTTCCAGGCAGCTGGGCAGGGCTCACCTTCAGCACGTGGTACCAGGCAGAGGCGCCCCCGGAGTCGATGTGGAAGTCGGTGTAGCTGTCCTTCACGCAAATCAGGCAGTACTTGGCCACCTTGGGCTTGGCCAGCAGTGCGTCGTCAGGCCAGTAGTTGTCCACCCAAGACAGTTTCTTGACAATGTCAGGTGGCTCCACAAAGCTGGACATTCTGGGGGAGGGACAGAGAAAGTGACCAACAGTCATGGGGACCATCACCTTGTTCACTAGGCTCCCAGGCAGGAAAGGTGCTCTCTAATGCATGTGCCACACCTATTTCTCCATCTGGGGCCACGTGGCCTTGCCAGGTGAGCGGCAGGCTTGCAGAGGGCAGAATGAGCATGGCCATCCACAGTCGGGCACAGGGGCCTGAGAGCATTCACCCCACAGGCAGCCACCTTCCCGGAGGACTGGAAAGGGGGACTCCCTGGGTCCCCACACTGGTGCTGCCGCGAGTTTTCTCCTGTGCAGCCCAGGTAACCCCTGGCTTCACCTGAACAAAAGCCTAGAGCCTCAACAGGCATCTGCAGCTCCCCACCTGCCACTGTCAGACCAGCTGACTCATGGCCAGGGAAGGTGCCAAAGGCAAAAGTGGCCTTTACTCAATTACACGTCATTGTCCTGGCTGAAATGCAGATTGCATAAAAACTCCCAGCTCTGCAGTAGCTGGGCAGTGACTTAGCCACCCCCAGGGTTGGGTCCCATCATTCTTGCTGTCTCAGGCAGGAAGGGATCCAGACCTCTCCATACTCAAGGCCATGCCTGCCCAGAAAATCCAGCACAGGTCACAGGCCTGGCCTGCTGCCCTGACCTTGACAGCCCTGTTCATAGGCCCCCTTTTTTGAATCTCTAGCACACTCTAGACTAGTATCCCCTTCCATCCCAGGAGCCCCTGCACCCCATACATGCTTGTGGTCACCCCCAGGGCCCTCCTCTGCCATGAGAGAGGGCCCCTGCCCCTCCAGCCTGGGGCCCTCGCGACCCTCTGCACACTGTGCACCACAGTGGGCATGGCGCTGCTATCATGCACCCTAGATGTCCTTCTTTCCTTGACTGACTGCTCCTCAGGTGCAAAGCCGGCCCGTTCTCCTGCCCCCAAGGCCAGAAGCTCCCTGAAGGCCAGGGTGGAGGGGAGGTGACCCGAGGCACCCCTGGGCACCTGAGGCCACTGAGGGAAACACCCAGAAGTGACAACATGTGTCCAAATGACATGTAGCATGCCCATCTCACTCTGTCTGGGTGTCTCTGTGATTATGGTACATGTGAGCCACTGGAGAACCCCCGGGAGTCAGCAGACCCTGAGAGCCACCCAGACAGCCATGGGGCCAGGTTAGGCCTGGCTCTTGCAGCCCCACCTGACATCTCTAAGGACAGACTGCTGATAAAGAGAGACACACCCTCCCACTAGGGTTGTGTGGAACAGGCTCCCAGGGCACCAAGCCCATGTGCAGCTTAGTGTGAGGTATACACGAGCCTCACAGGCACTAGACGTTTTCTGCCAGCAAAGGGGCAGCTCTGAGAGGCCCAGGGCAAACCCACGCTAGAGCACCATCTCCTCTAGCTATAGCCCCCTGTCTTCATTCTGTGAAGACACTCCAAGCCAGGCAGCAAATCAAGTTGATGATGACATGACTCAATACACCTTTTGGTACCAAAGCAGCACATTCATCAGAACTTGGCCTTTGAGAAAATCCCTGTGAACATACAGAAGGCTGCTTTCTCCAGATACCATTTTCTACCCTAATTCCCCTTTCACGTTTGCTGTCAGGAAGCTCAAGCGAAACCCAGTGTCCAGATAGATTATCTCGCATGGCTCCTGGCACAGTTATGCATTCATTTCTCAGTCTTTTTCAATGACCCTTTTATTTTTTCCTCCCTGCTGTTTTGCCCACGGGCTATTTAGCTTCTCATATGTTTTAAAAGTAAGCAAAGTGGAACAATATCCAAAAGACAAGAAACAACAAATGCTGGCTAGCATATGGAGAAAGGGGAACCCTCCTACACTGCTGGTGGGAATGTAAATTAGTTCAGCCATTGTGGAAAGCAGTATGGCGGCTCCTCAAAAAACTAAAAATTGAAGTACCATTTGACCCAGGAATTCCACTCCTAGGAATTTACCTGAAGAAAACAAGATCCCTGATTCAAAGACATATGCACCCCTATCAGCACAATTTACAATAGCCAAGAAATGGAAGCAACCTAAGTGTCCATCAGTACTTGAATGGATAAAGAAGATGTGGTAGATGTACACAATGGAATATTATTCAGCCATAAAAAGAAAACAAATCCTACCATTTGCAACAACATGGATGGAGCTAGAGGGTATTATATTCAGTGAAATAAGCCAGGGAGAGAAAGACAAGTACCACATCATTTGTGGAGTATAACAACAAAGCAAAACTGCAGGTATAAAACAGCAGCAGACTCACAGACTCCAAGAAGGGACTAGTGGTTACCAAAGGGAGGGGTGGGGGAGGGTGGGCGGGAAGGGAAGGAGAAGGGGATTGAGGAGCACTATAATTAGCACTCACAATATAGGAAGGTCACAGGGAAGTCAGTACAGCACGGAGAAGACAAGAACTGATTTTACAGCATCTTACTATGCAGATGGACAGTGACTGCAATGGGAGGACTTGATAATATGGGTGAATGTTGAAACCATAATGTTGCTCATGTGAAACCTTCATAAGATTGTATATCAATGAAACCTTAATTTAAGAAAAAGAAAAGGCAAGGTGGAAATGGCCCCAAAATTAAATCATTCTTAAATTAAATCATCATCAGTAACTCATACCCATGGTGAATGAGGGTCTAATTGGAGAGAAGCAGGGATTTGATGGAGGGGCATGTCACATGCATGTCTGGGAGACTCCCCAGGGTGGCTGCAGCCTGATAGCAGGTGGCCTGCAGGCCCACTCACCTGGTATCAGAGAACTCAAGGTTGGTGAGGTTGAGGACTCGCTTGCGGTTGGTGCTGTAGTAATAGTCCACAAATTCCTTCAGCTTCATCTTGCAGTCCTTTTGCTTGGTGACATCTGTCACGTCCACACTTCGCTCAGGGCCTAGGGAGGTGGCGGGGGCAGGTGGACACACCCAGGAAGAAGTCACCAGCTCAAAGGTGGCACTCCCACCTTGGGAGGCTCTGGGTCTAACATCCTGCCCCACCCGCCTGCTGTGCCTGCTCCCTCCCTTGGGGTGACCTCAGAACCCCAGGGTGAGGGAAGTGGCAGAGTCACAGACCTCAGCTAGGGTGCAGATTAACGGGTAAAAATACGGATGCAAGGTGAACTCGTAGTTCAGATAAATAACAATTACATGGTTAGTGTATGCCCTCAATAATGCATTGGATATACTTACACTGTAAAAACTTAAAACCAAAAAACTGCATTTCTAGGGCAAAACTCATTATTTTGAAAAGAAAAAACATTTTTCCTGAATTTTCTGTGGTTGGTAAGGAGAAAGTTCAGAGTAAAAAACTGCTGATGGTGGAGAGAAACTTCTGGATAACAAAGCAACTGATAAGGGAAAGCTCTTAAAAGAAGATTCACAATTAATGGAGGGAAAAAAAGGGACAAAATTAGCAAACTGTTCCTTTGTGAAAGTCCTCCACAGCTGCTCAGACTGGAGCTGAGAGGCTGGTGGGAGTTGCTGAGGATGGGCAGGTTGGGTTCCCGGGATCACTGACTACAAGAGGGTGGCCAGCCACGCAGCCTCCAAGTGGACTGGGGCACTGCACCCCTGGAGGGAGTCCTGCCGACAACCTGAACACAAATCTGAGAGTCTCCTACCAGCAGTACAGGAACTACCAGGGACAGAGGAACATGCTACGTGGCACCCCACAGACGCTGTGGACCAAATCCCAGAGTGAGATTTTCCTGGTGTTGCAGCGTGGGAGGTTGTCCAGGACCAACACCCCGTTTCCCCAAGGAAACCAAGGGAATGGAGAGGGATGGAAGGGGCACAGAAACCAGATGCAGTGTGTGCATCTTGTTTGGACCCAAACCAAACACCCCAATGTAAGGAAGGTATACTGATTTGTATAATTAAAGTGGGTCTTAGATGATATTGAGGGATTATCACTAGTGTCCTATAGAGAAAGAATGGAATTATGATTACAATTTTGAAAAACTATCTGGTAGAGCTGGAGTTTCCACCAGTAAACTGATGTATGTGCCAGGGATGTGCCTTAAAATACTTGGGTGTTGAGGGGGGCAGAAAAACAGCCAAAAGCTGGCAGCTTTGTGGCCAGTACTGGGCACATGGGGTTCACTGTGTGCTTCTCTCACTTTGTGTGTGCATAAAAGTTCCCTGAAGAAACAGCGAGGAGGAGAAAGACATTAACAATAAATGCCTCTAAATGGCCTTTCCCCTGGAAATAAGTGGCCTCCCCTCCTGCAGGCACAGCTGTGGGGAGCAAGGATGCAGGGCCCGAGGGCAACCCTGGCCTTCAGGACAGGAGCCTGGGCCTGAGTGGTGGGAGCTCCCCTGTGGGAAGGGCTTAGAACTCCACCCAGCACCTGGCTGAGCCTCGCTGATGCCATTATTCCAGGTGCTGCAGCCTCACACAGGCAGCCTGGGAACCAGCGCCAGGCTGGGAGAGCAAGTCCCTTCTGCCTCCCTGCTGCAAGCTGGCCAGCCTCTTGCCCCTGCTGGGCTCCGGTTCCAGAGAAGGGGGAGGCTGTGGATCCCATGTGAGCGACCCCCAGGATCCCCACAGCCCCCGTCACAGGCTTCACAGAGGCACAGGGTCAAACTCCAGCCAGTGAAGCGACTCCTCTACGACCCAGTGTGCGGCCAGGGCCAGCCTGGGTATGTGCTTTCCAGGGCCTTTCCTCCTCCCACAGTAGCCCCCCAGGCATCCCCATGAACACCCCAAGCCCCAGTCACCAAGGAGCCTCAGAGTCAAGGCCAAGTGGCCATAGCTCTGCAGGAGCATGCTGGCCTCTCCAAGCCAGGCCTTGCAGATGATGCCCCAGCACACACAGGTACTTCCCTCCACCCAGAGGTGTCCTGACTGAGGGTGTCCACAGCACTGGGAGCTGCTGGGGGAAACCACACATGGCTGCAGATAGATAGCATCAGCCGGAACCCAGAAGGACCCAGAAGGGGGCATGCATGGAGGCCAGGCCTGGGCTGCCCCAGTGGGATGCACCTCTAACCTCAGGGGAAGTGGCCCCACCCAGCTGGGGGTCCCCCAGGCACAACTGTCATCAGCATCCAATGGTAATGCAGGTCATAGCTGGCAGAATCAAGGGGTCCCCAGACTGCCCCCATTAGCAGCCAGGGTGACTGACAGGAGCAGGTGGCACTCACCCACATAGTTCTCCACGTCGCTGACATAGAAGGTGGGGGCAGGGATCGCTAGGCCCAGCCCGTCTTTCTTGGGGACTAGGATGGGCTCCGTGAAGCCGTGCTCCTCCATGTAACCCAGTGTGAGCTGACTGCCTGGCACACGGGCCACCACGTCTTCCGCGCTGCAGGGGAGGAACAGGTTGGAGGCCAGGTAGGGCCCAGGCCCCAGCCTCCCCACAGTGACAGGCCAGATGGGCTGCCGGCCAAGAAGCATGGTCCCAAGTCAAAACCTTGGCCCGATGTCCAGGCACCTGCCCAGGCTGTTCTCATGTGAGTTTCCCCATGGGAAAGGGATGGGGACCATGGCAGAGGGAGGCCAGAAGCTGAACACAACTCCTGCCTGTCTCCCTTGCTTTCCACCTGCCTGCCCCCCACTCCCTTAGTACTTGGTGACCAGACCCCACATGGGCTGGGTCCAGGCCTGAGGATGCAGGGATGGACACAAACCCCCCTGCAGGAAGAATCCACCCACTGGATAAGCTAAGCATGGGACCCAGGGATGGCCTGGGCTGCCAGGGTCAGTGGCGGCCTGCCCTCCCTACCCAGCTGGGTGCTGGCTACTATCCTGTGTGCTGGGACCTGTGGGACCCAGCTGGGACAGCCCTGTGCAGTGACGCTGGAATGGGCTTTCACCAGATGAGCACACCAGGCCACAAACCCCAAGTCAAGACCAGTACTGTGGAGACACAGCAGGGAACAGCATCAGAGGGGCCCAGGGAGGCCCGCAGGAGCAGGTGTGAAGACTGGCTCAGGGTGGGAGGAATGCCCCGTGGGGGCCTGGGAGGGGGACAGGGGACAAGCGTGAGGAGCTGGGGCTGGGGCAGATGGAAGGCAACCAGGAGAGTGTGGTGGCCCAGCCCCATGGAGGGCAGGGCCCAGGGGACAGGACACGACACAGCCATATCTTGCCAAGGGGTTGGTTAGGGTGAAGCCTGAAGAGTGACCCACCAGGTGGACCATGTGGCGAGTGTGAGGGACAAACTGACAGGAGCCTGTGGAAGGTAAGGAGGGAAGAATGTGGTAGGCCACTACCATGTGATGCTCTGTGATGTCGGGTGGCGCAACTTCAGCGGCAGAAGCCACAAGGCAGCCAGAGATTTAAGGTCACCCTTGATAATCTGGAACCCCAAGCCCGTCTCACTGGGGAGAGTTGAAAATTCACACGACACCCATGGATTGGGTCTGAAACTGCGAAACCCATGAGGACACAGTAAAAGGCAGACATGAAACCATTCTGCAGGGACAGCACAGAGCCCAGGACAGCCGCTGCTCTGGGAGACCAGCCCTCAGAAGACCAAACCTCATGGAGGAGGCAGGCCCCAGTGGCAGAGCCCACAGACTCATCTGCCAAAAAAGCAGATGCCCAGACTGAGGATAAAGGAACAACGAAAAAGGGGACTTTAAGACAAATACATTAAACACATTCAAAGGGATAATATGAGGATTAGGAAAAAAAAAATGGGGCAGGAGGGAAAAAGAACAGGAACATTGAAAAAGAACTTAATAGAAATTCTAGAAATTACAAATATGATGAACTTAATAGAAATTCTAGAAATTACAAATATGAAATCTCAAAATCTCATTAGGTGCATTAAGGGGTAGCTGGAAAAAATAGTGAATTTGATGAAAGATCTTAAAAATAATAGAATGGGAAAGAAGTGCTATTAAAAGTGAAACAGAACATTTTCAAAAGTGAGATAAAATATGACTCTTTGGATTAAAGAGGTTACTGAGCCCTAAGCAGGATAGAAACAAATGCACATTGCACATCTAGAGGCACTGCCTTATCCTTGTGGCATATCAAAGACAGGGAAACAATCTTAAAAGCTTTTGGGGGGAAAAAAACAGACCATTTACCAAAACAAAACAAAAACAAAACAAAAACCCCTGACATCTGACATCTCATCAGCAACAAGAGATGTCAAAAGACCATGACATATTTTCAAGGAGTTTGAGGAAAATAACTTCTATTCTAGAATCTTAGATTTGTTTTAGGAAATAAGGATCATTCAAAAGTAAGGATTTAAAGAGAACACTTTCAGACACAGAATCCTTTTTATAGGCCTTTATTGAAAGAACCAGTAAAGGATATAATTTAATAGGAGGGAAATCAAATCTAGAAGGAAGAAGTGGGATTCAGGAAAGAATAATTTCACACAATATCTATCAAAATACCAGTTGACTTCTTTGCAGAAATTAATGAGCTGAATTTGGAAAGCTAAATGGAAATACAAGGCACCCAGATGACCAAAACAGTCTTAAAACAGAAGAACAAAGCTGGAGCACACTCCGCAATTTCACAATTCACTACACAGCTACAGTAATCAACATTGTGTGGTGTTGGCGTGAGACATATGGATCAGTGAGACAGAACTGAGTGTCCAGATATAAACCCAAACATCTGTGGTGAAGTGCTTTTCATCAAGAATGCCAAGGCAATTCGATGGGAAAAGAATAGTCGCTTCAGTAACTGGTGCATGGGAGAACTGGATCTTCACATGGTGCAAAAGAATGATACTGGATCCTTACCTCACACCATATACAAAAGTTAACTCAAAATTAGTTAAATACCTAAATATAAAAAGCCAAAACTATAAAACTTTTAGAAGAAAACATTGGCATAAATCTTCATGATCTTGAATTGGCAACAGTTCTTAGATTCATTCAATCACAAGCAACAAAAGAAAAAAGAGATAATAAGCTTCATAAAAATTAAGAATTTTTGTGCTTCAAAGGACACCATCAAGAAAATGAAAAAGACAACCCACCAAGTGGGAGAAAGTATCTGATAAATGACAAGTATCCAAAATACGTGAAAGACTTTTACAACTCAACAATAAAAATATAATCTGATTAATAGGAAGGGGTTAAAATAATGCAGAACTGGACTTCTGGTTTCAACTCCCACATATAAAGAGCTTAGAAATTGTCAGTTCCATCCTCACAAGAAAAAGGCTGAACAAACTGAAAATCAATGACTTAGATTCATCAGAAAATTCTGGTTACAGGGCAAACAGCCATCCCAAAATCTGAAGAAAAGGGCAAATACAGAATCACAGCTGAGATAACCTTATCTAAAGCATCAGATGCTAGAGGAGGGAACTTGGAGGAATGCTTAAATGGCAATTTCTGATAAACCATGGAAGTTGGGTGTGGACTAGCATAAGAATTAAAAACTCATGGGGCCCAGTCCCTGGGGAGCCCCACAGGTTCATGGGTGTGACCTCCAAGAACTCTACCAGGCTCTGCTGGGAAGGACCTGCTCCTATTTCAGGGATGTGGAGGGGACAGTCACTCTGTTCATGTACACTTATAATAAAGTGTATAATAAAAAGTCTACCCTATGGGAGAACTTACTTTACCAGACTCTTATCTCACAGGGGAAAGGACAAGTAGGCACCCAGTCAGTGGCTGCTAGCTTCCTGTCTCAGGTAAGAGGAGAAAAAGCAAAAGCCAACACATTCTTCTGAAGACAGCCCTGAACCTCAAGCCCCGTAAAATGCTGAGATTTATCATTAAACTACAGAACACTTCCCCTGACCCCAAGACCTTGCCACCATATAACAGTATAATAACAGTTGAGTATAATTGAGAGAGCCACAAAACAGACTCTATTTAAAGAAGGAATTCTTAGGGGATCCCAAAGAAAACAGGAAAGGAAAAAAACAAGAAAACCAGAAGAGAGCACTGCCTCTGGAGCCTACAGCTACAGCAGACGGAGCCTCACCCCCAGTCAGGTCAGCATGAAACCCCACACCGAATACCTAACTGCCTCAGGGCCAATTACTCAGCACACCATGTTCAGCTTTCAACAAATTACAAGGCCTGCTAACAAGCAAGAACAGCCACAGTCTGAAGATACAAAGCAACAACCAGAACAAGGCTCAGACAGAGCACAGAATTTGGAATTATCAGATAAGAAAGTTTTTAGAATAAAGATTAGGAGTGATAGTGGAACCGTTGGATGACATGCAAGAACAGATGAGCAATGTAAGCAGAGAGGAGGAAAATAATAATAAAAGGGGAATACTAGAAATTATGTTTTAAAAAAACTATAACAAGCTCTAAGCATCAAAAAAATGCTAAAATTATTTTTTAAAAACCGTTCAGAAATGAAAAGGCCTTTGATGGGCTCATCAGTAGACTGGACACAGCTGAGAAAAGAATCAGTGAAATGGAAGTTATATCTACAAAAACTTCCCAACCTGAAATGCAAAGAGAAAAAGAATGAAAAAAGGAGTTAACATAATACATAAGAATTGTAGAATAATTACAAAAAGAGTGGCATATGCATGATGGGAAAACTATAAGGAGAAGAAAGGAGCAGAGGTTTGAAGTAATAGTGGCTAAGAATTTTCCAAAATTAATGAGACATGAAATCACAGATAAAGCTCAGACAACACCAGCAGGATAAATACCAAAACATCTACACCTAGACATATCATATTCAAACTGCAGAAAATAAAACACAAAGACAGTATCTTGAAAAAAGCTGGAAGATGAAGAAGATCAGTCTCAGGCATGACAACATGATGAGCTTTACTGACCTGTAACCTACAGAAACAGGTAAAATCACTTTAAAAACAACTATTTAAATCCTCTGGAAATTTGTCCTAAAAGCAAACAGCAAATGAGGAAGTGTATACAAAAATCTACAAAAAAACAGAAAACCTACAAAAACTAAGAAAGGCAAGAGTCTGTGATATTTGGACCAAGTCCACTCCCTCCCTATGCCTCCCTGACTCCACAAAGGAGAGACTCCCTTCCAGAAGGGTGGAGCCAAGGACACAGGGATGCGTGGGACCTCTCCCCAGCTCCCAGGCTGAGGGCTTTCTTTCTGGAGGGGCAGGGCATCAGCCTCTCTCGCCCTGCCCAAGCTGCCTGTTGCTGAAGCCAAGTCTTAGGCAAGAGCAGCCAAGAGGTGGGGGTTCCTGCACTGGTGGAATGGCAGCATTCCCCGGAGGTGGTGGACTTAGAATACTGGGGCCCTGATCACCCTTGCCCGGCACCACTACTCAATATTCTACTGGAAGTCCTATTCAAAGCAATTAGGCAAGAAAAAGAAATAAAAGTAGCTTAGATTGAAAAAGAAGAAGTAAAACTATTCACAGACGACATGATCTTGTATACAGAAAGTTGAGTGAATACTGAAAAACTATTAGCACTAATAAACTAGCACAGCAAAGTTGCAAGACATAAGATCAGTATATATAAGTCAATTGTATTTCAGTATAGTAGCAATGACTGATCTGAAAATAAAATTAAGGAAACAATTCCAATTACAAGAGCACCAAAAAGAATAAATTACTTAGGAATAAATTTAACAAAAGAGTGCAAAACTTATACTCTGACAACTAGAAAAGATTGTTGAAAGAAATTTAAAAGATCTCAATAAATAGGAAAATATCCCATGTTCACAAGTTGGAAGACTTAAAACATTGTTAAGATGGCAACACTCTGGTTCGACGGATCTAGAGATTCCAACAATGCCTGTCAGAAACACAGCTGACTTCTTTGTAGAAACTGACAAGCTGATCCTAAAATTGATATGGAATTTCAAGGGACCCAGAATGCCCAAAACAATCTTGAAAAAGAAAAACAAAATTGGAGGATTCACACTTCTTGATTTCAAAACTTTCCCCAAAGCTATAGTAATCAAGACAATGTGATGCTCTCCTAAGGGTAAACAGAGATCAGTGGGCTAGAACCGAGTGTCCAAATACAAATGTGCACGTCTATGGCTAAGTGATTTTCAACAAGGGCACCAAGATCTTTAACAGCAAAAGAAGTGTCTTTTCAACAAATGGTGCACTGACAAATGGATAGCCACATACACAACAAAAATGAAGTTAGATTCTTACCATGCATCCTATGCAAAAGTTAACTCAAAATGTATCAAAAACCAAACTGTCAGACTTGAAACTATAGAACTGTTAGAAAAAAAAAGAAGAAAACATAGGGATAAATCTTTATGACCTTGGATTTGGCAAAGGATTCTTAAATATGATAACAAAAGCACAAACAACAAAAGAAAAAAATAGATAAATTAGACTTCATCAACACTATATACATTTGTGCTTCAAAGGACACCATCAAGAAAGAGAAAGTCAGCCCACAAAATGGGATAAAGCATTCACAAATCAGGTGTCTGCTAAGGAACCTGTATCTAAAATACATAAAGAGCTCTTACAACTCAGTAATAAAGAGACCAAAAAAAAAAACTAAAAATGGGCAAAGGATCTGAATTCACATTTCTCCAAGGAAGATATGCAAATGACCAACAAGCACATGAAAAGATGCTCACCATCATTAGTCATTAGAGAAATGCAACTCAAAACCACAGTGAAATCCCACTTCACACCTATAAGGATGGTTAGAATCAAAAAGTCAGATAAAACAAGTGCCTGTGAGGATGTAGAGAAATCAGAACCTTCACACACTGCTGGTACAGCTGCTTCAGAAAACAGTCTGGCAGGTCCTCAAACAATTAAATGTAGAACTACTCCTAAAAAAAAGAAAATATATGTCCACACAAAAACTCATACAGGGTATTTATAAAATTAGTCACAGTGGCCCCGAATCAGAAATAACCCAAATGTCCATCAGCTGATGAATGGATGATCCAAATGTGGCCGATCCACACAATGGAATGTCATTCTGCCATAAAAAAGGAATGAAGTGCAGACACATGCCACAACACGGATGAACCTTAAGGACAGTCTGCTGAGTGAAAGAAGCCAGACACAAAGGGCCACACAGTTCATGACTCCACTTAGATGGGACATCCAGAACAGACAAACACAGGGGCAAGAGGCAGATCAGCGGATGCCGGGGGCTGGGAAGGGGAGGAGAGCGGGAGTGGTGAGCATGTCCTAGTGCTGACCTGTCGGCACACTGGGCCCACTGGCGGGTACCCTTTAAATGAGCAAGGGTACCCTGCAGGGCACATGAATCACAGCTCAATAAAAGTGGGAAAAGACAGAAAAGGAAAAAGGGAAGAGCCAGACGGTGGCAGTAACTTATTCACAGAGGATCAAGGATAAGAGCCACATGGACTCTCATCAGAAGTCATGCCTGCAAGAAGAGGATGGGGTGAACTACTGCCACACGAAAAGAAAAAACCCACCAACTCAGAGCTGTGTCCAGAGAATCAGCCTTCAAAAGCAATGGAGAAAAAGGCCATCAGACAAGCACAGTCTGCGGACAGGGGCAATCCACACGACAGGTGCCTCTCCCACCAGAGCTGCCCCTGCGGCTGGACTCTCCCCTCTGCCTCCCTCCCTCATGCAGGACAAGGTGCAGGCAGGCATTGGGGTGCTCTGAGAAGGACACCGGGAGACACCCCACTACACCATGGGCACAGGGGAAAGCCTGTGCCATTGGGCCAGGATTGCCACATCTGGAGGTGGTCTTGGGCTGGATACAGCCCCCACTCTCATCTATAAACTGAGGACAGTGGCCTCTCCTGCAGGAAGGTTCCTTGGGAAGGGCCACCAGGTGGGGGAGGCAGGTGTACACAGAGGAAGAGGGACCTCCAACACCTATCCCTGAGGTTCCAAGAAGGGAGAGGTCAGCCCTGTACAGGGAGCGCCTGGAGGGCAGCCCGGGTGCACCTGGGCCTCAGAGGGAGCAGGCAGACTGGGAAGGACAAGGCTGCAGCCCACCTGGGGAAGGTGCGACTCCGCAGCTCCTTGATGAAGAGCTGGCTGCCGTTCTGCACCGGCTTCACGTCGGGTGTCTGCCCCGGGCCCTGTCTGTGCCAGGTCCGTCTCTTCTTCACTGTGGGGAGACAGGGGCATGTCAGCAGAACAGCCCCACTCTGGCTGGTGACCCTCCCTGAGCCTCAGCACTGTGCGACTCACCCCTCCCACCCCAAAGGGAGGCCTGCCTGAGCAAGAGGGGGAGGTGCACTCACACAGCACCCCCTCCCCTCTCCCACCAAGTCCCAACCCCTGGAGGCTGCCTCCAACAGCGTGACACTCATATAGGCAGGGTGTCCGCGACCAAAGTGCAAGTCTGTGTTATGCAGACCTGGACAAACCCTGCCCTGGGAGGGTCTGAGCTGTGTGTCTGGTGTCAGCACCAGGCAACACGGGGGAGACCCAAGGGCTCAGGGCTGCCTGCCCAAATCTTTCTTGCCCCACCATCTTGTAGCTGTGTGACCTTGGGCAGATTTAGTATGTCTCTGTGCCTCCTCTTTAATAGAGATGCCAGCCCAGCCTCATGGCTTCCTGTGAGATGTGTAAAGTGCAGAGTACTTAGCACTGGCCAGTCCCAGAAGCTCTGCATTGTGCAAGTCACTGGGCACAGGTGTGTATTCACAGGGCTCAGAGCCCATCCCAGGCTGCTGGGCTCATCCCTGCCACAGCTGGCACAGAGCAGGCACAGGGGGACATTTCTGAACACTGTCCCCAGCCCTGCACTGACTCCCAGGTCCAGACCTCTGGGAGTGGGATTCCAGATGGGGAGACCCAGCCAGCACCTGCCACGGTGTCTGCCCACTGGTCTCAGCCCACCCTTCCTGGCAGGTTGTAAGGACCTGCCCAGCAGCTTGGCCTGGCCTGGTGGGTCATCCCTGCTTGCTGAAGAGCCTGGTGCTCAAACACGAGAGGGTCACCACATCCACCCCAGCGGCCCATGTCATTTTGACTCTGAAACAAGCCTGGCATCACCATCCTTCCTCCTGAGCCTGTCGCTGCCTCGGGAAGCAGTCCCAGGACATCCTGTTGGGGGGGGGGTCCTAGGGTGTATGGGGCTCTCCTGGCCCCAGAAGGAAGTGGGGTGGAACTCGCCAGTCCAGATTCCTGGACCCAGGCCATCATATGAGGTGGGGGGCTGTGTTGGGACCCTGCCTGTCTCCAATGGGAGGCAAGCCTGGCTCTCACAGGATCCCCACCTACAAGGGGGCCCAGTGCCTTCAGTACGCTGGGCGTGGAAGGGAAGCCCAGGGTACATACCAGTGGCCCTAATGCTGTAGACAGCAGAGGTCACAACCTGGATGGGGAGACTGGTCCCAGTGTGGCTAAGGACTGGCAGAGTGGGCAGAAGGAGGAGGAAGGTGCTGCAGAGGGGACCCCATGTGGGTCTCCTGAGGTTGGCATGGTGGGGAGACCCCATCCTTCCCCTGTAAGATAGGGTGTGGTCCGAGGGCAGCCTTCCTTCCCGGGAAGAGACTGGGGCAGTCCCCCTCAGTGGGCGTGCATACTACAAGGACGCAGATGGCCTGGCATGGAGTGCCCTGTCCCAGAAAGCCCCATGAGGAAACTGAGTCTTGGGGGGGCATGCAGGCTAGTGGGGGGACATGCAGGAGAGTGGTGGGCATACCGTCACATGCCAGTCAGGAGCTGAGCCTGAGATGTGGCTGCTGCCAGGCCGCAGCAACCCTGCACCACCTGGCCTCCCTGGGCCCTCACTGGGGACTGGGTGGACCCAAGCGAAGCGCCCTGTGGGGACACTGGCCACTTGACACTGTGTTGGGGCATGTGGGCTGCTAAGACAGCCAAGACGGGGCTGCGCAGGAGGGTGAGGTCCAAGGAGCCCTGCAGCCCTGGTGGGTGGGCTCCTTCCCCACCAGGTCCCTGCCACCCCCAAGCTCAGACATGGGCTCTGCCTGGGGGCCCCAACGATGCCCTCTGACCAGGCTGCTCATTGAGGTGTCCGATGCCTGTGGGCAACACATGTCCCCAGGGTGACTGCATGTGAGCCTGGCCCCAGCGTGGCTCACTCCACCTTGGAGGGTAGAGCAGCTCCAGCAGCCTTGGGAGGAGTGGACAGGAGGTGCATCAGGGGAGGAGCCTGTTACGCAGCCTCAGAGCTTCAGGACCATGCCACCTGCTTGTCAGTGGGGCCCTGGGCCCCAAATCTGTGCAAACCATGTAAACCTGTACTCCCATCCTCACCTAGTCATGTCCACCGCAAACCCACCCAGGCAGGGAGGGAGGCAGGCCCACAGGCTGGGGGTCCACTCAGGATACCAGGATGAGTCCCCAAGGACCCTGGCTATGGAAGTGTGACCAGAGTTGATTGGGCAAAAACTGATCAGTGTGTCACTGCCCAACTCCAGCCAGGGCACAGACTGACTTCAGGTGGGGAGTCACGGGCGGTCTGGGGGTACCTGCGAGTGCAAGTGCTGGAACATATACCTTCATCCCTGACGAGCACACCCCCCTCAACAAGGCAAGAAAGCCTTGACAAGCCAAGAAGCCAAGAATTGACAAAGCACACATGCACACACACACATATGCTCACATACATGCACATGCCACAGACATGCTCATGTACACACACAACATGCACCCACTGAGACACACAGATGCATGCATTCATGTATGTGCACACATGTGTATACTCACATGACATGCACATGCATCCACACACTTGTCCACACACACAGCCAGGGAGAAGCTGCGGGGTCCTGCCAGGCTGCAGTCCCCACAGGCCCTGGGTGGCTGAAAGTGGCAGGAAGGGGCATCTGCACTTGGCTTTCAGGGCAGTGAAGGGCAGATGGGAGCCCCACAGGGGTGGGCAGGGTAAGGAGAGCACATGTGATAGCTGTCACGGTCAGGGAAGGGTGCTTCTAGGGACACACAGGGATACTGGAGAAAGCCCACTGTGTGTGTACCCCAGTACCCACCTTGGCACCCCACTGTAACCAACTGGGTCTCTCTTCATGCAAGAACCCCCAAACCACCCTCGCTGAGCACCCCCAAGGTGCTATCCCCCGGGATGTTCAGCTCTGCCCTGGCCCCAGCCCTGCTCTGTCCTGGCCCCACCACAGAGCCATGTGGTACAACCTGGGCCTCCACCCCACTCATCTCTCCTTGGCCCTGAGCTTTCCTAGAGGCTCAGGGGGCTCCAGAAGCCCTGGGCACCCCACGGGCTGACAGTCACCCTCCTGTATCTGCTGTAAGGATTGACCGGGCAATTAGGGCAGACACATTCTGAGCACCAGCAGCGCCAGCTTCTGGGGGTATGAAGGTGAGTTAGGCACCGCAGAGCCCTCTGTCTGGTCTTGTGCACGTGGCGGTGTTTTACCATCTGCTGATGATGTGCTAGGGAGGGGGGCTTGGGAGCTGAAGCAAGTGCAGCCCCCAGTCACCTAGCGATGATTGGACATGGGCACAAAGACAGGCCAAGAGGAGCACCCCCCCACCCCCACCCAGCTTCTTGGGGTCTGCCTCTGCAGGACCCATGGGGCTGTGGGGGGCTTCAGCCTCCTGTCTTGTGATCAGACTCAGGGAGACAGGCTCCTTTTGAAGGGAGATGGCATGGTGCCCACCCCCTACCTCACCAGCCAGCCCAGGGCCCAGGACAGCAGGGCTGTGATCAGCCACCCAGCCGGGGCCGGCATCCAGCATGTGTCTCTGCGAGCACCCACATTCCCCCAGCCCAGAGGTCACATGAATAACCCCCATGCCATCTGTCCTGTCCCCATGTCCCTGCAGACTACAGCACCAGCCCAACACGGGCTCAGCCTTGGAACTCACCTCCCAGCCATGAGGCGGGCCCACCTGAGCTACCATGAATGAGCCTTACCCTGGGGAACCCCCAAGGACTTGCCACACCCCCAAGGGGCCAGAGGAAATGGGAGGGGGGTGAAATCCTCATAACGTGCAAATGATAGGATAGGCAGCTAGAGAGGTGGGGCCGAAGGGAACACCTGATTCCCTGCAGGGGTGTGGGAGAAGAGGATGGGAGGACCCCCAAACTGCATTCCTAAATCCCTGTGCGAAGGCAGACGGGGCTGGGCTGAGAGTCCCCATCCTTGACTGGCCCGGCTCCTGGGGTGCTGGAGTCTGGGCCCCTGCCCAGGCCTCTGAAAGCCACTGCAGTCTGAGTGGCCCTGGCCACAGCTGCTGGCAGAGCCCGTCAGGAGGGGCTCCAGGAGGGACAAGGCCCCAGGGGTGGCACATGGGGCCAGAGCTGCAGCCGAACGGGATGGTACGGCCACACTTACAGGTAGACTTGCCGTGGGTTTTCTCGCAGTTCGGGCAGTGGTAGACGTCGATGTCTGGAGCCTCGTCCTCTTCCACTCCAACACAGCTGAAATGCAGGAAACGCAGGCGTCACCGGGCTCAGGCCCCAGCACGTGTCCCGCACAGCCCCTGGGACAGTGGGCCACCAGGACCAGGTGGATGGGGGTGGAAGGGTGGGGGAAGGAAGGCCTCCCCTGAGCTAACAGGTTGGAAGAGGGTGGCTACCCCGCCGCCACAGGGCCCAGGGGGATGAGGCGGGTCTCAGAGCCAGGCTGCCCCATCGCTTCACCAGGACAGCTTGGAGCCAAGGGTGAGGCCCCTCTGGACCCCTTGGGGGACCACAGCAAGCCACCCTCCCCAAGTCAAAACCATGAGACACCACCTTACACCCATTGGGATGGCTATAATTTTAAAAAGAGAAAAAAATACAGGAAGATAGCAAGTGCTGATGGGAATGTGGAGAAATCAGGACCCTCTTACATCACTGGTGGGCACGTAAAATGGTGCAGTTTCTATGGAAACTGCATGGTGGTTCCTCAAAAAGCTAAACATGACCCAGCAATGCCACTCCTGGATATGTGCCCCAAGGCCCTGAGAGCAGGAGGTCTAACAAATCCTTGTGCACAAGTGTTTGCCCAGCAAGTCACAATGACTGGAAGGTGGAAGCAGCCAAATGCCCACCAACCGTGAGCGGGGAGACAAGTCATGGCACATCCATGATGGAGTATCCCTCAGCCTGGAGCAGGAAGGAGCGCCGACACCTGTTCCGACGTGGGTGAACCTCAAAGAAATCATGCCAAGTGAAAGCAGCCAGACGCGAAAGGTCACACGCTGTGGGATCCAGTCCACATGAAATGCCGGTGACAGGAAGGCGCACAGAAAGGAGACTGAGGGAGGAGCCCGCAGGCAGGGACGAGGGGCTGGGGGTGGCTGCTCAGTGGGCATGGGGTCTCCTTGTGGGATACCTGTTTTGGAACTAGAGAAGCAATTGTTGCACAACACTATGAATGTACTAAATGCTCCTGAAATGTTCACTTTAAAATGGTTAATTTTATGTTAAGTGAACTTCATCTCAATGAAAAAGAAAAGAGGTGGGCACTGTGAGAGCGACACCCATCACCTTCCGGTGAGCCCTGTCACGGCTAAGGCCGGCCTGACGCTCACCCTCCACCAGGCGGTGTCAAGAGCTCCAAATGTACTGCTGTGCCACAGCCCTGCCAGATGGGGGATGGTCATCATTAGTGCTGTTCAAGGACACCAGGCCTGAGGCGTCAGACGTGTGCTGTGCCAAAGGACTCCTCGCTGTTCTGTGGGGACATCCTCCTCTCGCCCCTGGGCCCTGGCTCTGGTGAGTAAGCACTCAGCAGGCAAGACCCTCTGCAGGCTACCAAGGCCTCGGGGCCCCTAGACAGGACACTGTCTGCCGCAGCTGCCACATCCATGGTCCGGACCAGAACTGGAGCCCAGAAAGACCTTGGCAAAGGGTTTTGAAAATATGAAGTTCACTCTTCAACTCAGAACATAAGCTGAAATAAAGTGCAAGCCATCCAAGGAGCAAGATGTACAATCAAAGCCCTCAAATGCTGAACATGAGGGCATATGTCTGCTCTCACGACGCAGAGGGACTTTCTGAACAGACAAAACGCTGGAAAGGAAATCAGAGAGCACTGGGGGACTGAAACAGTGCCCCCTGTCATGAGAGCAAGCGGGGATGCGCCAGCTATGGGAAACATCACAACGGGCATGCTGAGGGTTCCTACCCTGACTCTGTGATACACTAAGGGCATCTCACCGACAGAAGCTCCCTCCTGCATCCCTAAACCCACCTTAGAAGGTGGGCCCCCTGGAGGCCCTGGCAGCAGAAATGGGCACCTTCCTGCCCACAGGGAGTAGCTGGCTCGCCCACTCCTTCCCTGTGGGCTGACCTCTCTGCTCCCTCCCAGGTGTCCCCGAAGCCCCTGCCTTCTAGAATCAGGCCACAGAAAGGGCCTGCACCCCTACCTGCTCTACACAGCAGGCCCTGGGCCAGCTGGCTCAACTGGCTTATCTACTGAGGGGGCTCCCAATACCAACAGTCACACTGTGGTGAAGCCAGCTGAGGCCAGGCAACCGAGGAGTCGGGCATGCAGAGAGGGCCAGTGGCCAGGCACAGAAACCAGGCCCAAATCCACACCTACGTTCACACCTCACATCCAACACCTCGGGACTATACCACATGTCCACAACCCTGTCCACATTCCAGGTCTACACACCACATCCACAAACCCATCCACACCCACATCACATCCCTGTCACATTCCAGGTCCACTCCCCACATCTACACTCCATGTCCACACCACTGTCCACACCTACAATCCATACCCCACATCCACAGCCCGGTCCCCCTGGAGGCAACTTCAGGCAGTCTCACTGGGAGCTCCCAGAGCAGACAGGCTCTCTGGATGGCCCACCTCCCTCATGGGTCTGCCTTCATCCCAGCAGGGGCCACTGACACACACCCACTGCAGCAGGGGGACCAGCAGGGAGCACCGCAGCAGCCTGTTCTGCAAGGCCCCTACATGCCAGTCAACCACATAGGCAGGATGTCTGAGGTCAGACAGCCAAATTTGGCAACACAGTCTTAGGCTCTTTGAACCGGTCAGAGGTCAGATGCCCCATGCAAGGCCCAAGGAATTCTCGAGTGCAGCTCTAAGGGCACAGAGGGAACTGCCCCTTCCCAGAGGCCACATGGGGACTGAGTTTCAGGTCCCTCAAAGAAAGGAAACCAATGCATCCTATCATCCAAAACCCCGGTCTGTGCACCCCAGCCCTGGTTATGGACCAGTCCGGAGCGCCTTCTGCTGGCCCTGTGCATCCTGCTCTAGAAGGCCTGGCACCAGCCCACGTCAAAGGTAGGGAGCTAAGGTCCAGGGTCCCAACCACAGGCATGCAGACATCTACCCAACCCTGGGGCTCCCCTTTCACAGCCCTTTCCACACCACCACCTGGGGCACAGGTGGCACTTGGGCCAGGATGGGGCTAGGAGAGAGAGGGGGCAGTGGCTCCCTCATTCTACCCAGAGACCTCTGGGCTGCCCCTCATCTGGGAGAGTCACCCAGGGCCTCAGCAGAGGAGGTGCCAGGCCCCGACCAGGGCCCCCTCCCCTCATGGGGGATGCCAGCAGCGCTTCCATAAATGGCTGTGTCTACACCCACCCCAACTGCCCGTGCCTGCAACCCTGACAAAGGCCAACTGATCGGCGGAAATAGGCCCAGAGCCAGCACCTGGCTGTGTGGTGCAGAGGACATGGCCCCTCGCTGCCAAGGTGTCTCAAGGGCCCGAGGACCCCAGTGTTCAGTGCCAGCTCCTGCGTGGCAAACACTCAGCCCTGTCTCACCCACTCCATCCTTGAGGGGCAGCCATCTCCTTAAATATCATCCAAGTCTAAGGCCCCCTGCATGCCCCCAGGAAGTCACTGGGAAATCACCCAGAGCTGACAGAGCGGCAGCTGTGGGACAGTCCAGCCCTGTAGGCACCCACACAGCAGGGGCCGCCCCTGACTCAGGCCCACACGGGCTCCAAGTCACCTGCTGAGAGTCCAGGGGCCGCAGAGGAGGACGAGGGCACCCCCCTGCACCCTGCTGCACCTGTCACCCCAAGACCACCACATGCGCCCGGGGCAGGCCCCAGCCAAGGCAGGGCCCCCAGAGAGCCTGCGGCCTGGGAGAGCCAGGAGGCCAAGGGTAGGGCCAGGTGTGCAGGCCCAGGAGAGGGCTGGCGGGAGAGGGGCAGGTGTGGGGCAGGTGACCGGGGCAGGGGTGCAGAGGCCAGGGGGACCTCAGGGCTCTGGGTGAGTTCCAAGGCCACCCAGGACACCAGTTCCCAACTGTTGTTAACAGCTGTGTCAGCAGCTCTGGCGTCCCGGCAAAGGGACCCTGTGAGCCAGGCAGTAGCAGTGCCTGTCTGACTTTGGCAAGAGTAGCCCAGCAGCAGCGGAGGTCCACAGCCAGCGTGTGGTGGGTAGCAGGTGGGAGCACAGGCCGTGGGGCCCCTGCTGGTCCTGCCCTCCCCGCCCGCGGCTGAGAATCCTGGTCACTGGCGCCCAGGACCCTGGTCCTGAGGAGACAGGCTCAGATGTATGTGTGCGGTTCGCCACAGTGCACAAGGCCTCCCAGGCATCTGGGGACAGTGGACGGGGACCGAGGGTGGACTCAGGCCTCACGCCCAAAGGAGGAGTGGAGACCACCAGCCTGGCCAGTGACATGCAAGTGTGGGACACGAGAGCTAAGACACATGGGGAAGTGCACGAGCCCAGCTCGCCCAGAATGCGGGGAAAGCTGCTGCGCCTCATCACCACGTACATGCCACACCACACAAGGCAGAGCGCTCTGCAGCCAGGGGACTGCTGAAGCGATGCCAGAGGGAGAGCGGTGGGGTCAGTCTTCATGCAGTGACGTGGGGAGAAAGTCAGTGTGAGTGCCAGGGGAGCACAGGAGAGCGTAGACCCACAACGCGGTTCCTTCCAGAGGAAAATCCCAAGCAATGCGACAAGGTATCCTATCGGTGAGCCCTGTCGGCCCGGGCCTTACCAGGTGGGCACTGCATTTTGGGGGCCCCCGAGACCCGGCACCCCACACTAAGTCAGCTACAAGGAGTTCCAGCTGACAGGGTGCAAGAGCCCAGTACGGGCGGAGGGGACAGGAGCGAAGCACCGAAGCGAACTGCAGAGGGAAAGGACTGAGGGTGGGGGGCACAGACCCCAGTCTGCCTCAGAGCCACCCTCCTGCCGGGTGACCTCCAGGGGCTCTGGAGTCCCGGGGCACAGCCTGCCCGCAGAGCTCCCCTGGGCCCAGGCTCCCCACGCTCACTTCCTATTGTTTGCAAGTTATGTCAGGATCCATGATTAGGGGGCAATGTGGCTTCTATTGTTGTCAAGAGTGTTGAATAAACATAAACCCCAACTTCCATAACCCTGTTCCGACTAATTTTTTAAGTTACAGGAGGGGCCTCAAAACAAAGGAAGGAGCCCCATTCCATCCCACAGTGGTGGGGTAGCCGGAGGGATGGGCAGAGCCTCCCTTGCCTGGCGGCACCACTGCATCCTGCAGGCTCCAAGGAGCTCTGTGGTGGCAAGAAGTCACAATGCAGCAGGGCTTCAGGCACCAGCCCATGGGGGCGAACACAGGAAGTCGCCCCAATATAAACCCTGTGTGCCCAGAGCTTTAAAAAGGCTTTTATCCTTCCAGCCATTAATTTCACATCCACAAACCTATTCTAAGGCAAGAAGTAGGAATGCACACAGATTCATGCTCAAGGCAGGTCACCCAGGGATTAAAGCAAAGGGGCAGACCTCCCCAGCCAGGAGGGCAGGTGCAGCTCGCACGCACCACACGGCAGGGTGTTATGCAGCCAATACAACTCGGATTGTACACATTTTGAGTTTAGAGATTTCGGATCTGCAGACACGAAAGCTACAGCCCTGGTGCGGCAACACCAGGCGGGCTCCGTCTGGGCCGGGCAACACAGGGGTGCTTTCTCTTTATGCTTTTCTGTACTTTCCTAAGTCACTGGAAAAGAGCAGAAACTCCCTTCACAAGGGCAGCAAGAATCCTGTTTTATTTCAAAGGTCAGAATGTCCCTGAGTGCTGTTTCCCAGCACACCTCAGGCCTGTCTTTCCTGGGTCCCAATGCCCTGTGGTGAAGGCCTCCTGAACTGTCCACCCTACAGGGAGGCTGGCACACCCATCTCAGGACAGCTGATGACCCCTGGTGTTCCCCAGGGAGCCTGATAGAGGGGAGAGGCCAAGCAGGGACAGGGGAAGGCAGATGCCTGCGTGGAACCCTGGGTTAGCCAGGGAATCCTGCCCGCCAGCCACAGCAACTTCTCTCCCTCCTGCTGTTCTCTCCCCCATAGCCACGTCATTCCATGACAAGCTGGCCCCCCGTGGGGTCACCCTACTCCCCACCCCATTCCTACCTGACTACTTCCACATGGGGCATCTGTGTGGACCACAGTCAGTAATCACTTGGCTATGTATCAAACTCAAGGTAACCCTTGAGACCCTAATTTTGCCAACAACAGTTAGATCACTTGAGCACCCAGCTGCTCATCCAGGCACCATGTGACCTCCACACGACAGGGGAGAAACTATGGTGCCAGAAGGAAGGTGACCTCCCCAAGGCCACACATAGGAGAGGCTGGGGCAGACAAGCAGTCTGGAATATCGGTGCAGACGTGTGTCTAGGACCCACTCAGGAGGCCCAGACAGCAGGCTTCCACTGGGTAGTTTCACACTAAGGGCCTCAGGCTCAGTGTGTAAGGGGGTAACTGAGGCCCAGAGCGGCCTGCTCTTGGCAGGACCACACAGGAGGAGGCAAGAGCTGGAGGGGGCGGCTCGGCTTCTTGATATGCCACACCTCACACACCAGGACCGGGAGCCTATTCAGCTCCCAGCTGGCCAAGGGCCTGCTGGGCAGGAGGGGCAGATGAGGCACAGAGCCAGGGCTGGGTGCAAAACAGACTGGACCCCTCGTGTGGCCAGGCCCTGAGGATGGTCACAAAAGACGAGCAGGAAAAGGAAAAGAGGAAACTGCAGACCCGGCCAGCCGGGAGAACCTGGCTCGCCCTGGGGTGTGCACGTGCACCAGGTGACGGAATGCCTGCCATGGCCCAGGGGCAGCAGGTGGCATTGCCCCACAGAGAAGGGGTCTCATTCCCTCCTGGAGGGTGGCCAGTCTGGAACCTCTGAGGTGGGGCTCTCAAGGGTTAGAAAGACTGTGGGGCTTCTACCTGGCCCCACCGTGCGGACCCAGTCACAGAATGATGACAGGGCTTCAGGGGTCCAGGTGAGGCCTGTCTGCTGAGTCTAAGATGCAGACTCATGGGAAAAACCAATGTTATTATTGCCAGAAGCCACTAGGTTCTGGTGCTTATTACATGGTCATAGATAATCAGGACTGTGGGGAGGGACTGGATACTCAGGAGAGATGGAAACAGGCTCTGAGGTGCAAAGGAAACAGTCTTTGAGATACAAAGGACAATTGTCCTCTCAGTCCCTGCTGGTGGGACAGATGAGCTCGAGAGGTTGGCATGTACAATGCCCAGTGCAGTGTCCGGCACACGGAGAGGGCTGCAAAGGCAGTTTACTGCTTGTCATGGCCACCATGATCACCACCACCAACAACAACACCAGCACCATCATCACCACGACACCACCACCACCACCACCATGATCACCACCAACAATACCACCACCACCACCATCATCATCTTCCCCTGATGGGCTAATGGACCATGACAGGTGCTCTCATTTCTGGCAACAAGTGGCTGAGAACTAGTAAACTCCAGAAGAAAACACAGAATCTGCTCGGGAAGGATGACAACAGCCGTGCCCTCTTCTCAGTGGTGCCGCACTCGTGCCTCCAGGCCTCTGAAGTGACTGGACCCCAGCTCAGCTACTTCCCATCTTCAAAGACATGATGGAGGGGCTGGCAGCCTCTGCCCCACCTCACCCAGACTGTTTTCCTCTCTGGCTGTGACACCTTTGTGTCTCTCTACATTTTCCTGCAGGAGGACAGGGTGCCCCGGAGAAAGAGAAGCCATGGGGAATGGAGCTACAGTAGGCAGAGCTGCAGGGGGACGGGCACCAGGGGGCATGGAAGCCGTGGGTGGGGGCAGAAGCCACAAGCAGGCAGTCTGGAAAGGAGCCTCCAGCATCCTCCAGGCCATCCTGAGAATGCCGCTCGTGGGGATCTGGTGGGAGCCCTAATGTAGGGGGAGGGGAGGGGGGCCCAGAGAGCCTGTGCCCCTTTACTGCTCGATTTATCATGATCCACAAGAGACTCACACACATCCACACCTACAATGGAAGCAAAGGTTCACAGACGTCCCCTGTGGGTCCATGGGGCTTTCTTCTCTCTCTAGTTCAACGGTTTAAGCAAGGTGGGCCATGACTCTATAAACTGACATCCACATGCCCCTCCTGCTGGCTGCCATGGCAGGTGATTCATGTCCTTGTCTCAGTCCTTCATCTAGAGAGTGGCACCAAAGGCAGGTGAGGGGCAGCACAAGGTTACCTGGACAAGGGAGACCTGGTGGGGAACACACAGGTCCACAGCACACAGGCACAGCCCTGGGTGCCACACAGGGACACACTGGACCAGGCCCTCCCCAGCACAGGGGAGGATGCGGGTAGAAGCAGGCCAGTGACAGTTTGCTGCCCACCAACATCACCATCGCCTACACGGCTCTCCTCAACTACTTCCTGTTTTGAAATTTCTAATGTACAGAAGTGTTGGTGGACAGGACAATAGATACGTGTGTCCCTCCACTGAGCTCTACAGGGGCTAATGGTCACCCCATTTGCCTTAGATTGCTCCATTCTCTTCTCTGAAACATCTGCAAATGTGTTGCAGATGGCAGAACCACCCTCCCCCTGTTCATCAGCCTGTGCTCCCCTCAGAACAGGGCTGTCTCCACAGAACCTCAGCACCGAAGGCAGCATCGTGATGTGTGTCTATGTCCCATTTTCCCAGCTGTCCCAACAGTGTTCTTTACAGCTGTTTCTGACCCAGGACCTCGTGTGTCACCCACTGCCGCATCTCTGGGCTCCTTATGCAGGGTGGGGCTGGTGGTTCTGACAAAGCTCGTGAGCTGGGATGTGGGGCAACCCACTGGACCATGCTTGGCCTGCATTCTGGCACAGGCACCATAGTGGCATTGGTGTGGGTCACAAATTTGGGTCAGGCCAGCCCCATAGGCATGCAGACTGGGGTCTCCTTGCTGAGGCGCATGCAACTCAGGTGATGAAGAAGGGGTTCTATAACCTTTGACCTGGGGCCTCAGCGTCCAGGGGTGACCCAGCTGAAAACAGTATTTGCCTGAAGGTTTCCACTTAGCAGTATGTTCTGACAGTTGCAGGGCAGGGAACATGTCCAGACCAGAATGCAGAGCTTCTGGGAAAGTTTTGGAAATCTGAACCCCTTCCCACATGGCCTACTGGATTAGGACTATTTCTAAAGACAGGCTAGGACTAGAACCTTTGGGGACCTGGGTGGGGCTTGGCCTGTATCTGAGGTATCCCAGACTCACTGGGGCTATAATGTCCTTCCTAGGGGACACAGAAAGCACCAGAAAAGTGGCTCATGCATGTAGCCTAGGCCTGGACATTTCTCCTGAGCGTCCTCACCCCTCAGCCAGTCTGCCCCAGGTGCCCTGTCTCACTGCCTAGGAATCTCCACTCAGCTCAGCAGCATATCTGGAATGTACTTACGGAAGGACAACCCCAAGTGTGACTGCTGGAAACCACAGTCAGAGCAGAGCCCCTGCACTCGAGCCTAAGTCATTCACCTCATCACACAGCTCTAGGAGACCTGCTCTGCCCAGCACAGCTCCAAAGTCCCCAAGGCACCAAAGTTCTGCGACCCAGACCAAAGGTCCAGCCAGCCCCAAAGGAAGCAGGGACACCCTTGACATCCTGTTGGCACAGTGACACCAGCAGAGGACGCAACAGAGCAGACCCCACCCCCACCCCCAAGGAGCAAACCAGGACAGGAGGGGCTGAATGGTGGCACTGAGGCCGGCTGCTCCAGTGCGCTTGGCCAGAGCAGTGCACTCCTGAGGGCTGCCTTTGTACAGCCTCACTTCTGAAGCATCTGAAAGTGCAAAACCATGTCCACAGGATGAGTTCACAATGGTGTTTTCGGAGAGAAGTAGGCCGGGAACACAGGCTGTGACTCTAATTAACCGAGGCCCCATCAGGTCTGGCTGTGGCCCAGGGAGACCTGGCCCTCCTAACAACCCTCAGAGACGCAGACAAGGGGGACACCACCCCATGGCCCTGTGAGGGTGCCATTGTGAATACAAATGCTGGCCTTGTGAATACAAAAATCCAAGCAATCCCAAACTGGACAGCAGCTCCAGGAGGGGAACACACCAAGTGCCCAAACCAGCAACTGTACCCCTGGACCCCTGGAGCCCTACAGTCTCAGGGGAACCCGGACTTACCTAGACCATGTGTTAAGGATGAAGAGAGCAGCAGGAAGATTCTTTCATTGGAGAAAACGTCATGAAACTATCTGCCTGATCAGTGATTTTAATTGTGATCTAAAGCAGTTTACATAAAGGACATAAACTGATTTTAAATGTGGAAAGAGAAGCAGCATCATGCATAGTGAGACATGCAAGCCAAACTGCAGAGGGCCTCCCACCCACGGGCCACGGAGGGCTTCCCACCCATTGGCGGGCCTGGCCCTCAGATGGTGAACCTGGTGGAGATGCAGCAGACAGACATGTCCCCGGCAGAAACACATGCCAGCCCAGCCTCTCAGGTGGGATGCTGCAGGGACGCACACCCCCATCTGGGGTGCTCCACCAGGAAGGACAGGTACACCAGCACAGCACAGCACAGGTGTGCACAGGGTGACTACTGCAGCAGCCACCAGGTGTCTATCCACAGGAGACAGGTGAATGTCAACAATGCCAATAAGTCCACAGCCCAGGCTCCTGATCTGGAGTAATCTCCACCAGGAGCACACACTGCAGAAGCCTTGGGTGTACCAGCTTTTGTGGGGCACTGCAGAGAGTATGTAGACATGCCCCTCTGTGATCGGAATGTTCTGGAAAGACTCCGAAACCTGATTCCAGTGACTGCCTCCAGAGACAGGGGAGACACATTGCTGACTGAATTTTTTCCTGCATGCACATATCGTGATCCCCCTTCAAAAATTTCTCAGGACATCTGTAATCCCAATTAACTGATTTGATTCAAATCAGAGCTATTTGAATTTTTTAAAGTACATACAAACAAGCTTTTAAAACAATACCCTTCTGACTCTCAAAAACAAATGTGTATCATGTGCAGTCAAATGAGAGTACTCCCGGTAAGTGCCTGCAGCTTTTGGAGGGCAGCTTAGGCAGGCAAGAATCAAAGGCTCCTGCAGCATCAGAAAACAGGAGTCTCAGCAAACCCCATCCTGTCCAGCCCTCACGTTTGTGAGATGGGGACATCAAAGCTGCACATGGACAGTGGGCCTACCCACCTGACTTCACCCCTTCAACAAATCCTGTTTAGTGGTTCTGGGAAGCGGGAGGCCACAAGGCAGTCAAGGAAGCAAGAGAAGCCCAGGTCCGCCACGGGTGTTCACACAGCCAGGCCCCCAGAGCCCCCTGCACCATGCCACACAGAACAACCTGCCAAACAGGCCCTGACTGTATGGGGTTGGGGTGGGGAGGGCAGGCCGCAGCCACAGTGAGGAGCAGGTAGGCTGAGGGGCAGAGGCACAGCCAGCTCAGCTCAGTAAGAAGGGCCCGAGGTCCACACAGGCTCATGGGGCACCTTGTGGACGTGCACTGAGCGCTATTCAGATTCTTCTGATTCTTCAAGAATATTTGGAAATGAACATCTTTAGGTGAAATAGCAGCTAATGCTTCTGTTTTTGAAAACCCTGTGTGGAACAACATCCTGTGGACCGATGAGGCCAGACAGCTGCTCTTTGTAGCCTCCACCCCGCCCCCATCACCTGGTCAGCGTGTCCCACTTGGTCTGGGCAGTCTGGCCTCAGGGTGGTCAGAGGTCCCATAGCCTCTGAGACCTTCAAGCATTCCCTCCTCCAAAGCCAGGCCTCAGTGGTGATTCTGGGGCAGCAGCTCCTCTTCCCCTGCCAATATGGGGTCTGCAGAGCCCCTGACCGAGAGTCAGTCCAGTGGTCTGGGACCACAGCTGCCCTAGGAGACCCCAGGACCACAGCCAAGCTGGGATGTGCATCTGCAGAGCCAACAGCACAGCTGGTGTGCAGTCAGAAAACACCGGCACCCCAGGAAGCTGGGAGTCCTGGCCCACCCCAGGCCTAGGGCGTCATCAGATGGCTGGGAAAGAGGAGGCAGTTATGGGCACCGCCCCTCTGGGCCTCCCTCAACCTCTCTGACCATAACCTAGAGCAAGAAAACTTGCCAGCAGCCTCCCAGGAACAGGAAAGACTGGAAAACTCACAAACCAAGGTGTCCAGGATGGGGGAGCTGTTAGGTCAGCATCCACCCACCTGGTGGCTGGGCAGCCAAATGTTTGTGTGATGGGGCCACATTCATGCCATGAAACCAGAGACAGCACACCAAGCCCACCCAGCACCACACAGAAGAGACGGGATGGAGACAAACATGGGCAGAGGCTACAGGTGAGCAACCCTGGGTGTGGTGGTGTATATGGGGATGGTATCTTCTTATTAAAAGTTTTTTGTAACCAACGCATACTAACAGACAGAAAATACAGTCTGAAGAAACAGAGAAAGTTCATGAGAACCAGACCCAAATATGGCAGATCAGAAGCAAATTAACAATGATTAATATGCTAAGGGCTTTAAGTGGACAAAACGCAAGAACAGATGGTCAGTGTAAACAGAGAGACGGAAGTTCTAAGACAGAAGCAAAAAGAAATGCTGGAACTCAAAAATACTGCAACAGAAAAACACCTTTGGTGGGTTCATCATCAGACTGGGCATGGCTAAGGAAAGAGTCTGTGAGCTTGATAAGCGGCCAATGGAAATTTCCAAAACTGAAATGTAAAGAGAAGACAGTGTAACAGAATATCCAAGGACTGTGGGACAACCATAGAAGGTGACATTCACACAGAGCAAATGCCAGCAGGAGAAGACACAGGGAGGGATGGAGTGTATGTCTGAAGTAAGACTGGCTGAGAAACTTCCAAAATTAACTACAGACACCACACCACAAATCCAGGAAGGTCAGGAACACCAAGCAGGATATATGCAAACACAGATTCAAAGAGTAAATCTTGAAAGAAAGAAAAGCCAGAAGAAAGAAAATGCCTTTAGCATTAGATAAACTCACAGAAGACTCCCACTGGGCCCGTCAGAGGCCAGGCGGACAGGGAGAGGGCGCACAGGAGACTCACACTGGGCCCCTCAGAGGCCCAGTGGACAGGGAGAGGGTGCACACGAGACAGCTAGTGTTAAAGGCTACAGCCTCTAACCTGGAAATTTAAGCCATACAACATTATCTTTCAAATGTAAAGGAGAAATAAAGACTTTATCAGACCAAAACTGAGGGAATTTATCACTAGTAGACCTGCCTCTCAAGAAATGTTAAAAGACGTGTTTAGAGAGAAAGAATGGGTATAGGTCACAAATTTGTGTCTACATAAAAAAAGAAGAGCTTTAGAGAAGGCACAAATTAAGGGAACATAAAATATTGTGTTTTCTTCTTCTTAAGTGATCAAACAAAACTGCTTATTCAAAATTATAATGTATTTGATTATAGCTTATGGATAAATGAAATGAATGATGCCCAAAAGAACAAAAGAGGGACTGGGGCACCCGTGGTGAGAAGAGTGTGACAGTGTGCTTGAAAGTGGGCTTGGCTTAGCCATAAACAAATAGATAAATATGTGCACGTGTGTGTATCAAACGCAAAGGCAACCACTAAAAAAAAGTTTTAAAAGACGCATCATTGATATACAAAGAGAGAAAATGAAAGCATATAAAATGCTCAATTAAAACAAGATAAGGCAGAAAAAGAGTAGAAGACGAAAACCAAAATAAAGAACAAGGGCAACAAATCAACAACAGAAACAAGCATGATGGACATTAATCCAGCATTATCAATACTCACTGAAAATGTCAATGGTCTAAACATACAAATTAAAAGACAGAGACTGTAAGCATGGGGTATATATCGCCTATTAGAAATCCACTTTAAATATAAAGACACATATAAATTAAAAGGAAAGGGATGGTGTGCAGGCAGGAGAATATGAGAACTCTGTGTTTTTCTGTTCAATTTTGCTGTGAACCTAATACTGTTTAGAAAAATAAAGTCTGTTAAAAAAATAAAGATAAAAATGTTTAAATGAGGAAAAAGGTAAAGGAATGAAGAAAGATATACCATGCTTACACTAATCAAAAGAAAACCAGAGTAACTTTATTAATTCCAGATAAAGCAAACTTCGGAGCAAGAAAAATAGCTAGGATCAAGATACGGATTACATAATGACAAAGGAGTTAATTTCCCAAGAAGACTTGCCAAGCCTTACTGTGTATGTGGCCCAATGAAAGAGCATCAGAATACATGAGGCAAAAACTGATAGAACTGCAAAGAGAAACAGATGAACCCACTATTATATTTCTGCCACTGGATGGCTGTGCACATCTTCTATCAATAACTAACAGATCCAGCAGACAAAAATATCAGTAAGGACATAGGTAAACTGTAAACACCTCAATCAACTGGATATAATTGACTTTTATAGAATACTTCCTCTAACAAAAGCAGAATAAACTTTCTTCTCAAGCTCACACAGAACATTCACCAAGAGAGATCATACTCTGGGCTATAAAACACACTTCAACAAATTTAAAAGAAATCATACAAAGAAAGCTCTCACACAACAATGGAATGATACTAAATATCTGGCAAACACCAAAACACTTGGAAATTAAACAACACAACTCTAAATAACACACAAATAAGTCTGAGGAGAAATTTAACAATATTTCTAACTAAATTAAAATGAAATACAACTTATCAAAGTTTGTGGGAATGCAATGAAAACAGTGCTCATAGGGAAATTTATACCATTGAATGCATACATTACAAAAAAGATTTAGTATCAGTCATCTTAGTTTCTACTTTAGGAAACTAGAAAAAAAAAGATCCAAACTAAGCAGAAGAAAAGAAATAACCAAAATCAGAGCAGAAATCAATGAAATTGAAAACAACAAATGAATAGGGAAAAGTCAATGAAAGCCAAATTTGGTTCTTAGAAAAGATGAATAAATTCATAAGCCTCTAACCAAGTTAACAGACAAAAGAGAGAATATCACTAATTACTAATTTCTAATATCAGAAATGAAAGCAGGGTATTCACTGCTGATCCCATGGGCATTAAAAGGACAATAAAAGAATATAATGAATAACTCTATGCCCACACATTCAAAAATCAGATGAAATAAACCTATTCCTTGAAGGACTCAAGCTACCAAAACTCACACAAGGAAAGATAATCTGATCAGTCCTATGGCTAAACCAATACTTAATGACCTTCCAAAATAGCACCAAGCCTATATGAGCTCAATGATGAATTCCACCAAACATTTAAAGAATATATTACACCAATTTCTTCCAGAAATTAGAAGCAGAGGAAATACTTCCTAACTCATCCTAGAGGCCAGCATTGCCTTAATACCAAAAGCAGATAAGGACATTACAAGAAGGAAAAACTGCAGACAATACTTCTCATGAACATAGATAGATGCAAAAAAAAATCCACAAAACATTAGCAAATCAAATTCAGTGGTGTATAAAAAGAATTATACATCATGACCAAGAGGGATTTATTTCAGGTATGCAAGTCTGGTTCAATTTTCAAAACTCAATTATGCAATCAAAATGCAATCGACACATATACAGTCTAAAGAAGAAAAATCATATGATAATATAATAGATACAGAAAAAGCATTTGACAAAATCCAACATTCCTTCATGATAAAAGTTCACAGCAAACTAGGAGCAAAAGGGAACTTCTTCTACTTGATAAAGAACATCTTAAAAAAATGTATAGCTAAGACCATACTTTATGTGAGAAACTAGATGCTTTCCTGCTAAGATCAGGAACAAGACAAGGATGTCTACTCTCATCACTCCTATTCAACACCATACTAGAAGTCCTTGCTGATGAAATAAGACAAAAAAAGGGAATAAAATATATGCAGATTGGGAAGGAAAAAATAAAACTGTCTTTGTTTGCAGAGGACATCATGATTGCCTATATAGAAAATACAAAGGGACCAATAAAAGAATTCCTGGAGCAATAAGTGATTACAGCAAGGTTGCAGGATACAAAGTAATATACTAAAGTAAGTTGCTTTCTTATGTAACAGCAATGAACATTGGAATTCAAAATTAATAACACATACCATTTATAATAGCACCCAAAAACACATATAAATCAAACAAAACACGTAAGATCTATGTGAGGAAAACTCTGATCAAAGAAATCAAGGAACTAAATAAATGTTATGTTAATGATAGGAAGACTTAATATTGTCAACACATCAGTTCTTTCCAACTTGATCTACAGATTCAGTGCAATCCCAGCCAAACTCTCAGCAAGTTATTCTGTGGATATTGACAAATTGATCCTTAAGTTTATATGGAGCAATAAAGATCCAAAATAGCCAACACAATATTGAAAGAGAAGAACAAAGTCAGAGGGCTGACACTACCTGACTTAAAGACTTACTGTAATGCTACATTATCAACACAGTGTCTAACTGATGAAAGAATGAACAGATAAATGGAACAGATTAGAGATTCCAGAAAGAGATGCCCACAAATATAGTCAACTGATGTTTGACAGAGGAGCAGAGGGAATACAATGGAGAAAGACGATCATTTCAATAAATAGCACTGAAGCAACTGGATGTTCACATACATGTAAGAAAAAAAAGAATCTAGACATATTTAATACCTTTAAAAAAAATCAAAATTGATCATAGGTTGAAATGTAAGATGTGAAACTATAAATCCTCTAGAAGATAACAGAGCACCTAGATGACTTTGAGTTTGGAGATGCCTTTTTAGATACAACACCAAAAGTATGATCCTGAGAGAAAAAACTGATAAACTGGACTTCATTAAAATTAAAAAACTTCTGCCTTGTGAATGGTACTTTTAAGAAAATGTAAAGATAAGCCACAGACTAAGAGAAAATCTTTGCAAAACATCTATATGAAAAATGACTGTTACCCAAAATACACAGGCAACTCTTAAAAACTCCACAGTAAGAAAACTACCAACCCAATTAAAAAATGGGCAAAGGAGCTAAACAGACACCTCACCAAAGAAGATATAGAGATGGCAAATATGCACATGTAAAGATGCTCCACATCATACGCCACCAGAGAAACGCAAATAAGACAATGAGACCCCACTGTGTAGTGTCCTGCTGGAATGTCCAAAATCCAGAGCACTGGCAATGCCGCACACTGGAGAGGATGTGGAGTGTGAGGAGCCCACTGCTGGTGGGATGCAGGTAGGCCGGCCTCTCTGGAAGGCAGCTTGGCAGTTTCTAACAAAACTAAATACACTTATACGATCCAGTAATCCTACTTCTTGGTATTTATCCACAGGACTTGGACACTTACACTTATGCAAAAACCTGCACCTGGATGTTGATGGCAGCTTTATTCATAAATGCCAAAACTAGGAAGTAACCAAGACACCCTTCAATAGGTGAGTGGATAAATAAATGGCGGTCAACCCAGACAAGGGCATCTTACAGAGCACTAAAAAGAAATGAGGTTTGAAGCCATGAAAAGACATGGAGGAACCTAAGTGCTTATGACTGAGTGAAGCAGCCAGTCCAAAAAGGCTCCATACTGTGTGAGTCCAGCCATGTGACATCCTGGAAAAGGCAAGACTATGGACACAGGGGAGAAGAGTGGTTGTCAGGTTGTCAGGGGGTGGGGAGGAGGTGCGAACAGGTGGAGCCCAGAGGACTTTTAGGGAGTGAAGCTGCTCCGTGTGACACTTTAATGCTGGGCACATGTCATTACACTTGTCAAAACCCACAGAACACACAAGGCCAAGAGGGGACCCTAATGGAAACCATGGACTTCCACTATTAACAATAATGTATCATTATTGGTGCAGCAATTATAACAATGCAGCACACCAATGCAAGAAGTTAAAAACTGGGGAGGCTGGATGTAAAGAAGAGGTATATGCAAACTCTAAATTTTCCACTCAGTCTTTCTATAAACCTAAAACTACTCTTACAAAAATTAGGTTTCTTTTTTAATAAGGAAGAACAAATTCCACGCATGTCCACATGCTTACTAACCGAAAGGTCCTAGAAAAAGACATGGAGTTGCCCAGTGCCGATGCTGGGGAAAATCTGCCAAAATGGTGTAACCTGAGGAAGGAAATACTCATAACAACTTATAGAAACAACATCTTCCTCAAGGATCACTTAAAATTAGTACAGAGCAAGTAAGCAAGGGCGATGCCTGGGGCGCTGGGAACACTAACCTGCGGCAGTGTTATTTTGGAGCCCCGCGCAAATGTCCAGAGTGATCCTTCTCCTCGTCTAGCAGTGAGGCCTCCGGCTCCGCCCACTCCAAGCCCACTCCTCTCCCCGATTCCCCACACCTGGGCAAAGCGTGGGCTCCAGGCTGAGGCCTCCCCCCACTGCCCACCGGCTGCCGGCCAGCCTGGCCCCTGGGGCTCCATACGCCTCTTCCCCATCCAAGAGGCCGCCCTCCTTACTTCGGAGCTCCCCCATCTGCTCCCCAGGTCAGGACTGGGGTGTCCCCCAGTCAACAGAAATGCCCCTTGGCCAGCATGTCCAGGCCAACCACAGGCAGCCTCAGGGCCAGACCAGCAAGTGCAGGCTGTCCCGCTGTGGACCCCAGCTACATTGCCACTGGGGCCCATTAGGGCCAAACTAGCCAGGAGTGGGGGACCCAAAGATGGCTACCGGGCAGCCCCCAGGTCCTGACCTGACAGAGCCACGTCAAAGTGAGCACCCTGTGCCAGGCCCCCAAAGCCCCAAAGGGACGACATCTGAGAGGCTTTCTGGGCACGTCCAGCACATGCTCTGGGAGGCCATTCTGCAGAGAGAGCAGGCTCCTTTACAGGCATGTGTGCAGTGAGGGCAGGCTGGGTAAGTGTCCTGGCCCAATACAGGTGGCAGAGACTCAGGTGCCCCAGCATGGCCTGACCGGGCTGAAGGCTGCCACTTGAATCTGCAGATAACAGGGGTGCCTAGGCCCCACGGGCTGGACCCTGTTGGTGAATGACCCAGCAGCAGCCGCACCAGACTCCCCCTGAAAAGTCTCCAGAAGCCGAGGTTCCCAGTACCACCGTCCAGGTAGACCCTCTGCAGCCTGTCGATTTCCTTTTTCCTGACTCCTTCCCCCATCTGTGCCCGCACCAGTTCAGGAGACCCAGGGGTTCCCACAGCTCCATAATGCCCCCTCCCTGCTAGCGAGACTCCCGCTAGAAGGTTCGGTGCCCCCATGGCCTCACCAGGCTGTCACAGCACCTGCACCAGATCCCAAGTGCCCCAAGGGGCTGAACATCACAGTTAGGGAGCCACACAAGGAACCTCGGGGCCTTTGACCAAATACCCTCTCTGCCTGGACTCCGCACCAAAGCCAGGACTCTGAAGACACCAAGGACACTGGTGCTCCCAGGGCCCCACGCAGGAGGCCTGAGGTGGGGTAGCCACCCCAGGAAAACATCTATATCAGATACATCTCCGGCCACGTGGAAGTGGCACATGTGGCCTGCAGGCTGGGGAGAAGCAGGACCACAGTCCGAGGCAGAACTGTGGGTGGGCAGGCTGCAGGGCCTTGCTTCCCCTGAGGGCACTGCATGGCTTTCCTGACCAAAGGTCCTGGAAAGGCTTGGCGAGGAGCAAGTCAATGCCCTTGGTCATCAGAGGCTGGCCGCATGGGCCAGGGCTTCCAGAGCCCTCAGGGGAGGTAGGTGAGGGACAGCTCAGATGCTCCCACACACCCAAACAAGGACACTGAGAGGCAGAGGTGTCCTGGGCTCCCCAGACCTGAGGGGACTCAGCCTTGCTCCCTGGGCCTCAGGAGGCCCGGCCTTCCCCCATCTCATATTTCCAAACACAAGGAGATGACTGACCTAGCTGAGTTTAGGCCCACTTCCCAGGGGCAGGCTCCAGCCTGCGTGACGGCTGCATCAGCCCCATCTTCTCCTTGTAGGGTGGCCAGGGCGGGCTGGGGCTGGCATGGGTCACTCAACAGAGGCGCCACACCACTGGAGGCGGCAAAGCTGGCCTGTGAGCAGGTGGCTGGGCTCCACACAGGTGGAGCAGAACACCCAGGGTGCTAGACCCACAGACGACAGAGGCAGGGAACCACCCAGTAAGGCTCTGGGAATCCCACCCTGCTCCTCCCACTACGCCCACAGCCCCTTCACCAGGAGGGCCCCATTCTTAGTGTGCTAGACACTCCCACTGCCCACTGCGTGGATGCCACACACAGGGCACTCCACACACATACCACACACCACACACACCAAACACTCCACACACACACACCACACACACATACACTCACACACGCATACATGTAACACATGTACACATACACACAGACACACACACCAGCCAAGCAGGCAGGATGCCACTCAGGGGGACAGCATCACCCACCTGAGAGGTTCTGGGACCCCGAGGCCTCACCTCTCTGGGTGACAACACCTTTGTCAACAAAGACGCAGCCTGGCCTGCACCTTGGTGGCCGGATTTAGCGAATGAAAGTGCAGGGCACACAGTCACATCAAGTCCTGGAAAGCAGGAATCCAGACTTTCCTCTGGCCCCCCGCCTGCCTCTTCACCCCCTGGCTAGGCACCCCCAGGTGTGAACCAAGGGGCCCTCTGCCCCACCAGACTTTGATCCAGGGGGTGGTGGGCCAGTGCCCTGGGGGCCCCCGGGTCAGACACCGCAGTGCTCCTTTGCTCCCTTGCTCAGTTTTGGAATCACTACGGCTAACTCCCAGCTCCCCATCTTCTCGACAGCCTCGCCCCTCACTTGGAATTTGTCTGGAATCCCTCTCGGCCCCCTGGGTCTCATTTCTTGAACTCCGGGAGCAGAGGGGCTGACAGGGGTCGCATCACAGAGAGCGTGTTGGACACAAACAACCCTGGAATTGCCCTTGGGGCCCTGCAGGGGGCATAGGGACGAGTGTGTGAGGTCCACCTCCATGCAGGGGTTAGCCAGTGGCCTCACCCTGGGGACCCTGTAACAGCTGAGGGCGTACAGCAGGACCGGCTCACTGCGCCTGTTAAAGGGAGAGCAACTGTTACAAACCATGCACATGTGAAAAGCTCGCGCAATACGTGGAGGGCCAGGCTCCCAGTGGCATGGGCCACTGTGGATAAAATGAGAGTTCCTGTGGCCAGGATTCTCACCTGACCCTGGTCGGCTAGCTCACTACACACTTGTGGGCAATACATTGCTATTGACTCTATATAAAGAGCTCTGCCCAGTGGTCTGCGTGACAGGGTGGCATGGCTGCAGGGCAGCAAGAGAGCAGAGCAGAGGCTGGAGTGCTGGCAGCGCCGAGGACAGAGGCCCAGAGGCAGAGACCAGCTTGCTGCATGCAGACTCGCTCTGAGTGAACAGGATTCTAGTGACTGACCTGCCACCATGGAAATAAAGTTGGGTGTAACCCTTTCACCCCAAGATCGTTCTACTGTCATTTCTTTGGTCACACTGAGTCCATAGTGAACTTGCCCAGGGCTGAAACCCATTGGCAAGACAGCCACAGTCCAGCACCAGACGCAGCTTCCCAGGGACGTGCCCTCCTGTGGCCCCTGGAGGTGCTTTCTAGTTCACGCACGGGACCGGCATGCTGGGCACTCTTCTGGGTTGGGGTGGCTGGCCTACCCAAACACACACACAGCACACGCCTGTGGAAAAATCCTGGCCAGGCCAACTGTGCTTCCTAGGGCCCAGGCCCCCCACCAGGCCCTGTGCTGGAGAGGAAAGACCCGACCCACCTGGGCCAGCTTCAGGTACCCTTCTCGGGGATGCAAAACAAGCATGAGCATGAGAAAGGCCACTTGGCTGCCACCCTGCCGGGCTGCAGGGCCACCCTGACCAGGACGGCCCACAGAAGAGCCTCTGCAACCCATCCTCCCAGCTAGGGACCCACCCCCAGCCTCCTGTGCCCTCTAACAGCCTGGAGCCGGGACCTCCCCAGGGGTGCCAAGACACAGCACCCTCACGCCAGCCACGAGGCACAGTGGCTGCTGATTGAGGCTGGTGGCTTTCCCCCCTCATCATCACCACTTGTGGAGGTTCAGGCCCACCTCTGGAGACCCTACCGACAGCCTGCCCCTCACAAGCACCCAGTGTCCTCTCCAAAGCCTTTCTGGGGCACAGGAGCCAAGTCTCAATGCTCGAGCCACGAGGAAGTAGGCAAGCTTCTGAAAACCAGCCACGTTTACAGGAGCCGGTGTTACCGCCCCTGAATCGTCAGCCTGCTCTCGCCTGTCGAGTCCACCATGTACCGCACCTGTGGGTCAGGCCTTCCTGTCTCAGGGCATCTGGGCTCCCCCAGGTGGCTGAGCAGGAGGTCCACAGGACGAAGCAGCCAGTCAGCGGAGCAGTGGGGGTGCTCCTGAGGACCCCTGCCCACTCCAGGACACCCTCCTTTCTGGGGCAGAGGAGGAGGGCGTGGGCTGAGATGCTCTCCTGCGGGTGGGGTCCTGGAGAAGCGGAGCCAGGAGAGGGGGAGCACAGACAGTTCCTCAATGTCTAGGAAGGGAGGTGGAGAGAACCCACATGCAGGGGTGGGTGACAGGGCCCTCCTTGGACAGCACAGGACTCTTCCTAGCAGATCCCCAAACTCCCCACCACTTCCTGCCTCCTAGACACACACAGGAGGGGCAGGCCACCCCTCCATGCTCTCTGCAAGTCCACCACCCCAGGTGCCCAGCAAACTGCTGCTTCCAGCCCCACAGGTAGGGTGGGGAAACCAAGGCCCATCTAGGTCATGTGGCTGGGCTGCCTGGTCTCCCACCCGGGTCTCCTGCACACCCCACCCCAGGCTGGGCAGCCTCTGCCCCCACCCTTCCCAGAGCCAGTGGGCAGGGTCCCAGAGCAGTCCACCTGACGGCCCAGGCACACACTCTCAGCTGTCTGCACGGGCACCTCCCAGGGAGGGGTGTCTGCTGGGTAGCCCCAGGAAGCCGAAGTTACCTGCCCACTCACCCTGCCCACCACTCCCAGAGCTCTGGGGCTGGACTGGACACCATCAAGGAGCCAGCTCTGTCACCATGGAGAGCACCCTAGTAAAGAAGTGCAGGGTCCAGGGCTGACCAGTGCTTGCCACCACCTGTCTGGCACAGGGGGCACAGCCACTGTGGGCAGCCTGTGAGCCTGTGATGCTCACCACTCCCGGACCTGGACCTGCCAGGCCTGGCGCTGGGATGGCCGCCCATCTACGGGGCGTGTCTGCACCCCGGTTCTTGGGAGCCAGCCCGAGGCTCCCATGGGCTGCAGCCCAGCCTACACGCAGCTTGCCTCCCACTGCCCTCTGGGCACCAGGTTCTAATAGATGCAAGGAAACCTTCCAAGACTTCTCTCAGCCACATGTGGTCCAAGTTGCCCCCCAAGATGCCACCCCCTCAAACTGGTACTGACTCTTAGGCTTCAGGCACCCTGCAGTTGTCTCAGCAAAGCCCCCAGATCCAGACAACAATAGAGGAGCCCTGCTAAACAGAAAGGTCAGAGAGCAGAGCCAGAGGCAGCCTGCCCAACAGCTGGGTAAATGTCCACTCCTGCTGGCTGGCTGTGGTTTGGCAATTAAAATACAGAATGCTACCGTGCTCCCCATTCCCGAGCCCAAAGAGCCAGAGCAAGGGGAGCAGTGAAGCGGTGGAGCAGGGCCAGTACAGGAGGCCGGCTTTCTGTCAGAAGGAACAGATTCTTAGTAGGACTCCAGGTGTCTTTGGGGGAGGGCAGGTGGTGGAGGCTGGCCAAACGGCACAAACCTTCAGCTGTAAGACAGAGGTCTGAGGGGCTAACATACTACATGCTGAATGGAGATCACAGCCCTACACATTGTACAACTGAGATTTGCCAAGAACGCAAGTGTTCTCACCTACAGGGGGCAATGGGACCCCTCCACAACATACACACATGCCAGATCTTCACACTGCATGCTTTCAACATACTGCATCTGTACTTGTCCATTACTCCTCAGTAAAGCTGAAAAAGTGAAACTGAATTTTGTAAATTGTGTAAGAAAAAGAAAAAGAACAAGGTATGTGTGGGTATGCACATACTTGCTGCAAACCAGATGTGTGGACATGCAGCTTTGTGAGGGGGATTGGCCCAGTGGGTGCACCATGGGCACGGCCATCCTGGGGCACAGTGTACCTGGCATGCTCAGAATATGTGCACACAGCCCAGGATGCTCATGGGGACTCCAGAACGGGTGTTTCAAAACAGAATGGTCACACGTTGCATGTGGTCAGGAAATAGTTTCTGTGATACCAAATCCTAGATTTCTCAGGGCTTACATTATATTTTCAGAATTCTTTGCTGTCATTTCTGAAGTAGGTCCAATTGAAAGGCTCCTCCTACATTGGCTTTGGTACCCTGCTCTCTCCTCCAGGAGGAGCACCTGTGGATAACTTCTCACCTGTAAGTACCAGAGGGCCTATGGGCAACGTTTGGTATCTGTGAGCAATGGTTTAAGCCATGCAGGAAGACCCCTCCACTTGCCGAGCATTACTGAGCATCTCAGCCTGGAGCTAACTCACGCTGGCCTGCAGCACAACTCTGGGGCTGTGACTGGGCAGGGCCCCAGGGGCTTAAAACTCTACCTGCACAGGGACCCCTAAGGCAGCTTTGGCCAGGGGGGTGCAGATGGGCCCCTTCTCAGCAGACCAGCGGTACACCAGGCCAACGTACATTACTGGGGTGTCACATCATACTGAGGGTCACAGAAGGCAAAGATGCCCCCAATGCACCCCACCTTTAGAGCCTGGGGTACTGGACAGGACATCACAGCCCTGTCCCAGGTGGGTGTGTGATGGGGAGACTCTCAAACCCTAGTGTCTCTAAAACCCACAGTCCACAAAATCTGTGACAGGGAGGCCAGGGCGGGATGACCTCTACACTCTGAAATTTCATTTCATGATTTTATTGTGATTACAAAAGTAATATTATGCTCTTGGAAAACAAGTTGGAAAGTGCAGAAAGTATAAAAGCATAGGAAAAAAAACACTCTTAACCCTTTTAATATGTTAGCATCCCTCCCTCTAGCAGGTTTTCTGTTTTAACTACCTCACACCAACTGGCATACTACATAGACAATGCTGAATTTTACTTTCATTTGCATTTAATGTTGTAGCAGAAACATTTTCCCATACCATTGAAATCTTGCCGTAAACATCATTATTGATGATTGCATAATTTCCTATTGTGTGAGTATCTTATAATCCACTCGATCACCCCCCAGTTCTACCATCTAAGAATCTGGAATTCTTGATTTATTCAATGAGTATTCAATATATCTCTTTATATATTTTTAAGCCTGCTCAGGTGGATTTCTAACAGATATCCAGTTAAAGGGTACGGTCACTTTAAAAGTCAGAAGCAGGTTTTGGAGTGTCTACTCCAGCAGTTTCTAGGAAACGGACTGCGTGCCCGCCTAGAGCAAATACCTTTGTCTGAAGCTCTGGGAATAACAGCCTTCCATCTGCACAAAACCCTCAGAGACCCACAAGAAAGTGGGGAAGACAATCTGACCAGAGAGCAAATGCAGCCCAAGGTCATATTAACAGAAATACTGCTCTGGACCAAAGGAGGTGAGACCCCAGTCCTGCATCAACCTGGAGGGTGAATGGGGTGGAGCCTGGGGACCCTCAGAGGCAGCTGAGAGTGAGAGGTGGACTCAGGTCTCGTCTGCTACTTCCTCCGGGCACTGGTGCTCCCAGGTCCTGTCCTGCTGGAACATTCTAAGATCTGTTCCTTGCCACCTTTTCCTTTAGCCATAAAGGACAAGAAAAGCAAAAATTAGGATATGGAAAGCTGGCCGGGCTCCAGCTGGGCCCTGCCGCAGGCACCCAGGGACCACTATGCTGATGTGGGGCCTAGCATAGGGCTGCACTGGTGAAAGTGCCGGGAACACGGAGCTTTGGTGTCCCACCCCTCAATCAGGGCTGCCTGGCTCCTAGAACATCCAGATGAGATGGGGCCACATGGACCTCCCCCTGAGCAGGGAGCCCCATGTCCTCCTCGGGACACTCACTCCAAGCAAGCACGGAATCTCGTCTTGCCATTAGTCCCACTCTGTGGGCAGACACTTCCCCAAAGGCCTGGAGGGTTCTCTTGACGAGCAGCGCCAGGATGCGGCTGCCAAGCCAGGTGGTGCTGCGTGACATTGGAAAGTCTTTTCCTCCCATCGCAAGCAGCAAGGATCAGAGGGAGCAGGCCACCCAGGGGTGGCCCCAGCACACGGTTTCCTCCTGAGTTCAAGAGTGCACTGAACCTCTGAGTCCTGGCATGCCAGGAGGTCAGTGTGGCCAGGAGGCAACTGCCAGCCAGCTCTTCTGCCCTCAGGTTCTGACAGGGAGCAGGCCTGGTGCCTCAGGAGCTGGCAGGCCCTGCAGAGCAGGTGGATGGCCAGCGGGAGCAGGGGCCCCAGCAGAGTGGCCTGGGGCAGACACCAGGCCTCCTCCTGCCCCAGAGCCCCCAGCCGGGCCACACGGCGAGGTATCCCGGAGCAGGCCCATCCTCACTCACAGCCACAGGAGGCCAGGGCTCCCTGCACTGAGTTCGCTGCTGGAGACTTGGAGGCCTTCCCCGAGAACAAAGCCCGGGGGGAGAGCTCCGGCCCCTCAGAGGCACACTCGGGTCTGCAGGAGACCAACCGGCATGGAGCGTCTGTTCTCGTGTGAGCCTGGCCAGCTGCTCCAGTGGTGTGGGGGTCAGAGCCATCGGGCTGCGGTGCCTGCGGAGATGATGCTCAAAAGATAGGTCTGATCACATCTCTCTTTTCCAAAGAATAGTTCAAAATCGAACAAGACAATGAAGTTCCAGATCTACCAAACACTGAAGGGGAACAGCAAAGTGACTCTAAGAGGCAGCCCCTCTGATCAGGGCCAGGCAGGAGCGCCCTGTAGCCCTGTGGCAGCGACCACAGGGGACTGCTGAGGTCAGCACTGTCTCAGGGGGCTGTGTGGCTCCAGGGTGCAAGAGCCCCAGATAGAGCATGCGCACTAGGGAGACGTGGCTCCTCAAAAAGGCACAACACACGAAGGGGTCCAAGACACCACCAGGCAACCAGGGGCCAAGGAGTGAAGCGGCTGCCTTAGGTGACCACCAGGTGTGCTGGGGACATGCACAGGCTACCATGTCTGCCAGCCTTCCCCAAACCCAAAACAAGCCTGAAATTAGAAGTTCACAGCAGAGGGGGAATTGGCAGGGGTGCTGGGCAAGGAGCAAATAAGGCCCACCTCACACCAGGACTCAAAAGGAGGGGAGGAGACATCCAGCAAGCCGATGAGCTCTAGACCTCTGCAGCCGAGGAGCTGGGGCTCAGAGCAGCTGGGGCAGGAGGGGGAGTGTGGAAGCCCCCTCCATCAGAGGCATGCTCAGCCCTCTTCTCTGCCTTCATTAGGAAGCATCTGGGCCACTTAGAAAGTCCTACGACCGCAGGGGGGTGGTGGGGGAGAGCAATGACCAGACGCCTGCGACGGTACCACGGTCACATCACTGCGCACTGGAACTATACCAGGACGCCACTTTTTGCCTTCCAGCTGGAACTGACGAAGATCGGAAGGTTGCGAAAATGTGGTGCCCAGTGTGTAGGGAAATCTGTACAACCTGTGGAGTGATTTTAACCCTTGAAATGCTGTATGCACCCTTGGACCCAGCCCCTTTTGCCCTGCAACATGTGCAACCTGTGCTCCTGGGCCCCAGTATGTGACATGGGCACCAGGTTTTTCCCTGTACAAAGTGGCAGCAGTTCAAGAGGAGCAAGCTCAACACCAGCCAGGGGCCAGAGACAGGGCACACCTGGAGGATCCTCATGACAGCCCACGAGGCACAGAGTGAGCATGAGACCTGCACCCTGAGCCTGTGTGCGTGTGACAGTGTTGTGTAAACGGAACTCTCTCTGGAGCTCTTCCTAAGCAGGTGGATGAAGCTGGTTCTGGGGAGACTAGCTTTCACTATGCGTTCTTACTCTTCATTTTTAAACCATGTGCTAGTGTTCCATCTGTAAATTCATTCAATTAGCCATTTTTAAATGAACAAGTGCAATTGATCCTCACCACCACAAATAAACGGAAGACAGGGGCAGAAGCTCCCTTTTCCTTGATAAAGGCAAGGATGGTCTGCAAAAGCGGAGTTGCCTCACCTGGGTGGACCACCATGCCCGGAGGCACCATTGTATCACAACTGGGGGGCAGCCAGGATAGAAGGGCATGGCTGGAGCTCAGCACAGCCCCCGCCCGCGCCCAGCGCCCAGCACGCAGGCTACCAACCACAGCTAACACAATGCGGTTTTCCCAGGTGTGTTCAGTTTAGGGCCAGGTTCAACTATTTGAAAGCTTTTTCTCAAACGGAACCCAAATCAGTCTGTCTCCTTCTCCAGTTTTAATCCAGCCTTGATTCCAAGGCTGGATGCAAGGATGTCCACGGGACGGGGTCAGTTCTTCTATCCCCACAACCCCCACCTTCAGGGCCAGTGAGTCATCAGTGCAAGGGAGGGAGAGAAAGGAAGGCCATGTGCCCTACAGAGATGGGAAGGAAACAGCGTCAAGGCTGCCTGCCCCAGGACATCTCCCGCACCCCATCCCAGGTGACCTGAGTGCAGAGGTCACCATAGGCATTGCCTTCAGGCCCACAGAGCTTCCAGAATCGGGGGTTGGTTGTGGGAATTGGGGAGGTATGGCAAGGCCAGGAGGGGACACAGCCATGCAGCAGAGCCGGGCTGAGGACACAGGCTAGCCCAGCCACGGAGGTCAGTCAGACAGCGCCTGTAGCTGTCCTGGAGGCGGGAGGCCAGGTGAAGGTCCTCCAAGCCCTCGTCCCACACCTAGCTGCAGCTGAGTCCAGGCAGGGCCTTGAAATCACCCCACTGCCTCATGACTCCCAGCTACATCCAGTGGCCAGTCCACCCAGGGTGGACTATTCCTGCACCCGCCTCCACGTCTAGGGAAGGGCCTAATGCCTGCAAGGTGGACAGGAGCCCAGGCTGCTGGCAGGAGTCACTGGGGAGGCCCACAGGCAGCACCTGGACCAGACTGTGGCCAGCTACACAGCACCCAGACTGGATCAAGGGTCACCACGATGCCACAGCACAGGGGGAGCCTCAGGCCAAATAGCACCTAACACTTCCACCTCCAGCTAGGGTGTGACTGAGGCAGAAGCAATACCCGGCAGACTGCACCATTCCAAGGACAGGTGGAGTCGGGGCACTAAACAATCCCCAGTACAGCCTTCCGCCCAGGGGCCTCTCCCTCCCCAGGGCTCCCACATCCCTCTCCCCGCGGCACCCCCTCCACCCAGGGCCCCCACCCCTCTACCCAGGACCCCTGTTCCTCCCCAGGGCCCCATCCCTCCCCCAGCAGCTCCTCTCCAACCAGGGCCCTGCAGCCCCACCTGGTCTCCTTTCCATCCTGCTCTGTCTGGCCACCGCCCCGCCCCATGGCCCCAGCCCTCTGAGAAAACTGGGTAAATGGGGTGGAAACTGGGGAACATTGCAGCAGTCCAGACGCTACCACACTGGGAATGAGCAGGAGATCCCACACCCACCTACAGCCTGGGAGCCTCCCCAGCATCTCCCCTCCCACACCAGGCACTCTGGGTCGCCTCCAGCCACCATCCTGCTGCCCCAGCCATGATGGTAGCCAGTGTGTGCTGCCTTGTGTCACCTTGGCACCTTGTGCCTTCCTCAGAGCCCCCAAGGGCTGACTGATGGACTGATGGCTCTCCACCTGCCAGGCAAGGGGCCACCCCAACTCCTATCACAGCCTGTATGCAATACCAGGCCCTTAGGAGATGCAGGATTCCTGACCACCAAGGCCTCAAGCATGAACACAGTCTGCAAGTACAATCAGGACACAGCTGCCTGCCCATTCACTGCAGCTGCAGTGGAGATGGGGACCGGGAGATCCCAGGCCTGGGCACAGCCCACTGCTTCTCTCAGCAGGTGTCCAGGAGGCCACTGGCCTGCTCCCAGCCACACTCACCTGAGCAAACCCGGGTCCAGAGCCTGAAGGGAGAGCAGCCAGAATGTGTCTGAGCTGGGCACAAGGAAGCAGCAGGAAATCCCCTCACCTCCCAGAGTGTCCTTTTTTACGAGCAGAAACCCCAAAACAGCTCGGGAGAGATTAGCCAAAGCTGGCAGACTTCCAGGAAGGAGACTCCACAAGAACAATTGGCAACTAACCCTTCAGCTCTGCAAACTTCAATGGGAGCTGCCTGGTGAGAGTCCACCGCCTGCTCCAATGCAGGGCTGCAGGGTCCCTCCTCACAGGGTCTGGGGCCTCATAGGATGCCCCAGAATGGCCCTCCCCAGCCTCATTCGTCAGGGAGGTGGTCTGGGCCAGGCTGCAGTTTCTCGATTCTTCCAGGATACCAAGTGTCCTGTGGCACCAGCACCTCAGGCCCCATTGTCTCCTGCAGAGAAATGGGGAAATCTGTGTCATCTGTCCAGCTAATGGCTGATCAGCCCAGGAAGGTGGTGAGATTAGGCCTGGGCCCCTCTGGTATGAGCTCATGCCCCAGGAAGCACTTTCCCACTGCTGTTCCTGCTCAGCCTGGCATCCCCAAGATTTACACCCATCCTCCACCTCAATGGGGCCTCTCAGGGGACAGCAAATGGGGGCCAAGCCTCAGAGTTACAACAGCTTCAGGTTTAAGAGTTCGCATTGCTAGGCTAGCTGCATGAGGTCTGGACTTGCCTGCCACTGCTGGGTGGAGCCCCCAGCAGAGCCTGGCTGTCCCGGGGGGAGTCGGGTGGGTTCAGACCTAGCCCCAGGGCACTTGTCAAGGCCCATCCAGACACTCACATTGTGTTGGGCACAAGAAGGGATGGGAGTCACCCTGAACCTCCTGTGAAGCAGTAAACAGGCACCCTGCTTCAGGGACCCAGCCCCAGGCATGCATGGCTGGAGACTATGCCCAAAGCTTCTTGGGGACGCAGCCCACCCAGCACAGAGCTTGCAGGTCAGTCAGCAGCCTGGGCTACTGTCCCAAGGGCCCTTTCACTCCACATGCCCTCTCAGCCCAGGTACCAGTGCAGCCCATCCTCAAATTCATGTCCCCAGACCTGCCTGCCTGGACCCTGGGCACCTCCCCCCATCCCTCTCATCAATGAAGAGATAGTGGTGGAGGAAGCGACGGGACAGACACACACTGCCATCCCAGCCCACGTTGTTGTGTAGACTTCAGCGAGCTGATCTCCCAAACCTGGGTCTGCTCCCCTCCTGATCAGACCTGCCCACCACTGCCACAGCCTCAGGGTGGTAGGCGGGTGAGCCTGACCAGCCCAACCTCAGCTTCCTCAAAGAGGACGGTGAAGGAGATAGACACCCCCATGTGGACTCCACACAATACCAGAAGGGGCCACACACATGTGTATGGAAAGTGCCAAGGCCAGGATGTGGCAGTGGCAAGACTCAAAGGACACTTATGGTTAAAAAGGAAAGCAGTGCCCTCCCCCAGGCATGCAGGCCCACCCTGGTGCACAGCATCTGCTGGTGTGCACACTCCAGCACACACATGAACACCTGCACACCATGTGTCTGCTTCTGGAACTTCAGTCACCACATGTGCAAAAACGATTTTTTTTTAAAGGATGAATAGCAGTGAACCAGCAATGAACAATCCAAGAAGGAAATCACAAAAACAATCCCACTTACAACTGCATCCAAAGGAAAAAAATACCTGGGAATAAACTTAACCAAGGGACGAAAGACCCATACACTGAAAACTACAACATGTTGCTGAAAGAAATCAAAGACCTGAGTCTAAATAAATGGAAGACATCATGTTCATGGATCAGTTTAACATTGCTAAAATGTCAACACTACCCAAAGAGGTCTACGATTATAGCAGTCCCTCAAAATTCCAGCCCTTTTTGCAGAACTGGAGATGCCAAGCCTCAAATACATGTGGAATTGCAAGGAGCTCCATAAAACTGAAACAATATGTTATAAAAGAACAAAGTTGCAGGTCTCACACTACCTGATTTCAAAACTTACTATAGGGTTACAGTTACCCACGCAGTGTGGTAACTGGCATAAGGACAGACACATGGAAGAATGGAATGGAACAGAGTCCAGAAATAAATCCTCATGTATATGGTCAAATGATTTTCAACAAGGCTACCAAGACTCTCTATAAGGAAAGAATAGTCTTTTCAACAAATGGTGCTGGGAGAACTGGACAACCACATGCAAAGAATTAAGTTGGATCCCTACCTCAATCATATACAAAAATTAACTGAAAATGAATAAAAAACTAAACATAAAAGCTCAAACTTATAACACTCTCAGAAGAAATCAAAGGGATAAATATTCATGACCTTGGATTTGGCAATGGATTCTTAGATATGACACCAAAAGCACAAGCAACAGAAAAAAAGATAAACTGGACTTCATCAAAATTAAAACTTTTGTGCATTGATGGACATTATCACAAAAGTGAAAAGATAACCCACAGAATGGGAAAGTATTTGCAAATTATGTATCTAACAATTATCAAGAATATAGTAAGAATTTTTACAATTCCACAATAAAAAGACAGCCCAATTTAAAAGTGGGCAAAGCGTTTCAACAGATAGCTCTCCAAAGAAGACATACAAATAGAAACAAGCACATGAAAACACACTCAACATCATCAGCTATTCGAGAAATACAAATCAAACCATGAGATCCCACCTCACACCTGCTAGGATGCCTATAATTTTAAATGGAAAATAACAAGTGCTAGCGAGGATAAGGAGAAATCAGATTGCTCCCAGGCTGGTGATGGGACTGTAATGGTGCAACCACTGTGGAAAGCAGCTGGTTGCTTACTCAAAAAGTTAAACATAGAATACCCATATGACCCAGCAATTCCCAAAAGAATTGAAAACAGGTCTTCAAACAAATATCTGTACATGAGTGTTCATAGCAGCACTAGATAATAGCCATAGGTGGAAACAACCTAAATGTCCGTCAACAGATGAGTGTATAAACTGTCGGCACCTCCATCCAAGGGAGGAGTATTCAGCCCCACAATAACCCATGAACTTCTGACACATGCCACACGTGGATGAACCTGAAAAGCATTATGCTGGTGAAAGAAGCCAGATACAAAAAGTTACGTATTTTATGATGCCATTTCTATGAAATAACCAGAATGGATAAACCCATACAGACAGAAACGGATGGTTGTCCAGGGCTGGGGTGGGGATGGGCAGATGTTTAATGGATTTGGGATTTTCTTTGGGGGGATGGAAATCTTTGGGTACCAGATGGAGGTGATGGCTGTACATTTTGAATGCAATAAATGCCATAAACTGTGCACTTTAAAATGGCTAATCTCATGGTATGTGAATTTCATCCCAATTTTTTAAAAAAAGATTGAGTCTGGTTCTCCATTCACCTGGACAGACACCACAGACCTTCAGTTATTAGGCTCTGAGGTCAAAGCCAGTCACTGGCTGAATTCTAACTATGTTTTCCACCGAAGACCCAGCACTCAGGAGCAAGGGAACAGACCCAATACCTAAAAAGCACAGGGCCAAGACCCATTCCAGAGACTCAGTGTGGGTCACCCATCACGAAGGCAGGCAGGTATGAAGATGAAGGGAGAGGGAGAGGAAAGGAGCAGCGGTGGAGACGCCACTCTAGGCAGGAAGCACAGGACGCACCCAAGACCTTGAGAGTGCAGCAGAGACCAGCTTCCCAACCTGGCACCAGATGTGGCCCTCCTGCCACAAGACGTGTCCATCCACATTGCATTTGCAAAACCATGGACAGGAATAGGTTGTCAGCACCTGGTATTTGTTCAAGCCCTTAAGCCAGAGTAACTTAAGTTGACTGCCACCTCCACCCCTGCACGACAGCCGAGGTGCAGCCACCTGCTGCAAGTGAAGAGGCAAGACTCCCCTCTCTGCTGGATGTGGAAGGACAAGGTGGCCTGTCTGCCCTACCACCCAGGTCACTGTGGGCCCAATGCAGAAGACGACCATGAGCTCAACCTGACACCACAGAGGCCAGCCCTGCAGCACTACGACTTGCTCTGTCATCCCGAAGCCAACTGGTGGAGGTGCTCTAGCCATACCTGAGATTTTAGGAGTTAGATTCTTCCAGCATTATTTCATCATGGGATCATTATTTTCTGGCTGAATTTCGTCATTCTTTTGGAATAAGGTGCCATGAGCACACAGCAAGGGGATGGCCCCAGAAGAGAGATGCCCAGGGGTGGCAGGTTCCACGCCAAGCTTCCCAAACCTCTGCCCCATCTCAAGCCATCTGCAGCCACACCTGAGCCCAAGTGGCTACAAACATGGGCCACAGTGCAGACGCTCAAACCAAGCATGCTCCCAGCCAAATATTTTCAATAAAAGCAAACATTTTGGAGATTTCGATGAGTCTGACTCCCAAGTCATCCATTTCAAAACTCAACCCATTTGGAAAGTATGGATGAACAGGGACCTCTGAACTGACCTCCTGAAGCCCCCTGCTCTGGAGCTTCTTAAACAAACACATTGAGAATCCCTCTTTTAAAATGTTAATCATTGTTTCTAAACACACCAAACACCCCTCAGCCCATCTCCACATGAACAGCCCTCCCCTGGCATTTAGGGATCTTGGGCTCAAATATTTGATTGTTGGCTCTGATTGCCCAGGTCACACCCAGATCACAACCTTGAACCTGGAGCCCTGGTGGCCCACCCTGCCCTTCAAGAGCACACACTGTGCTGGCCAACAGGGCAGCCATGAGCCCCACTCTGTGTCCCTGGTACCTGTGGGGGCCAAGGACCCCCAGACATGGTTCTGTCCCAGGAAGCTTAAGGCTGGGTTGGGTGAGGGACACAGCAAGAGCTCACAGAGGCCCAGGCACCGAGATGGGCCTGGCAAGGAGCGCAGACCAGGCTCAGATGGAATCAGGGGGTCCATGCCAGAGCCCCCACATGTCCACATGTCTCTCCCCTGGACATGGCTCTTCCCCAAAGGTCCCCATGGCAGCCAGAGGGACCCTGTCAAATCCTCAGTTCCTTCTGACAGCTGTCAGCTCAGAGCTCCCAGAATGGCTCCACCTCCTGGCCACACCCTCAGGCCGTCCCCCATGTGGGCCCTTCTCCCTGCTCCCCTCAGACAGGACTCCCCAGGCTGGCAGGGGACTCTCTACCCACAAGCCTGGCCCCCAAAGTAGAAGCCCTATAAGTGGCAAGGGCTTGTTACCCCAGGAACCCCAGCCAGCACTGCACCCCACACAGAACATACCCCATAAATATTTATTGAGGAGCAAATGAAATGCACAACACCTTTAACTTTCCAACTCTGAAATCGGTTATACTGAGTGCACCTCCAAGACCCCTTCAAGTTCCATAAGACAGATGACTGAGAGCAGGAGTCCTAGGACATCCGAAGCGTCATAGGGCCATTCCTGTTGCCCAGAGATGGAGACACTTCACATGGGGGTGGTAACAGGCGAGATGCCCCTGGTCCTCGGCGGCCACATGCCTTGCCACAGGCAGGGGTGGAGGGGCACATAGAGTCTGGTGAGAGACCAAGCTTAAGAAGCCATGCGGTGCTTGGCCAGGTGGTTCCGTGGCACCCAAACTGGGGACGAAGGTCCCCACCACCCACAGGGTGCCACATTCCAAACCAAACACACAGACAAGACAGCTCGGAAGGCAACTGGTGACAAGAGCTATTCCTTCGTAGCCAAGGCCGATTCCCAGATGACCCTGCAGTCGGTGCCAGTGAGGGCTGGCTGGACGTCCCAGTCAGAAGTGACCAGCCATAGCCACTGGCTCCTGCCTTCCTGGCTGACCCCTCCCAGCCCAGTCCAACAGAGGGGAGCATGGGGAGGGGCTAGAGCCTCAAGGGCTTCCTGCCTGGAGAACCACATGGGGACAGGCCCTGCCCTACAATGGGTCTGCTACATCCACATTCTCAGCTGGCAACACTGCCAGAGTCCTCCCAGCAAACGTTTGGCCACTACTAGTGTGGATGACCCCAGGGACCTCCCCGTGCCAGTGCCCCAGATGGAGCACGCTGGAGGAACGTGGGGCCTGTGTTACCTTAACAGTTGGGTTTGTTCCCAGAAGCACAATCCCCGATTCCCCCCATGTCTTATTTCAGGGACTGATCACTGGTTCCTTCTCAAAGAAACTTTCAGAGGAGTAGGGAGATGGAATACATGCAGTATGAGGGCTGGAAGAGAGGAGACCAGCACAGGACGGCTGGGCCGGGAGCTGATGCTGACATTAGTGCCCAGCATTTCTGCCTCAGTTTCTAGGCTGGAAGCCTGATTCGGTAAAGTGTTAACTTCAGGGAAGGCAAGGGGCAGATAAAGAGAAACTACCATTTTTGTAACTTCTGTAAGTCTAAAATTCTCTCAAAACTAACAGTTACAAAGTAAACTTTAAAGCAATCCAGAGTACAGGTGTGCCAGTCTTGAAAGAGCACTCGTCACCCAGGAATATATGGAAATCGGGAAACAAATGGGTCATGTCACACACCTCCCTGGGACGGAGAAGGGCCATGCGCAGAGGCGCAAGGGATTGCTCAGAGCTGTGAGGGCTGCACACACCTCACCACGGAGGTCCCCACCTCTTACCTGCTCTCCCTGGTCACAGCCCTCGCCCTGAGCCATGCCATGGTGGGGTGCTTGGGCACCCTGGAGGCACTCAGTCTCAGCACTCACTTCCAAAAGGGACTCCTGATGAGATGCAGAGATGCTGGACCCCAAGGAAGGGGAAAATACAGGCCCTTTCAGACCTCAGGTCCACTGCACATAGGTGCAAAGAATGTGTGCCCATAATGGGTCAAATCAAAGGCCTCAGATGAGAAATAAGACCTAAGGAGATAAGGCCTCCTGAAAACATCCCCTTTAAGGTCAGGGTGTGCCCTTCTCCTCAGCTCTGGCCGGGCCAATCCAGCAAATGCCTGATCTTTAGGCCAGCCCCCAACCTCTCTCCGCTGCCCACACCCCATCTCAAAGTCTAGCTCAGAACTGGCTTTGCCTTCCCATCTGGGTGGACAGGGCCCTAGACAGCCTAAGAAGGTCCTCCAGGCCATCACAATACCCCCAGCCTGGGCTCCAAGGGAGCTCTGAAGGCCTGGGTATGGGGGGCCCTCCACTTTCAGGGCATTCAGGGCCAGCTTTCAGCATCTCTGGAACTGAGGAGTCATGAAGGATCAGATGGCAGCTCTCACCCTTGGTCTGGCCATGAACTTTGAGGGGATGCCAATAGGTGGGTGTGCATAGCAGCTCTGTTCTGGGCAGAGCCATGCTCACACCCCAGGCTTTGCTGGGGGCAGGGGTAGGGGGTGTTTCCATAGCCCGGGACTGCCATGGGAAGGCAGGCAGAGAGGCCCAGAGCTTTCAGAGAGTGCTCCTGTGCCTCCTCCCTGGGGTCCCAGTCACAGGCACTGAGCTGGGATTCTGGCCTCACTGACCAGCCAGAGTGGCCCATCACATCTGGCTGCCTGGCTCCCACATGTGAACTGGTGGGATTACACACCACAGCCCCCATTCATGGGGTACTGGCCCATCCACCCTTAAACCAGCTCAGAGGGGGAGGTTCCCCCTAGGTAGTGGGGCAGGTGTCAGGGACCACCCACTACCACATGCCCTCTGTTGCCCCCAGCGCTGCTCCAGGCAGGTTTAAGACTGGAACCTCTGAAGGCACAGGGCACGCAGTCCTGGCCAGCCCCTGACGAGGCCCAAACACCGAAGAACCTGTTGGAGCAGTTTGGGCACCAGTAGTGCCTCCTCTTCCTCCTCCCGCATTACTTCTGGGTAGGAGGGGGCCTCGGCTTTTTAAAAGTAGGCACGGAGCCAGGCCAGGGCCACAGGCAAGGGCCAAGCTTTACCTCCCCCACCCCATCTTTCTCAGAGCCTGAGCGGGGCGTCCTGTCTGGAAGGGAGAGGAGGGGAATAGGGAAACGTGACGGTCAGGGAGGAGGCAGCAAACAACACCCCCCACCCACACAGACACTGTGCTGTCACCCACCGCCGCCCGGGCCGCGCAGGCCGGCGGCAGGGAGCCGCGGCGGCAGGAGGGTCGCGCGCCCGGACCGAGCCCCCAGTCCCGGACTGGGCGCAGGGTGGGCGAGCCGGCCGCCACCCCGTCTCCCAGGCCCGCGCGGGGAAAGTTCCTGCAACTTCGCGGGGGAGGCGGCGGGCGCCGGCCTGGGCCTCCGAGCCGGCCTCCGCGCCCCGCTGTCAGGCGGCCCCGCGCGGCCCGGCCCAACTTCCCGGCCGCCGCCGCCCGGGCCGCTTTGTGCGTCGCGGCCGCGAGGGCGCCCCCGGCCCCCGCCCCGGGCACAAAAGGGCGCGGCCCGCGCCGGGCCGGGCGGCGGGCTGCGCGCTCACCTGCCGTGAAACCAGTCCTTGCAGGCGTCGCACTCGATCATGAAGCGGGTAACGTCGTAGGGGAGCCGGCAGACGCAGTACACGGGCACCGTCGCCATGTTCGCGCGCCGCCCGCCCGCCCTCGGCCCGCGCTGCGCTCCGGGTCGGCGGGCGGACCGGGCCGGGCCGGGCGGGGGCCGCGCGGGCCGGGCCGGAGTCGGGGCCGGGGGCGCACGATAGCCCGCGCGCACCCGGCCGGCGCGTCCACACAAAGCGGGGCGCGCGGAGCAGGGCCGCGCCGGGAGCCGCCCGCCGGCCCGCGGGGCGCAGGGCGCGAGTGTGCGCGGGGCCGGGCCGCGCGCGGGACACAAAAGGGAATGGACGCGCGGGGGCGGCGGGCGGGGAGCCGCGGCCCCACCGAAGGGACCCCCGGCCGCCGAGCGGCCTCTACGTCAGCGCCCCGGGTGGCGCCGCCTCCGCCCGCCGGCCTGGGCCGCCGCTCCGCCGCGGGAAGGCGGGCCGGGACCGCGGAGAGAAGGCGGGCCGGGGACCCGCCGGGGCCTAAGGTGGGTCTGCGGATCCCGCCAGGGGCCAGATCGGGCCCGGGGACTCCGCTGGGGAACAAGGTGGGCCTGGGGACCTCAGGGAGAAGGCGGGCCAGGGACGTGCTAGGGGACAGCACGGGCCTGGGAACCCCGCGCTGGGACAGGGTGGGCCTGGAGACCCCACTGTGGCACAAGGCGGGCTTGGGGACTCTGCCAGAGAACAAGGCAGGCTGGGGACCTGCTGGGGCACAGGGTGGACCTGGGAGCCTGCGGAGGAACGGGAGGGGGTTGGGGGAGGAGGTCTGGGGACCCCGCCGGGGCACAGAGTGGGCCTGCGGACTTAAGGGAGGTGGGCGGGGAACCCTGCAGGATAGAAGAGGGGCCTGGGTACCCCGCAGCAGGACAAGGTGGGTCAAGGACCCCACTAGAGAAGCTGGGCCGGGGTACAGGAGTAGGCAGGCCTGGCACACCTCCTGGGGGTGGATGAGCCCCATAGGATGTCTTTCCTCATTGAGAAAGGTGGAGGAGCAACTGCTTGGCTCTTTCTTCTCACTGGGCAGTGGACAGGGGGCAGCCAGGGGGGTCCTCCTGTTCTTCTTCCTCCCCCTTCTCTCCTGTCCTCTCAAACTGAATTTCTGGCTGGAATACAACTTCCCTTCCCCCTCATTCCTGGCTGGGACAGGGGCTCGCTCACACGACCCACAGATTTCCCTGGTGCTGACCTCTCAGAGGACAGAATTCACCCAACCCAGGAGCCCACCATGGATCAGCTGTGTAAAGAGAGTAATTATTTGGAATTTGAGCTGCCCCAGAAGCCTGGTTCAAGCCCCAGGCCTGGGTGACCTGAGGTGGTAGGGGGAACAGCAGGCCCCAGGCCTCCTGTCTGTGTCCCCACCCACTGGTGGCTACAGGTCAGGCATACCCAGAGGCGCTGCAGCTTTGCCCTGGGCCCTGCAGCCTCTCCTGGCTAGTCAGAGTCTGTGGTGTGGGTGGAAGGGGCGGCCGGGCAGGATGTGTCCTGGCAGCCTCCATAGCAGGCCCTGCCCTGCCCCCTCCCAAATGCTGCCTCCTTTGGGCATCCTGGGTGTTAGGGTGCCAGAGCAGGCGGGCTCCTGACATGGTGTAAGGAGCCTGCATGAGACCCCTCACACCGTCCTGTGGTGCTGGGAGGTGCTGGCCACCGCAGCACAGAATTCCAGATGGGCAGGAGGCCAGACCACCTCACAGCAGCATCTTCCACTGTCGGTGCTCAGCCTGCAGCCTCTTGGGGTTATTTGCCCCACTTGCAGTCAGCTCAGTTGAGGCCCTCTCCCATTGTTGAGTCAAAATCTGCCCTGGCCTGGCCGGCCACCCGCCCCTAGCGAGTGACCCTTGACCACAGCCTGGTGGTGCCCAGGCCAGGGCCTTAACCGGGAGTACAAGCTGGAGGAGAGGAAGGGGATACCTCTCCCCCCACACTGTGGTGAGCTGTGGCGATCTGGAGCTCTGTAAGAGAAGGCCGTCCTACTGGAATTCCAGCTGTCACCCTGCCCTCTGAGTCCCTCCCAGGGATATCCTGGATGGCTCTGGGAAGGGAGTAACTATTAAGTACTGTCCACTAGTAACACTGTGGTATGAATTAGTGCAGATAAACAGTGCTCAGCCTGCAGTCCAAGGCCACCAGGGACCCAAAGCATCACCAGGCCCTGCTGTTACTTGCCTATAGCAGTGCCCACGGTGCAACCAGCAGCCCATCCTTGTGGGCCACTGAAGCTAGAAGCTTCTGGAGGCCCTATAGTGTCTGGGGCCGTCCTCATCTCTTGGCACTCCCACTCCCTTGTTTACAAATAATGGTAGTAGTTACCCACCATTTGTCATGTGCTCCCCAGGTGGCACACTTGGCGAACCACAGCCAGACACCTCCGGATATTGCTGCCACTTTAGAGGTAGGTGCATAGGTAGGTACCATAGTTTCCAGAAAACTGAAGCTCAGAGAAGATAAATGCCTCTTGGAGGTCGGCTAGCTGATGAAAGGAGGAGCAATCCAGGACCCCATGTCTGAGGGCATGAGCCTATGCCTCACACAGCCACCAAGGTGCCCTGAGCACCCATGTCATTCACTGCTGACCATGCAGACACCCCTCGTCACACTGTCCCACCACCCCTGCTCTGCAGCAGGCCCACCTGCTTGTGGAAGTGCCCACTGAGATACTTTCCTGTTATTCAGAGCCCTTCCTGGGGACTAAGCTCCACGTGGGTCCCAAACTCTGCCTCTGTTCCCTGTTGTCTATCCACCCCATCAGGAAGACTGTCTTTTTTCCTACCCTACCTCTCACTCGCCTTAGATGTGCATTGAGCACCTGCTGTGTGCCCAGCAGTGTTGTAGCCGGGAGCACAGGGTGATCCTAAGTCTGTGCAGCTGTACTGGGGTAGAGGGGACTGTGACCTGGCGCCACAGTGCCCTGGGAACTGAGCAGGGTGGGAAAGGGAGAGGCCAGCACCCTCCGGTGGCCTGGGAACAGAAACCCAGACAGGCAAGGTGGGGCAGGGAGAGCACAGGTCGCTTAGGGAAGGGCTCAGGGGAAGGGCAGTGGCCCCTTTGTGCAGCACCCCAGTCTGAGACACCATGACTCCATCCTGAGCAGCCCCATGTGCTGTCCCCTGCCCTGCTGCACCTCAGGCTGAAGCCTGTTTATTCACCTTATTACTCGGTGTTAAAACAGTATGTTCAGGGCATGTTTATTCTCTCATCCAACAAAGTCTACTGAATGCTAGTACACAATTTAGAAAGCAGAGCTTTCTAAGTTGTGACGTATGCTGCATAACGTTCACCACCTTAGCCGCTTTTAAGTGTGCAGCTCTGTGGACACACCAAGGACACTCACACTGTTTAGCCCCCCGCCGTCCTCTCCAGAACTTTCTCATCTTTCCTAAGTGAATCTCTGTCCCCATTATACACTAACCCCCATTCCCTCTTCGCTCTCCAGCCCCTGCCCCGCAATCTACCTTCTGTCTCTGCGAACACGACTCCTCTGGGGACCTCGGAGAAGTGGAGTCACAGGATTTGTCCTTTAATGACAGTTCACTGAGCATGATGTTCTCAAGGTTCATCTACATTTTAACTGTGTCAGGATATTCTTCCCTTTAAGCCTGAGTGATACTCCACGGTGTGGAGTGACATCTGGTGTGTCCATTCATTACTGGGGGACAGTTGAGTTGTTCCCACATTTTGACTATAGTGTGAATTATTCTGCTGTAAACGTGTATACAAATATCTGTTTAAGGCCCTGCTTTCAGTTGTATCTGTGTAGAAGTGGAATTGCTGAATCATACGGTATTTCTATTTTTAACTTTTTGAGGAACCACCATATTGTTTTCCACAGCACTGCACAGATTCAGTCAATAGAGCCCAGGGTTCTGACTTCTCCACATCCTTGTCAACATGTATTATTTTCTGGTTTTTGAAGAGTCTTTTTATTTTGTTATTATTTTTTGTTTTTTAATTACAGCTATCTGAATGGGTGTAAAGTGGTATCTCATTATGGGTTTTTTTTTTTAAGTAACTTTTTATTTTGTTGATTTCTCAATGTATAGTTCCAACAAAATTCCAGTTTCCTACTGGCAAAACTTCATGATCATTGTCGTTTCAATTTGTATTTTCCTAATGATTAGTAATAAGCATCTTTTCATATGCTTATTGGTCATCTATCTTCTTTTTGTGTGTATGTACCTCTTTATCCCCTTCATTGGTTTCTCCCATCCTGCTATGGCAGTCACCAGTCTGTTCTTGTTTAAGAGTCTATATGTTTATTTGCTTTGTTTTTTTAGTATATATTTTCTTTGGAGAAATGTCCGTTAGAGTACTTTCCTCAAATTTTATTTGTTTTTGTTGCTGTTGAGTTGCAGAAGTTCTCTCTTCCTGGTATTAATCCCTTATCAGATACATGATTTGCAAATCATTTTCTCTGTTGACAGATCATGTCCTTTGGTGCACAGAAGTTTTTAATTTTGGTAAAGTTTAATTCATCTATTTTTTCTGTTATTGCCTGCACATTTGATGTCATATCCAAGAAACTGACAAATCCAAGGTCATGAAGATTTGTCCTATGCTTCCTTATAGGAATTTTATAGCTTTAGTTTTAAGTTCAGGTCTTTGATCCATTTTGAACTAATTTTTGTATGTGATGTGAACTAAGGGTACAACTGAATTCTTTTGCATATAGTATGGTATATCCAGTTTTTCCAGCACTATTTATTAGTGAAGATTTTACAGCAGTGAGAAAGTCACATTCCTACCTCCAAGTTGCTAATATGCCAGAGCAAGAGACAGGCAACTAATAACTGTCTCGGGGGTGGGCAATGTCAGAAAGGAGACGCTAGTTCAAGTTTGGTTTAGTGCTTTTTTAACAGATGAATCTATCTGGTGAATGCAGAGAGAGTTGTAAGAGGAAGCCCTTCTTCAGGTACCTAGAACAAGCTGATCTGATCCAGAACCAAATGAAATGAATAGTGGCCCATGGGAACTTTGGAAGCCTTCTGGGTTTTTCTGATATGTATGAAAGTGTGCCCTTCTTGTTAATTATCTCTAGGATAGTCCTATGATATTTGGAAGCAGTGAGTTTGTAGACAAAAGCCCCCCACGTATAATTTACTATACAAAAGGGTGCTGTTAATAAAACACCAAAATAGGCAAACAGGGCCAGGGTGACCCTCCAATAGCTCACAGTGGGTCAGTCAGGTCTGCAAAGATGGACATGCACGAATGCCAGGAGTGGGCGTGGTGGGATGAGGTCTGGGTAGGTGTGCTTCAGGGACCTCCAGCGGTTTGGTTCATGGGCTGCTGCTGACTACTGGCACAGTGGGCCAAGGCCATCCCAGGCACCTGCCCTAATGGGAGCCATGCTCTGCCTGAGTAATTCCTATCAGCCTCACTCTTTCCTCAGAGAGACTGCCTGACAGCTTCCTCTTCCCCTACCCGTGGAAACTCTGCCTCACCTCTGCATTTTCCTTCACCACTACATTCTCATGCAGATTCTTTTGTGTGCATTTTCACGTGACTGTCCTTTCCCCGCTTGAGTGAAGTGCCACAGCACACGGAGATCTCTGTTCTGCTCACAGCTGTCTCATCAGCAAGAACAGTGCCAACCCCTCCAGCAAGTGACCAAAAGGTGGCTGGAGGGACTGATGGAGATTAAGGAAGCCCTCTAAGCAGGACACCTGTAATCTTTCTTTCCAGGTGCATGGGCTTGGGGGCACATATCTAGGGCCCACTTGTGGTTACTTCGTCAAATACCAGATGAGGCTAAGACCTTCAGCCCTGTAATCAGCCCCCCACCTGCTGGAGAGGCCACAGGTATTGTTGCTCAGATGGGTTCATTCCAGATGGGACTGTCCATACTTAGGTGATCCTAGGCCACTTCCCTGGGTGTGTACTGCACTCCATTCCCCCCCCACCTCCCCCACTCCCCCTTCCCAAATGTAAATGCTATGAAGACAGGGTCCTTGATGCACTCTGAGCCTTGGGGCCTAGAGCAATGCCTGATGCAGACCTCTACCAGTGGTGGTGGGTGCCCAGCCACACAGGCAGGCAGGCAGACCATGGTGCAGCCAGCCTGTGGAGCCCTGGGGACACAGCAGAACACCCAAGGCCAGGAGAAACGCCGAACATGCTGCTAGGTGGGGAAAAACGTTATAGAATACGTGTGGACGACTTGATTATACTGTTAAAGACCCAAAACATCTTATGTGGCATAGCAAAAAAAAAAAAAAACCCTATATGTTTCATAGAAAAAGTAAAAATAAAGACCAAATATTAACAACAGGTGTCTCAGGATGGAAGAATTACTTCTCTTTTCCTTTTTTGCCTAACTGTATTTTTAAAGTTACTACAATACACATAATTACTTTTGAAACATAAAAAAACCTATTTGTTAAAAAGAAACGGCAAGGCGGGTTGGCACTAGGTCTGTGCCCAGCTCGGGCCGCACCCCTGCCACCTCTCACCTATGTCGCGGACGCGCAGTTTCCCGGGGAACCTTGGCTCCCTCCCAGCCGCTGGCCTCGAGGCCGTCCCAGGCACACACGCGGCTAGCGTGTCCTCTTGCTCCGTCCTCTCCTGCCCAGGCTACGGGGCTGCTACCGGGCGGGGACCCCTTGGGCCTGGGGACCCGGGCCCGCAGCTCTCCCCTCACTGACGAGGCCCCTGGGGAGGGGACAGACCCATCTCCCGCAACCCCAGAAGCCCAGGCTGACCGTACTGGGCCCGCGCCCTGCAGTCCGGGGCGGAGGTGGATCTGGGTGGTTCCTGTTCATAGTCGGGGCTGAGCCCCAGAGTTGGGGCCCTGGGCAGGCCCTGTGGCCTTGATAGGGACCAGAGCTGGGGGCGGAGTCGGTACCGGGGCCGACCGAGGAGCGAAGGGCTCCGGTCTTGCTGAGGCGCAGCACCGCCGGTCCCCGGAAGCGTGCGTATGCGGCTGTAAGATAGGGTTCCCGAACTGGTCAACTTAAGTGCTGACCGTGCGAGGAAGCCCCGGGCGTCGATACACGAGGTGTTGACACCGCCCCGCGAATTCAGGGCCGGAGGGCGGCAGCCGCACGCGCAGCATCGTGGGCTGGGAGGGAGAGGGTAGTGGGAGTGCAAAGGGCCCGCCCCTCCGCGCGGGCCTCGCCCCGCCAGCTCACAGCTCCGCCCCCGCGCGCAGGCTGGAAGGGTGCAGCCCGCCCCTTGGCACGGGTACCTCCCACCCCACGCACTGCCCCGCCCCTGCGCCTGGGCAGGAAGCGCGAGGCAGTTCCCTCGGCGCATGGGCAGGAAGAGCGACAGCCGTCCCTCGGCGCAGGCACCGCCCCGACGCACAGGCAGGAAGCGCGCAGCCGGACCCGCCCGCTTCCACCTCTGACCCGGGTACAGGCGTCGCATCTTCCCCTCCAGCGGTGACCTGCCCCGCCCCCGAGGTAAGGAGGCCTACGGACGTGTCGTGTGGGTCGCAGCCCCGCGAGGCACGCCCGCCCGGAACTCGAGCCCACAACGGGGGGGTGGGGAGGGGGGCGCAGGGAGTCCCCCAGGTGCACGTGATGGTGACCCCTGACTCAGGGCCACGGGCCCTGTCGGGGGTGAGCCTTGTTGTGTCCCCACCCCCTCACCTCGCGCGATCGTGCTCAAGGACGTTGCGCTAAACACCCCAGAGGAACCTAAGGAGACGCACATCTAAAAGCAAGTGTGACCCTAGACAAAAAAGGGCATTAGGTAAAAACTGAAGGACTTGGAATGAAGTATGAATCTAGTTAATAAAAAAAGATGGTTTAATCAAAATCAAATTTATTTCGCCCTGGGCTTTTAAAAATCTATTTCTAAGCCGGCTCCAACAGAATGTCTTTGTAACTATGAAACTGAGGCATCGGCATAATTTTAACCATGTATGTATCTCTTTAGAGCAGGTAATGCGGAATTACTTAGGGCAAAATATTCCTAAATTCTGGCTAAGTTCTTCAGTAACTGCTTCAATCTGAATTAAACCTCAGTAAAATGTATGTCTTTACAAGGAATTTGAAAGCCACACCATACTTTATACTAAAAGAATAAAGATTTTTATTAAGCATTGTAAGTTGCATTCAATAGCCTTCAGATACACCACACCACAACCCACCTACAATCAGTCAAACCAACAGCAGTTCATTCTTGCACAATCCATGAGTCAGGGCAAAACTCCCTTCAACTTACAGTAAGATCCTACTCAGGTCTTGCGGGCAGGGTTTGGGGAATTACATCTCATTTCTGATCACTAATGTGTGATGAAGAGCATCAGGAGAATTATATGAAAACGAATAAGAAGTGATTCTGATTTCAAAGTACATTGTTTGGAAACAACAAAAACATCAAAATGATATAAGTATACCTGCTTCTACTAAATTCTTGATGGGAAAGTTCTCAAGAACAAGCAATTTGTTTCCTGCTACAGAAGGGGGGTTTGTTTTTTTTGTTTTTTTTTTTTAAGATTAAAGGGATTTTTTTTTCCACAGAATTTCATATTTTTGCTAATATGAAGGCATAAAACAGCAACAAAGAACAATAATGCATACAGCAGTGAGTACACCAGGGTAATGTTGGTATTTGAAACAGCTAGATAATTTTGGGGGATTTTAGAATAAATGCAACAGAGGTCAATAATCACAAAATTTTAAGGTTAGAGCAAGATCAGTCAATGACTAAACAGAGTTAACATTTTATAGGACTATTACTGATTATTAGCATTTTTGTTTTGCAAATGGGCACGTACTGGTAAGAATGGGAGAAAGGACAATAACATGCATAATATTAACCACACACTTTAAAATTATGAACCATGCAGAGGTTAGCTCAAGTAGGAGCACTAATGGTCTACGTCCGATTCAAAACCACGTAGTCACTGATCACAGATGCATGGCATTAAGTCACTGAAGGTTTCAGAACACATTGTGTTGATTTTGAAAGGTCATTTGCATCTTCTATGATTTCAACTTTATCTCCATTTAACTTGCTTGTAAAGTATGTATGATGTACTGTATATTTAAAATCAGCAGAACGGCAATATTACTCTAATTTTTTACTTTTGAGTTGTACTTTTTTTTTAACACAAAAGAACCACATCAACAGTGATGAGAGTTAAGTAAGAAAGAATGTGGTGTGCTGTGTTTCTTCCATAATCATAAAATCAAAGCCTTAGACAAAGCTTTGTGAACAGTAATGCAAAATCAAAGATAATGGCATACATATGGTGCCAAATGCTAAAAAATGATATTTTAAAGCTATATATACTTAAAGACTGCCAAAATTTGTTTTCTTTGTAGTTCAAGAAACACAACTATAGGCTTTTGTCATAACCAGTTTAAACTTTGTGTGTACTTCATTTTAAGTGTGGGAGTCAAATGCTCTTCATTTTCTTTCTCTCTTTTTGTTTTACTGTAGCATTTTGACTACAACTGGTTAAAACTAAAAATGTGTTGTTTAAATCTCTGATAGCAAAGAGGGATCCGAATTTCCAAAGTCCTCATTTTTCTCTTACGGAAAGGAAAAAATGTACATAACTGTAGGCTCTCTTTCTCTCCAGATATTCCTGAATCCTGACCCTCCCAGCATCCTTCACCCTCTATAAAAAATAAGTTTACTCTTCTTTCTTTAAGACAGCCGCCTCCAGGGCATCAGCTCTACGGCAGGCGCTGTCTGTACTTAGTGCACTGAAGTGAGGATTTGTATTGCACGTCTTAGAGTCATTGCTCAAGGCACTTTCCAAGTGGCTGGGCGCCCTGGCATCGCCCGTGCTCCCATTCATCTGCGCGGCCGGCTTCTCAGCCACCGCTCCATTTTCAGCTAGGGACCCATCTGAAGATACAGCAGACGACTTGGACTCCCCAGATCTTGACTTCAGTTCTTTGGCCACTTCCTCTGCTGAAGCAGCATAAGGAGGCTTGCCCTGTCAAGACGAAGGGCAGCAGTGATAAGGCAGCTTGTAAAAACAGCAGGGAACGGGACATGCTGAGGCTGTGACATTGCAGCAGACTGACCCAAAGAGAACGCATGGCTGTGTGCCTCAGCATGTGTGCACTCTACTCCATGCACCCTGTTATGTGCCGCAGACCCCTAGAGTCTGTACATGCTCCACATTCCATGTTCCTCAGGGTCTGCACAGTCTACACTCTAACCCTCAGTGCTCTATCCTCTCATCTACTTCTTGGTGCCCTGAACTATACAACACTGTCTTTGCTTCTGACTGGCCTTCAGCTTGCAGAGCCTCTCCTGTCATGGCTCTTCTGTGGACCCTGCCCTCAGCCTCTCTGCAGGTAATGTGCTGACAGTAAGGCAGGTCTCCACCCCAGAGCTCTATCCCATTCTTTTGGATTGCACCAAGTCACTGAAGTAACAGTGCCCCTCACTAAACCCACTGAAAGTTTAGACCCCCATAGCTGCAGAGTTGTACACCTGTCTGTAAGGGGCAGCACCATGCCTATTTCTGCTGGGAAATGGAGAAATGAAGCAAATCAAAGTCAGGTCTGGGCAAACTCAAGGAGAAACAAGTCTACAGTGGTAATAGCCTTGTGTGTTTATGGTTTGTCTCTTCTGAATAGGTGTCCTCCTTCAACAGATATAAAAATAATTATCTTGAAAAGGGGAACTTTGAGACTGATTGAGCACATTTCCTGAAAGACAAGGTCTCTGTAAGGAACCGTGAAGACAGCCTGAGATCTTTCAGTTGCCTGCAATCTTAGACCATGACCCTGAGGCACACTGATTCTGCCAAGGGGCCGTTTCTGTGACCTAGATGGTGGTCAGCACCACTGGCCTCTGCCTGTTAGAAGCCAGTAGCACTTGCAGCCTCAGCTGTGAAAATCAAGGATGTCTCCACCCAAAGCCCATGTCCCCTGTGGGTACATTGCCAAGGCAGGGAGCTGCTCTCAGGCCCTGACTCACTGCTGGCCTCTGCCTTCCAATGGTTCTTTTTTCAGAAGAGAAAACTGAGGTCTGTGTAAGCTGTCCCAACCTGCAGGCTCCAGGCCCTTCCCACTGGCATAGGGCAGCAGTGACCCAACCACTTTAGTCCTCCTGACTTGGAGAATCGGGTGCTGCCTGGGTAAAAATAAAGGCTACTCAACCCAGAGCCAGGTTGAGGTGCCTGCCATGGCACTGTAAGGACAAGCCAGAACTCCAGTGGTCCCATACCCTGCGCTCCATTCCCACCCCCTCTTACCATTTTAACATTCAACCCTAGAGCTCAAAAACACTAATGTACTCTTTCCCCAAAGTCAACACTACTGTCATTTTCTTGGAACCTTAAGAAAAATATAAAAATTCAGGAGGGCCAAGAAACAGGAGAAAAGTAACACTGGAGATTTCCAGTACATACTTCAAGCCTCCAAGCCCTCACTCTTCGGGAGCAATCCACTCTGGGCTGAACCCACACCACTGCAGTATGGTCGGGGTGCCAGGCGGCCCTCACGGATATCTACCGCACAGCCTGCATCCAGGGGCCTCCCCACAGCCATTCTCTGGGGCATGGCTTGTGCAAGGGCCACCCAAGAGGGCTGAGAAGGAAGCCGCTCACACGTTTGTAAATAGACGTTCCCTCTCTCCACGGCCAATTCTTCCGTGCGCCTCAGCCACTGGCGCCGCCCCACGCACACACACCCTCGCCAGGCCCTGCGCGACAGCCTCCAGAGCCTCTGGGGGGCGAGCTGCCCTTCACCCTCAGCCTGTGCGCGGGGCGCAGCCACACACAGTGCCATGGAGAGAACCTGGGAAGGGGGCACTCCCACGGCACATCTGAAAGCCTAAGACTGCTTCCTTGACTCCGCAGCGGCTGCTGGCACAGGACGTGTAAGGGCAGCGCTGGTCAAACCAAGAAAGGCCAGGAAGTGAGGTGAGAACCTTCGGGAAGAATTCAAAATGGATAGAAATGTCACTCCAACAACAAAGAAGAAACACAGCAAACAAACAGGGGTGGGGGGGAAGGAGAATGATTGAATCAAAGAAAGAGGCTGAACCAGGACCCCACTCATCAGGAGAGCAAAGCACTTCCTCAGTGGGCGTGGCCTCAGCCTCCCCAGAGGCTCCACACTGGACACAGGCTCCTAACGAGGGACCTCGATGTGTGCCAGGGCCTCCTGCACCAGCAGTGAACACACGTGGGGAGGGCAAAGCTGTTCTTACTGATGCTGTGGCGTCGCTGGGAGCACAATCAGCACGTGGCCAGTCAGCACCTTCCACCTCCAACCGCCCCCCCCACCGCCACCCCCACTCCCCAGGCTCTCAGCAAGAATCTCAGGGTGAAGGACAGGCACATAAACATAAGGCCACATCAGATTCCCTAAGGCCTAAATTTGAACTGGAAGAGTCAATATAAACTCTCAAGATATTTCACTAAAAAACTAAAAAATAAAGCAGCCATACACATACATATGCACACACATGCACACCCTTCTCCTCTAGCTCTGTCCACAGGGAAAGCCCAGAAGCGGGGACTCGGTGCAGTAGAAAGGACACCCAGCTGTGAGGAAAAGAGATCAGAGAAAAGCCCTAAAGTCCTCACCTTGAATTGGAAACAGTGGGAATTCATGAGGATTTTTATCTTTAAAAAAAATCAATGAAAAGCCATATGCAGTGTTTCTGCCTATGTATGATGAAACAGGGCTTCTGTGTCTGTCCACAGAGCACTAGATACAGCACTGACCCAGTGGTGCTCAAGTAGCCGTCAGTGCCCAGACTGTAGTCTCGGAACGCCTTTCTCACTACAGAAACAGAGAGACTAAGAGCAGTGGCTCTCGCAGGTCTGCTGAACCCGACAACACCCGAAACAGGAAGCTGCAAAGAGAGCAACCAAAGGCCCAGCAGCAGGGGTGGAGAGGTGAGCTGCAGGAGCTGGTCCCCCTCACCTTTCCTCAAGGGCCCCAGATGGAGGAAGCAGCTTACAAAAATACCCCTGTATATGAGCAAAAAAAAATGATGGTTCTGCAATCACCGGTGAATGAATGGATTAGTCCCCATGGCATCAACAAATCCTACACCTAAAACCTGACAAGCAGACCCTCAGTGCCCATGGTGAAAGCATGCCACTTGGTTTCCTCACAGGCCGTTCCTCTGAGGGAAGAGCTAGTCAAGATGATCAAGGAGGAGAAAAAGATGGACTGTCCACACATTTAAAGTCACGATTTTCTTTCTAACCCTAAATGCTATTTACCTAAATAATGTTTTATAATACAAACACCATTAGCAGCCCAGAGTTCCTCTCCACTGAATCCTACTGACACCACTGAGGGAGTGAGGTGTTGCCCTCTGGCAAGCATCATGCACCCTTCTGTCTGGTCATAGGTGCCGGGGCCCAGTGGGAAGCTGAGGCCGTGGGGGGCCTGTTACCTGAATTGTGCCCTGGCTCTTACAGCCTCTGCCGTAGTACCTCCCGCCTCTTCCAAAAGTCCTGATCACTGGGGTGGAGATGATTCCTCTGGGACGCCTGCAGAGCGAAGGGACAGAGGCACAGACCAGACTGGGTGACAGGCAGCATGACACCAAACAGTGCACGTGTGGCTGGGGGTTGTCTAGGCCACGCTGCAGAAGGCACCCTGTCCACAGGGTCATGGTCACAATGAAGGCTTCTCCCAAGGGGGCAATCATATTTCTCTGGTCCATGTCCAGTGCATTCAATTTGAAAAATAATACACTTTAAAAGTGATTTTTCAAAAACATTAAAAAATTATTCACTGACTAATGTGTGCAGTTATTTAATAATGGTTTAAATAATTACATAATGCTATATATGATGGCATCCAATGTAACCACTAAGAGTGAAGTTAAAGAAGACTATATTTGATGATATAAAAATGCTTCTGGTAACCTCAAAGGCTATTTTTTCATTTATACAAATACGTTTTCATTGTTCAGAACTCACCCTCTCGCTGGTCCTCCAACAGAAACTACCTGCAGGGGAAATGGCCCACGGCCCCCACGGCCCCGTCTGCTCCCAGCCCAGTGGCCGACCACAGTGCCGGCTATTTCTAGCTTCCCTCCCTGAGAAGGTATAGGTTGGATTCCTGCACAGAGATAGAAGGAAAAAAACCTTTACAATCACAGAATTAAGAATAGCAGAGAAACAAGTATGCAATTTCTCTTCAGTTGTAATTTGTATTTTGTATCATGCCCCTTTCCCTTCCTTTTTTGTGGAGACTTCTCATTTATTCAGTGGAATATCTGGCTGCACCCTGATTTTATGGTTTAACTGTTGGTAAAAACATGCCTGAAAGTGCTGGCTATTGAAGAACTCACAACAATTGAAAGAGGTCAGAACTGCAAAATATGCATGGCTCACAGACATGGCCCCAATAAAGTGCTGTCACCGGCGCACACAGCACACATCCCCATAGCACTAATGGGGCATCTACAGGCCCAGAAGGCTTTTCTCTGGGTAGTTACCTGCAGGTTTACTACCTGAACCACGATTAACCTAGCCTGTTACTTCCAAAACAGTCCAGCCTCATGCAGGGACACAGATATTCTTTGTATTCACTAACTTCTGTTAAAGTACTGAAAAACCTGTGTATTTTAAGGTTTTCTAAAAAACTTAAGAAAACTCTCTCATAATTAACTGAGAGCAAAACTTCTGATATAACAAAACAAACCCTCCAGCCCACTTTCCAGCAGATAGGACGGGTTATAATAAATACCCCATCACCTGGTGTGAGTCATTATGACTAGCAACCAGGCAGTGCTGTCCAACAATCAAATCTGTGACAAGCCTTACATGTTCCAGCAGCCACATTAATAAGGTACAAAAACAGATGAAACAGGTTTAAATAATACAAGTCTTGTTTAACCCAATATATCCAAAATAATACTTTCAACATATAATCAATATATAAAGCTATGAAGCTATTAATGAGAAATTTTGCTTTCTTTTTTCTGTATTCCTTAAAATCATGTGCATTTTGCACATAGGATACAGCTCAGCTTGGACAAGCCACAGGTTGAAGGCTTGAGGCCACACATAGCCAGTGGCTACTGCATTGGGAAGTGCAGATCTGAGTTCCAGATACAATGTGAGGTAAGTCAGAAGGCAGGTTCCTCTTGTTATGTCAGCCAGGAAACCACTTCTGACCCCACAGTGTCCACAGCCACCCCCCACCTCTTAAACCCCCTGCATCATCCTGACTGCAGGCTAGCAGAGGTTTCCAGACAAGGGTGGCCAGCAGCTAGAGCCCATGGTGAAGCAGAAGGCAGATGTCACTGTGAGCTGAAGGAGGAGGAAGCAGGGGGAAGGTGCAGCATGCCAGTAGAGCTGAGATGCCCCTGCATCTTCCCCAGAGTCTACCTGCCATAGATGTCTCTCCCCAGTCTCTGTAAGTGCCCCAAATTAACTGAGCTTGAAAAACATGCCTGGTTAATAGAGAAAGACTTGACCTGAGAGCCAGGTTTAGATCTGCAGCTTATAATATAGGATTGTGACAAAGCCACAAGTCACAGGCTGCTAATTATAGTAAAATCAAAAGCATTATTAATTCAAGATTAAATGTTAAGCCTTTTTTTCTCCCTTGCAAGACTAATATCAATGGGAAGAGACAATGGGAATTTAGAACACACTCGCTTAATATTTGAGGTTAGAGCTTTCTTTAAAGACCTATGAAACAAGCTGTGATAGGTTTGCATGCTGGGATCCTGCAGTGGCCTCAGACTCTTTGGCGCAGGGCTGTGTACACATGGGGGGCTGTCCGGGACACGGTGGGAAGACGCGTCCCAGGGTGTCACGGCGCAGCTCCTCCATCCCAGGGGCACTGGCCCAGCCAGCACATGAGGGTCTGTGTGGACACACATGGGCCCCGCTGAAAGGCAGTGGGCTTGGAGGGGCGGTGTCAGGATAGTGGAGGGGGCCGGCCTCCCACCAGCCAGCGCTCTGGGGGAGGCGTGGCATAATTACCGCCCTGCGACTTGCTAGTCCTGCCGCCATCACTGCCTGAGAAGGCTCCACAGTGTCCTGCCGCTGTCGCCACACGGAAGGCACGGTAGGCACCTGTCGCTACAGTTTCCCCATAGGGGCCTCCGAAGCCACAGACTCCTGTGGGGTGTGGGGAAGACAGACAGGAGAGGCTGTGAGCCGGATACAGGTGAGGGGCCGGCCAGCTTCCACAGAGCCGCGTCCCCGCAGCTGTCCTCATGCATCAGCGGCCGGGTGGCCCTTTGGTCGCCCCGGGAGCAGCCCCGAAGGCCACAAGCCTGCTCTCCGGGGGGCCCAGGACTGGGGCCCCAGAGGTGGCCCTGGGTGGGCAAGGTGCGTGCTCACAGACGGGAGGCTTTCCGCCCGCTGACCCAGCTTAGAGCTCCTCTCCGCAACTGCGCTGTAACTCACTCCTCCATTCCACTGACTGCCCCTTTCTAATTGGAGACGCTGTCACTGCAAACGTCACCCCAAGGCTGACAACAGTGACACAGTCCCCACTCCGCAAGACGAGCCCCAGATGTGGCAGACACAGCAACCCCCACACCTGCCGACCCAAGGGACGAGCCTCACCTGCAAAGCCCCGCCCCCGGCCCTGCGCCGGGGGGATGGGCCCGAAGTGCCGGGGGTACATGGAGCCAGGGTAGAAGGGCAGCGCTGCGGGTGGTGGGAAGGGCAGCGGGTGGCTCTGCCGGGAGAAGTTCAGCCCCTCCAGGATGCTCTGCCTCATCTTCTCCACCTTGGCAGCTTGCTCGGCCTGTGAATCAAGGGCCAGAATGTGAAAGTCTTGATTTGGGTGGCTTAACCAGATTGGCATGAACAGGAAAGAAACAAGACCCACCACAGCTGGGATCTTCCACTTGTTTATGTACAAGTAACAGTCGCCATCTACTGGGCAAGATTCGTCCACAGAATGCAAACACGACGGCAAAGGAACTCCCTCTAACCTCATCAACATGAACTTAAATTCCTACTTTCTCGGGGTATCTTCAGGTTAGAATCACTTACTCTAAAAGTTATGAACTGAAACTGCTTTGGGTTCTCAAAATCAACAGCACGTTCAGACAGACACCTGGTAGGCTTCTGTCACCCACGCAGCCCAGGCGGGTGGAGATGCCTGTGGCTTGGGAATTTGCTCAGGTGCTGACTGCATTTCCAGAGTCTGAGCTCTAGCCAGTACAGAGGCTTCCCAGGGGAGCCCGGACCTCTGTCTTCCACAGCACAGGTGAGCGGCACTCAGCCTGCCGGTGAGGCTGCCTGAGATTGCTGCTCAGCTTTGTCAGTAACCACGTGACTCGCACATCGTGGACAGCACAGCTTGCATGTGTCAGATTCCACTGTGAAAACACACCTAGAACATTCAACTGGAGTGTCTTTAGTTAATATATACATATATTAACAACCCATCTTTCACGAGAGAATGTGAAAATCAACCTAAGCCTGTCCTTAGGCAGCTTGGTGTAGGAGCAGGGGCGACACATGCACAGAACTGGGTAGCCTGGCCTAAAGTCTGGGGCAAGGGGAGCCTCTTGGGTGCCATGGGACAAGGTAACCTGACAACCTACTTCACTTCATTTTTAAACCAGGATTTTAAAGAGAACAGTGGCTCCTCATGATCTGAGTCCTACATCAGCACACTCACCCCTTGCTAAAGCACACCTCTCCTGCCATTCACAGCAAGCGCCGAGGAGTCCAGTTCAAATTGCCCTCTGGCCTGAGCATTTGCACTGCATGCAAGGGTCCTGTTCTCCTTGCTTAGCGCTGTGTTTCTTGGGATTTTCTGGCCCAAGCTTGGTGCCGAGTGCTGGCTAGTGTTCCTAAGTGCCAGGCTGTGACAAGCCTTATGTGACAAGAACATATGTGTGTGAGACAAGCTTTGTTCAGGCTAAGTGCTGCTGGTCATGAGTTTGAGGTGAGTGAATTAACAGTATATATTCATTAAGATGTCTTTAAACAGAAACACACATAACACAAGGTCATGTATTGATTGGCCAACAAAGATGTGTGACCACAGACTCACAGAAACCTAACCCGGCAAATCCCCCAGAAGCAACGTTCAGTATTTGCTAATTCTGTGTCTGAGGCAAATGCATAGAAGGCAACTACTATGAATAATGAGAATCGAGTGTATATACAAAGCTCAGCTCAGGTGAGCACAGAACTGACATTTAGTGAGCATGCCTCATTTTGGCTCAAGGCAGCCAGTCACTCCTCCGCAGCCCGCCACCCCACACTCCTGCAACTGACCTGACCATCACAGAGGTCGATGAGTGGGGTCTTGTCCCGGCTTGCTTTGAGAAGTTTGGACTGGAAAAGCTTCCCATCAAAATACATCCAAGGGCAACAGTGCTCCCAGGGCACTGGCTGGCCACATGCGTCGTTCGCAAAGAGGGCCATGTCCACGCCACTCATGAAGAGAGCAGACAGCTGAATGCCTCGGGGGTCAAGGTTCTCAATCTTTAAATGGAAAAGAGTGATTTCTATGGAGTAAGACACAACAGGATCCAGTGTTCACAATGTCTGACTATAGCTCTCCATGGTTAACGAGGACACCCTACAACCACACACCTCTAAGCAGGCCTGCCATTACCTTACAGTGACCTGGCACTGGCCTGTCTGAACAGAAAGGCTTTTTATGTTACTTAACAAATTTAAGAGACTGTTTTATAAACATACTAAAGTATTTCCATTTGGAATTTGTAAGGCATTATACAAGTCTAAAGTAACTCTGTATTTAAGTTTGATATACAACAAGGTAACAAATGATTAATAGTCTCTCTTAGCAGTTAAGAGGCCCACAGTTGATTTATGAAAAAAGTGTTCACTTCAGATTCTACACACTGGTAATACATCAACAGGAAGATTATAAAAAGGAACATTCTATTAAGATTCTGCATTTCTTAAGTAGTTATATTAAAAAATTACTTGGTATAATTTCATTCTAAAACTTGAACTTTATGTTTCCATTATTTTATATTTTAATGTTTTAGATAGCAACTTATTAATGAGACTGTCAAAATGTTTTAGGAGAAATGGATAGCTTATAAATGAAACAATACAACAACAAAAACATTGATCTGAACCATGCAGACTATCAGTATCAGATTTAGAGGCTGGTACCCCCTGTACACACAGCCCTCTCTCCTAGCTGCTGCCAGGCGGGCTAAGAAACCCTGACAAATACAGTCAACTCTTGATTATCTGTCTGTGAAGGCCCGGGTTTGTGGATTATCCAGCACTGAGCTTTAACTGCCTGCTTTTCTGTCTTCCTACCTTGCACATTTATTTCTAAGGCAAAGGCATCTCAAGAATGCAGTCTTTAAGGGGTATCAAACCTAGGCAATGCCTAATTGTAACAGGTAACCTGGCTTTTCATTAAAATGAAAAAAGGTGATTCCAGTGCCAAACACTGAGGACTTTATGACTCTGCTGCTTTGTCTGTCAGGGTCACACTTCCCATTATCAGCTAACACTGTTTCCAACCTTCTTTTGTTTTTTAAAGTCAATGCAGTTCAGAATGTCCTGGATGTGGAGAAGTCTGTCCACCCCTCCTGACCCACCCCACTGGTTCCTGAGTCTCCCACCTGGTGCTGGGAAGCGCAACTAAATGTGTTCAGTTGAGGGCAAGAGGGGCTGGGGTGGTAGAATCAGATGCATTTGTATATTTATGAGCAGAAAGCAGGGAAAGAGATCAAATGGAGATAGACCAGCCACCTGACTTCCTTCGGTCCCCATAGGCAGGCCTGCCTGAGCAGCATAAGGGAACACTATTCTGAGTCTCGAGGCAGAAGCAAGCACCTCCTCCCCATGATGCTGGGAGAGCTGTGCGGCAGGCAGCAATGCCATGGCTCTGGGACCGGGGAGGATGCAGCTAAACCTGGGGCAATGAGGTGGGTGCCGCTTAGCCACCAGTGGCCCACGGCCAACAACACCCCACGGGGAAGCATGATGAGGCCGGCAGCTCCCAGCCCTGCTGGTCATATTGGCGCTCACTTGGATTTGACTGAGAGCGCACAGCCAGGCTGGGCAGCCACCGTCAAGGTGCTGAGGCTAGGAGGCGGTGGCCCACATGTGGGACAAGCCAGCACTGGTACAGCCATCTGCAGTGGCGGGTGGAGAAGGCTACACTGCTCACACACGTACACAGCCATCCGAGGTGGACTCATCCTTAGTGGAGGAACTGTGTATAATAGATTTTAAAAATTACTTTCAAATCACTTAATTTTAGTAATAACTACTAATAATTAACAAAAATTCTTAAAATACTGTTTAAATGTGAATAAAATCTCAGTTGCTGTGTAGATTCTTGCCTTACTCGGAAACATTTAAAAATCACTTTACATAGTATTTTATGTTTCTTTTTCTAAGTGTTAATATTACAAATACTACTACCTAATATCTTTGGGAAACAACATATTTTTACATGAATTACTTCACTGTTGGGGTCAACAACTATATGATATGACACAGGTACTGGTCTTAATAAGTGATTCATTTCATAGATGGAGAAAATGAGTCATGGATAACTCAAAGTCACATTCTGATAACTGGCAGCACCAGAATCTGACCCCTTGATCACAGACATGGCTGCAATATTCACACTCCGACTCCATTCTCTGATACCACATAAGATAAAATATCCAGTGTTATCTCCAGTTCCTCAACTAGAGATACAGTAAAAAATTTTGACTTTATAGTAAATACAAATACAGAATTTATTCTCTGCCCAATTAGCTTAAGAATCAAATTCCAGTGAGGCTCCTTTTCCAACTGATAACTAGTAGGCAAAAAGCCGTTTTTGACCCATCCTACCACCTGGATGCAACCTGATCCCACAGGCATCACAGATATGCTGTGCACCCCCTGATACTGTCTTGAAGCTCCTCACTTCCCAACTTTTATATTCTGCACTTGGCATGTAAAACTGTTAAGGAATTTGAGGCAATCATGGGGATATCAAGAGCAAGGCAAAGAACTGGACAAATATTAAAACCGCACAAAGGCCCTTCTCTCCATCTTTTACCCACTGTCCTCCAAATTGCGATCAGTGCCAACTATAGTCGTGCTGGGAACAAGAAGTGCCTGAAAAATATGCCAGGGAAAGAGAGGGCCTCCACTCCCCACGGGTCCTCAAGGAGCTGCGCAGGAACACTCAACTATTCAGGGTCTCAGTGGGTAGACAGAATGTGGACAAGATGGAATTCCTAGAGTCATTTAATTAAAGGTTCCACATCTTTTCCCACCAAATTCCCCCACTGGAAAAGCCAGTAAGAGATGAAGTGTCAGAACCAAGTCTTTCCACTCCTTATGCTCAAAGCACCTACTGGACAGGAGGGAAGGGGAGGATGGGGTCTGGACAATCCACAAACTGGAGAACAGCCGCTGACACATCGAAATCAAGAGTTGACTATATCCTGAACAGTGGAATGTATTTAGAAAAGCATAGTCATTGCTTTTGATATATCCCTAACTTAAATGATTAAATGAAAAAGCAATTTTAAAATTCACTTCTCTATTACTGAATTTCAGGACCCTCAGCTCTGCATAGGGATTCTTATAGCACTTAAGTAATGATTATTCCTATCAGTTGCAATCTGATAACTAAGAGGATCTTCAATCTTAAAACATAAAACCATCTGCCTTTCCCCTGCCTATACTATCGTTTTCTCTCCCGGCTCTTTCCGAACCCACGCTGCTCCTGAATGCAGCCCTAAAGAGTGGTCCTTGGTGGAGGGACAGCTGCCCTCCAGACCAGCAAGCGCTCAGGAAGTGTGGGCCAGAAGTCACTGCACGTAAAAGGGGTCTCTCTTAGCACAGCTCTAGAAACACCTTGCTTTAGATGAAGGGTCAGGAGAAAACCATGAGAGCACTAAGACCTCAAAAGAACCAAAATGAAAGCTTAGAGGGTGACTGTCTTTCAAGTTATATCCTATGAGCTGATCCAAAAATGAAAAGGATATGGGGGAGAAGATGAACTTTGAGTAAAAGCAACTTGATGGTGAAAAGGCTTGGTGGGCATACCTGAAACCTGGCGGTCTGATTTTCAGAACTGGGATGTCAATAGTGATGTAATAATCTAAATAAGAGAAACAGGAGGTAGAGGTAGAGGGATGGCGCCACACGCTGGTAACAGAGTATTTACAACACCCCTGAGCACAGCTGTGGAGAGGAGGGGCCGGCACCCCAGGGCAGGGGAGGGGGGGGCCTGCGCTTAGCACCAGCCTTTCGGGACCCCCAGCCAAATATGCTAGAACAAAAACTTAAAATTCAAAAACATTCAAAATGAAAATAATTTCCATCTTACAAACAGAAAAGTTTCATCTACAAAGTACAGACAACTTGGGGTGGGTTCTCTAAGTTTTGCAGTCTAAGTTTGTTGCAAAGTCATCAGAAGCCTCAGGCAACCACAAATGACTTGAGGTCCGCAAAGTCGAGGGTCACTGGGCACCGAATACTAAATTTAACTCAGTAATTTAGGAAAACCAGAAATTGATGGAGCCCCAACTTATAGAATACTGAAAATCCATAAAGCAAGCCTAAAACTTCCCTGTAGGGAAAGAATGCCTTCATATAGAATGGCAAAAAAAAAAAAAAAAAAAAAAAAAAACCCTAGAAGCAAAGGCAATCCTAAGAGGTTACTTGATTACCAATCAAATTTTGTGAAAAATAAAATAACCAATGTCAAAGAAAAAAACAAAATCCTACACATTAAAAAGAAAAGGCAGATCCGCTGATTTAGCTAACTGAAAAGTCTTGAACTTTCTAAAATTTAGTGTAGAAATTGGGAAGCAAGCACAGCCATGCGAACACAGCGAGTGGTAAAGTGCACTGCAAAGATGAGCACATCGAAAAATCAGGCGACAACAGGGAGAAAATTAATATTGTCAAAACAGCTAGAGAGCAAAAGGAATTACTGGAAGGGAGAAGGAAAGGAGCACGATGTTAAATGCCAACTCAAAGGGCCATGGGGACGACAGTGTCACGTTGTTCTTCAAGTGATTTTTTAAAAGGAATTTATTTACAAAACTAGGAGGGCAAAGGCTACTTTTTAGAGAAAACGAAATGTTATAATTAGGAACAGAACGAAATAAGAAAAAGAATCCTGGCCAGATGTTAGGAAATTCTTAAGACCAAGCCCCCCCTCCAGGGTTTGGGGCCCCACCTGAAATAAAAGCAAACTTACTTCCTGATGTGACAAACAAGAATAAACACCCACTGGGAAACAAGGGACAACCTTTATCGGACAAGAACGGGCTGACCGACTCGTACTGGAAAGGGTGTTCCTTTCACCCCAAAGGCTCCCGTGTCCCCATCATCAGGCCTCCAGCCCAGCGCACTGAGCGGCTGCTGGTGAGGTGGGCCGGGTAACACAACTCCAGAGCAAGACGTCACAAGACGGGGGCACGGCCCGCCGGTTACCTTGAGCTCCTGCAGCTGGTCGGGCTCATAGAGTTTGGGGGACAACGCCTGAGCCAAGAAGGCATCCAGCTCCTGGCGACGCAGTATCCGTGCTCCAGGCCACTGCACCATATACCTACAGGGTGGACAGAGAGGGTCTGCCGTCAGGACAGGGCGATCACCAGTCACACACACACACCTGGTGTTGCAGTGCTAACCAGACTCAGGATGACACAAGCTAAGGAAGCCTCTGTGGATTTCTCACCCGCCTTTCTTTCTATTCACACTGGATGACTTACAAAGAACGTAGACATCCTCTGGGCTGATCAGAATGTTTGAATTCAGACGAGTTAAAAATAGCAGTCTATATTTGTACACATGACAACAACTGGTCAGTGATTTTTGACACTTCACTCTTGTGAGGTGTTTGAATCCTGAAAATACATTTTAAGCACCAGTTTTGTATGATATACCTATTTTAATTCAAGAGAGGATACCTGGGAGGCAGACCCTAGGCCCAAGTAGGGAAGATTAATCTCCTGATGAAGGTGCACATTGGTTGCATGGACCTTCTGCAGGGAGGGGCACCAGTGGTGGCTGCTGGATGCCCAGGGACAGAGCAGAGAAGGCCCAGGGCCGAGAACTCAAGCTGCAGCCTGTAGTACTACGCCACAATCCCTGGGACACAGACTCACCACCCTAATGTGGGTGCTGGAAGGCAAAGCAAGGTCTAAATCTCCTACTTTCATCTGTAGTCTGCCTGAGAACCACAGGTGCCCACCTCCTCTTTTCCCCACCAGTCCTTGTCCCTTTACTCACATCCTGCTATGCACACTTAACCCAATGACAAACTGCGGGCCACTAAGCAAAGGCACAACCCCAAATAGTGTCTGGGTGGGAGAGTGAAGCCTCCTACCCTGAGGACTTAGCTTAAGTCTAAGTCCAAAGGCTCCCAAGCTATGATGGGCAAACTCAAAGGACCCATTCAGGTTGCCAACCAATCTCCAGAAATGCCTCTCAGAGCCCTAGGTGATCTCTGGCAAAGAGCTCAGATGGAGCCGAGATCCTGATGTCACCCTTCCAGTTCTATCTGCTGCAGAAGTTTTCTCATTCTTTGAAATTGAGGTCAGCAAAAACCAGCATCAGAGTTGGTGCAAGCCCTGCCCCATTTAGGAGTAATTAATATTCGTCCACAGGCATATACGCTGATGGGCCAAGGAGGGGGTCCTGTCCAGCTCTTAACAAGTTTTCAATGTAAATCTCAACAGGAAAATCCAAGTCCTAGCCAGGTACCAGTCCAATCACAGACAAGGGCCTCCACGTGCGGCCACACAGGTGGAGGCAGGGACCATTTCCACCTGAGTTTAGAGATGGGGAAGCAGGGCACAGAGCTGTATCCCACATGGTAAAATTACATCCTGCAAGGAGAGGGAAATGTAATTTCAAGCTAAAGGACCAGTGGACGTTCAATCTCTAAGATATTTAAGATTCAATCAGATACATTTTAAAAAGTGATACAAAGTTTTAGTTAAACTGTGGATATTTGCAGTAACAAAATAATATCCTCTGCAATTGTTTGAATGCCACAAATCTTAAATACAACGGTCTTGGAGAGTTTTAATCAGGGCTTAATGCAAGAAGCATCAAATGTGAAGAATGTGCTCCACTTCTGTCTGAAAAAAAATTATTGTGGAAAACACTGCATGTGTTCAATATGCAATGTTCTTTGCCTAAGTGTCCATGTTATAAATCCCTTTTATTATTTTTTTAAAATTGTGGTCAAATACATGTAACAAAATTTGCCACTTTAATCCCTTTTAAGCAAACAGTGTAGTGGGCAGTGCACAGTGCAGCACTGTGACAGGGCAGTGGGCAGTGCAGGGAACACCGCACTGGGCAGGGGACAGTGGACAGTGCAGAGGACAGTGTAGGGGACAGTGTGGGGACGGGACAGGAAACAGTGCAGAAGACACTGCAGGGGAAATTGGAGAGGACAGCATGGGGCATGGAGAGAGTGGACGGGGCATGGGGAGAGTGGACAGTGCAGAGGACAGCATAAGGCACTTGGCACATTCATGGTACAGCCTTCCCCATGACTTCATCCTGTAAACCCAGGAAATGCTAACTCCCCACACCAGCCCCTTGCTAACTAGACGTTCCTTTCAAAATTATAAATCAGGAAAAAGAACATTTCGGTTTTCTCTAGATCCTCTTCCCATGCCTTCTCCTGGGGCCTCATGCTTCCTACCATGGCAGTGTGAGAGTATCTTCAGCCCTCATCACCCATCCTGTCACTGCCCTTAGAACCCCAGCAGACAGAGTAGAAGCAGGCCTCCATGTCACCTGGGGGAACTCTGTGGGAAGCACATGGCTGTGTCCCTCAGGGTGATTGAACAGGCACTGCTACTGGCCAGGTCTTGTTTGGGGACTGCAGTCTCCCACCTCCTTACTTTACTTGTTGATTTAAGCTCCCCCAGCCTTAACCCAGGCCGCCCCTGGAGAGGTTGCATGCCCTCTTGGATGCAGACCACATCTTGCCCTGCCCCGCCCCTCTGGCTTGGGCCTGGCCCGCCTGGCCTCCCCTCCCAGGGCTCCTCCCAGCCTCCTGAGCGTTAACGCCATAGTTAGAACGTGACACGTCACCAGGGGCCACACTGAGAAGACCAATGCCTCCCTGCTGGGATGTGCCTCCCCAAGGCAGAGAGAAAGCCTCCCTGAGAGGATCATGGACAAATCTAGGCCAAGACAGTCCTTGTGGAGACAAACCACAGCCAGAGCTGCTGCTCTGTTGCTAAGCGCCACTTCCTGGGCAACGACACCTGCTAGTTCCCAGGCATCTGAAGGGTGGACTATCTGCAGAGGCCTGGTGTGCACACAAACCAGTGCTTGCTCTTCAGAGATGCGTCCGCACCAACCCAATGAAGATGGGAAGCTGTCCAAGGCTGGCGGGACAGGGCAACTGCGAGAAAGCTCCAACCAAGGCTGTCTGTTTCTAAGAAAGGGCATAGGTGAGATGTGTCAGTATGGCCTTTCCCATTTTGACAATGTCCTTTTTAGGAGCACAGACTGATGCTTGGGGGTAAAGGCATGTCACCCACAACTTCTGTCCAGAGACTCACCACAGACACGTGGGCAAGGAGAGAGCGACTTGCAGGAGCCTGGGGGAAGAACAGCACCAGCTCTGTATAAATCTCACAATTTCTTCAAGTTTGAAATTATGCCAAAAAAAAGAGTACATAAAGGGAATAGAAAGGGGATAGACTGTGGGTGACAGCCTGGCCTTGCAATTGCTGACCTCTGCCTTGTCCCCACTACCAAGATGCCCCCAGCTGTCTGTCCCTGGGTCCAGACTCTGCCCTATCCCTGCCCACAGCCACTGGCGAGACCCTCTCCCATCACAACAGCCACTCCTCCAGAGCAGACCCTGGGCTGGGCAGCAGCCCACCCTCTGTGGGCCCACAGAGGCACTCCTAGCCCCCTTCCTTGTCCTCCCCCTCCCCTCTCTTCACTGTGAAGCTCCAGACCTCCTCCTCAGCCTCCATGAGCTTGGCAGGTTGTACCCACCTTCTGACCAAAACAGGCCCCATGAGTTGTCCTACTGCGCCTGCTTGTCCCCATGCCCAAAACAAAGAAGGCAGAATGGATTCTCTGGGAGGTGCGATGACCTATCTGCTGGTGTCCTGCCCCAAATTCACCTCCATCCCCACTTCCACAGCTTCCCCCGAGCCTTAGGGCCTGAATGACAGAACTGGCTGGTGACTAGTTCCATTTACTCACCCTTTCAAGTTCTAAAATGGTTACATTTTTCACAGACAACCACATAACAAAAAAAAGGGCAACCATAAAGACTGTCTTAAAAACAGGGACCAGGACAACCCCAAGTCTGAGAAGAGTTTACAAAGGACATCCGAACAGTGCGGAGGGCAAGGGCTGCAGGAGGGCCCCCAACAACTAAGGCCCTCGAGCACTTTGGGCTGGGCCCCAAGGCACACAGGTGCCACCAGACCGAGGAGCGTGGAAGGACAGCTGCGCGCCCACCCATGGTGCGGCACTAATGCGGGCTGCCTCTGCCCACGGGGGCAGCTGCACCGGCATCCGCACTTGGGGCCAGATGGGCTCCTTGGGGCGGGCATGTGGTGGACAGCCAGCTGCCCCGAGATTAAGGGCCACAAAGATTAGTTTAAATCTGAAAAAGAGAAATACTAAGTAACCCACATTTATTATTGCTGATTTGATCCCAGAGAACCAAAGTCTTCACCTCAAATTTTTGACTAATATAGGGTTTTACTGGTAAAAACTGGTCCATAAACAAATTTTCCATCAGAAGTAACCAGAAGATTCCAAAACAAAAACAAAAACATAGTATTTCCCACTAGCTAATCCTCAATGGAGATAAGGTAGACCCACACATTATGCTTATTTTAATCAACCTCAAATTAATTACAGAAAGGCTTCTAAATAAGTTACTGGCTTTAAAGTCTGTTACAAATTTAAGAAGATTCAGGAACAAACACCAGTTACAGCTCTGTCTCCTACCCTCAGTCAAGCAGGCAAGACCCATCAGAGCAGGGGTCTTGTGGATAAGGGGCCAGTTCCAGGGGAGGTGAGGGCCTGGACGATGCCAGGGCCTCAGGCTCTCGCTGTCAGGGTCTGAGGCCACTCATGCAAAGGCAGAGCTAGGATGGCCAGGTTGGAGATCAGAGAAGCAGAAGCCCACAGCATGCAGGAGGGCTGGGGAGCAGCACAGTGCTGGCCATAGCCTGGCACCTGACACTGTCCCCACTGGGGACCAAGGCCACTTGGAGAAGGGGCATCTGCACCTGGGCCAGAATGTCTCTGCAGAGGGAGTTTGTGCTCACAGAATGATGGAGACATGTCAGAAGAACCGGGCCAGCCTGGCAAGCCCCCAGAGGCCCAACAGGGGACAACAATGCACCAAACTGAATGCCAACAGGAGTGAACAACTAGCCCCTGGGGCAGACAGAAGCCACGAGCCTGCACTGACATAAACGTAATGCAGGCAGAGAGGAGCAGGTGTGTACGCAGAGCACCCCCATGAAGGACGCAGTGGTTCCAGAGTGGCCTCGCTGAAGGAGCCTGCAGACCTCTTCCCCAGTGGTTAGCGTGCAGGCGCACCACCAGCACAGGCCACAAGAAGCAGGGCATGGCCATGTCAGCCACCAGTGTCTGCTGGAGACCAACAGGACTTCACCTCCAAATACAAAGAGAAGGTCTGAAAGGGGACCCCAAGCTAAGACAGAAATAAAGTAGCAATGTTTCTTTGATCAAGTCTCATGGCTGTATTGTGGTTACAAAGAAGAGTGTACTTATTTGTTAGAAAATCACACCCCAGTGTCTGGGTTAATAAAAAAATGCTCTTTGTACTGTACCTAGAACTTTTTCCTAAGCTGGAAATTGGTTTAAAAAAACCCTCTCAAAACACAAACGAGCCTGATTCAGGCATGCACACCAACTCAACATCCAACACAACAGCACCTATGCAGGCAGCTGTGGCCAGCAGCCGAAAGCACCCAGAGGCAGTCAGCACACAGGTCCTGTGTCCCAGGGAAGAAGGTACAGGTCCATGGCAGGCAGGGGACACAGGATTTACCTGGCCCCCTTGTGGTGCCTGGAGCAAGGACATGCAGGAGATGAAGGACAGGGGTCCCACTCAATGAGGCTCGAGCAAGAACAATTTGAGCAACAAAATTAACAAGAATCCATCACGCTGTAACCCAGGAATAAAGCAGGTAACCCCAAGTCCACATCGTCCATACACGAGGGGTAAATGAACAGACTCATTTCCAAATAATGTATAACACAACCCCCACAGCCTTCAAAATCTTTAATATTAAGGACACACCATGTTTAAAATAATCATTATGATATTTACATAAAACACATCCCCCCAAATATCCTCTTCTGTAAACACTATGTGTTGTCAGCTCAAAGGCAAACTGCATTTACACAGCCTATTCTTCTACAGCCTCTGTGAGTGCAGGATGAGGACATTCCTACCCAAGCGCGGCCCCGGCCAGCCCCTCGCTCCCCGAGCACGGTGCCTACCGGAGCACGCAGCACAGCACCGTTAGGTGGGTGGGCACGCTGGCTGGGTTGAGCATGGCTGGTGTGTCGGACCTCATGCAAGCCAGGAAGGCTCGCATCCTGCGGTTCTTGTCTTCCACCGCCTTCCCCAGCCACAGCCTCTTCACATTGGGGCAGGTCCATTCCCTGAAGGCGAGGGCTTCCACCAGTTCTGGGGTCTGCGGGGACTTCCCTTTGTAGGCTGCCCACTCCTTAATGATCACTGGTGAGGCTGCAGGAGGGAGCCAAAGGAGAATATGATGATGCATCCCAGCCACTGAGGCTCCAACGAACACACATGCCAGCCACTCCAGCCTCCAAGCGAGCCAGTGGCCACCATGCCTCTCATGTAAAACACGTGTTCTCTGTGCACTTTAACAGCTTGTTCAGGCTTGTTTTCCCCACATAACTAATATGTATAAAATAAAGGATGGATCTCAGACAGTTTGCTTTAATATTTTAAATCCATCAAAGCTTTAGTAATAACAGCTGGTGTAATTCACAGAAGTATGTGATTATCATGGATACCCATGGAAAATCCAATTTCAGCAGCTAGAGATCCTTTACTATATAATACTTTTACTAATTAGATTTGAGAAATAATTTGCATTGGGTAGCCAGTTTGCTTAAGGACCTCCTATTTTAACAAATGTAGCAGTTAACTCTATTTTGAAGATGAATGAGAACAAGCTACTGCAGAGTGAGGCCCCAAGGCCCAGCTGGGTGGCAAGCAGAAGCAACAGTCAGTTTCAGAATCCCAGGTGACGCCAGCATGGAGTACTTCCAGTCTTAAGAATGAAGACAAAGTGCGAAATTCCCCATTTCACCTCCCAAAAGGCAAGAAGCTCTAAGATGAGATAATATAAATAATGACCTCTTATCCATGGTTGTGTCACCACCATTAGAGTCAGTTTATTCTTAAAACACACAAACATGCATGTCCCACATAATCTCCATTGAATTAAGGGAAGTGATGAGGGGACGGCAGATGGGGCACTTTGCAGAGAGGCAGAAACCCCCGGCCTCCACACACCTGTTGTCCCAAGGTGGGGCTTGGGTGCCCTGCCTGAGTGACAGAGCACGCTTCAGTCAACAAGCTTCAGAGCCAAAGTGGGCCACCCACTCCCAACTCAGGAACCAGATACAACAACATGTCCACATGACAGACCCCTATCTGGACTCATTTCCCCTAAAGTACCACCTGAGGCAGCTCCAAGACTGAAGAGCCCAGACCCTGACAAGTCATGGGCTGCCAGCCCCCTGCAGCCCCCAGGCCTCAGCAGAGTCAAGACACCTGGATGTGGAGCATCAGCAGCAGGCAGGCAGCTGCAGCCCAGGCAGGTGGTGGGATGCTGCACCCCAGCCTGCAGGACCCTGGCCCCCAGAAGCAGCCGCTTGAGCAGGGGCAGGTCCAAACAGTCCCCACAAGTTATCATTAGTCACTGGAAAAATCCCTTCCAATAGCTTTTTAATATCTTAGTGTGCAAATGTTAAAGGAAAATTTAAAACACTTAAAAAGCTTAAAGTCCATCCAGTGAGAACTGGGATGTATAGACATGAATGCACGTGTCCTGCGTTTAGCAATATCTTTAGGTGCCAGACACACACCCACGAGGTCACAGCATCCAGCAGACCCTGTCCCTGGACTTACAATCTATCCGCCTTGCCACTGGGTGGCAACAGGGCCCCTTCCCCCTGCACATCCCAGAGGCGAGGGCCGCCAGCCCTGGGGCAGGGACCGCGAAGAGGGCTTCCACAGGTCACTCTGCCAGGTTCACTTGCCGCCCAACAAGCAAGTCAGCACCTGTTGATGTTTCTAAGCATCATCTTGGTTGTGGAGACTTCTCTGTGGTTGAAGAACAAGCCCCGGGCCCCATCTACACTCAGAGTCTAAGCCCACTACCCTGCAGCAGGAGCCCTGGTCTCTCTACAGAGGTGTCCTCATTACCCCAGTTGCAGCTTCTCTGTTATTTCTCCCTTCATCAGCTCTCCTCCAGCCTCTCTGATCATTTTAAGCAATTTTTTTCATTCATTACATTCTGTTTTCATTCTAGAAATGAATTTTTTGGTGGAGACTTTTTGTTCTCAAGTTGAGGATGCATGAGCTCCAAGGCCCAGATGGAAGTAAGCGGGGGGCAGAGTGCCAGCCTCTCACTGGCGTCTGTCCCCCTTGGGGCTCCATGGACAGCTGTCCACGCCAGCGGGGGCTCTGAGGGAGCCAAGCATGCCTCAATTTACCAGACATGCGGCACACGGCACACGGAAGCCACAGGTGAGTACATATGCACCTGAGGCCACCAACCTGATGCTGGTGAGCCCCTGAACCCTGGGAAAGGGGCGCCAACACCATCAAGGCAGGCAGACAGTACCCCAAGAGCACAGGACGGGCAGGAGACTGCGGCTCTGAGCTCGCGTCTCCCATCGTCCTCAGCATTTTTGTGGCCTGTCAGCACAACTCATAAGAACAGCTCAAGTCTAACCTGGGAGATGCATGTCTTTTACAGAGAAAATAAATGTGCAGCAATGCAAAGTTCTGTTCCCAAAACTTGCTTTCTTTTTAATGTGTATTTTTCAAAACAATGCAACATTGGGAGATCTTTTTGTATACTGCCACTTAAGAGCCATGCAACCTTTGGCCAGTCACCCAGCAGACTTTACTGAGCACCTACCAAGTATGGGCAGGGCTGGGCCGGGGAGTCAGTTGAGGCACCCCAGACGGAGGTGCCGAACTCCACGTGTCCAGAACACCAAGGGTCTCCCTCAACTCTGAGGCCTGGGCCCTCACCTGCCCCACCCCACCCAGCCCAGGGTTCAGGCACTCTGTACCACCCTGAGGAGGAGACATCAGGCTCCTGTCGCCCCTGGGGAGTTACATGTGTGAGGGCCACAGGCGTTTCAGAGACCCATCACATCAGATTAACCAACAACTAAGTGTCATATGGATTAATGCATTCCAAGGGACATCCCACTTGCAGGTTGGCGCTTGGCAGCCTTCCAAAAGGGTGGCTGGTGTGTGCACGGCCCCTCCTCTTCTTTGGACTCCAGGTTTCTCCCATCACTGCTGCAGGGAGGGTGGGCTGGGTCCCAGTGGCTCAGCTCACAGGCACAAGCAGATGCACAGTAGCCAGCTAACAGCAAGCCACCTGGGCTCTAATCATTTTGCAAACACCTCTGGTCACCATGAGAACCCCGGATGGCACAACCAAGTGCGAAGAGGGCTTCCACAGGTCACTCTGCCGAGTTCACAAGTGGACAGCAAAACACCAACATGCATGGGCTCGGGGCACTCACAGGAGACCACCCCATGCGGCACTTTCCAGAGGGACATGTCCACGCCTCTCTGTTAAAACAGACGCACAGGGCACAGCAGAGGCAGCCAACTCAGCCTCTGTCCACAGCTAAATTCTGTGTGCCACCATCAGCAAATGTTTATCTCATCTTTTCTACTGACGGGAAGACTCATGACTTCACAGAGTAGACTCTGAAAAGATGGAATACTGGACTGTCTTCCTTGCTACAGTAAACTACATTTTTACACTGGGCAAACAACTGCAGGGCAATGGTTTTCTGTATTACCAAACGCTAAATTTAGAGGAAGTGCCTCTTCAAAATGTAGTGTTGGGACAGAAAGCACTGTTACACATAAGCTGTCAGTACAAACCCAGTGTTTTCTTTCAGATGCAAATCCTCCTGTATGAGCCTCACATTTGGAGGGAGGACACCCGGCTACCTAGGCAGTGGCATGATGCTGACCTGGGGATCCATCCCAAACTGGGAACGATGAGCATGTTTAACTCTGAAGCCGACCCAACCAGCAGGCAGTGCCAGGTGACAGAGGACGGCCATGCACTCAGCCACCAGTGGCACCCACACTGGCTCAATGGAGGGACAGCGGGGACTTTGGTGCACCTGTGTGCACCTGCATGGGGGCCTGGGAGGAGCTACGCTGTTAACAGCTGAGCTTTCCTGGGGTTATGGGAAAAACAAAACTATCCCATAAATAAAAACAAAGCTCCAGCTCCCTCGTACCAGAGCAGAAACCAGAGGCCCAGCAGCACTGTGCTTCCTTCCATGGGAAAACCACCAGTGGATCTCCACGCAGGGCCAGGAGGCCCCTCCCATGCCCCACTCTGGGCACCTCCCCAGCTCTCAGGGGAGAGGGCTGTGCATCTGTTCCTCCAACCTCTGATATCTGAGGCCAGGCAGCCCACTGCCCACAAACCTCATGTGCTCAGCAGGCCACAGGAAGCCCAGCCGGGTTCTCTATTCCCACCCGTCACTCTCAGGTTCAGAAACTCAGAACTCGAGGACTATGACATAAACATTACTCCAAAAGCGCCACTGGACACTGGCCTGTCACTAACAATGTCCTCTCACATCTCTCGAGCTCGGCTGCTCCAAGTTCTGGGAGGAAAAGGCAGCTCCTCACTAGCATACTGCTGTAAAGTCAGGTAGAGCAAAGAAGCCCAGATCAGTGTATCAGTAGCCTTCCTAAGACACGGGAAAATGTTTATGATGCCTGATCTCCACACACATTACAAGAGCACACTAGGAGAGTCTAGGTTAAAGCACTGTTTTCTTATATGTAATCCACAATGAACAAACTTATTTCTTTCTAATTAGCAGCCCCAATTAATTGACACAAAATTTTCTAAAGCAAATTGGACCAGGAAAAAAAAAATCAAAGTTTCTTCTTGATAATTTCTAAAGCAGAGAATATGCAAAAAACATTTATAAAAACAGTACTCATGATACTCTTACAAACTTGTTTCCTGCTTCCATAAATTTCACCTCATGTACCTACATTTATGCCCATCTACTTTCTATATGCCTATTTCTTTTACTTTTTAATTTTGAGGTACTGGAGAGACTTGTTAGAGAAAACAGGGGTCAGTTTTAGTAAGTGAATGGCAATTTTAAAATGTAGGAATCAGGGAGAGAGGAAAAGATGGCAGCGTGAGTAGGGTGGCAGAAATCTCCTCCCAAAACCATATATATTTTGAAAATACAGCAAATACAACTATTCCTAAAGAGTGACCAGAAGATACAGTACACCAGCCAGGCTATATCTGCAAGAACCCACATCTCACAGAAAAGGGTAAGGTACAAAGCTGTGACCCAGCAGGACCCGAGCACTCCTCCCACCCCAGCTCACCATCAGGAGGAAAAGAATAAGAGTGGGGAGGGAGTGGAAGCACAGGACTGCTAAATAATCAGCCCTAGTCATCTGCCCCAGGAGCACAGACATGCATAGCATGGTGCTCTGAGTATCAGAGGAGCAGAAAAGCACAATCTGAGACTAAGACCACAAACAGATCCCCACAGGCAGCTGCCCTAGGACAAAAGAAGCAGGTCCTTTAAAAGTCTTAAAGAGACAAGGTTATAAAACGTGGACAAAATCATCCTGGCACACTCAGCCCAGAAGGTTGGGAACTTTAGGTGCCCTAACCCCCTGGGTGGCAACACGGGCCGAGACCCCTCACAGTGATAAGCAGCCAGCCGTTTCTTCTTCCCCACTGGCACCTGCAAGCAAACTGGCTGATCCACTACTCCTGCAGACCAGCTAAAGAGTAGTCCCACCTACAACAAAAACACACCTTAACACAGAGGCTTCTCCCTGTGCACAGCTAAACAGCCAAGACCCATAGGCAGCTCCCGACGCATGGTTGACCAGCAGAGATAGCAGAGACAGGAGGGGAGACCAGGAGGCACTAAGGGGCTTTGTTCTCAGAGCAGAACATGCGACACTTGCTTGCAATCCCCACCAGTGCCCTAGGCCATCCCGATGGCTGCACCGCCCATGGCAGCTTAGGGGATTAATCCAGACACTGCTCCCTGCATACAGTTGACCGGCAAAGACAGAGGAGATGGGTGCAAAGCCCGGGAAGAACAAAGGGGACTTGTCCTAGTGGCAGAAACACGTGCTGCTGGCCTGAGACCCCCCACACTGCCCTAGGCAATCCCAAGGGCCGCCCCGCCCACGGCAGCTTAGGGGATTAACCCATAGGCTGCTCCCTGTGTGCGGTTAACCAGCACAGACGGCGCAGACAGGCAAGGCAACCAGCAAGCAGGAAGGACTTTGTTCTCCCAGCTGACACACATGCCACTAGCCAGTGACCACTCTCATCACCATGAAAAGGCAGAAGGACCTTGTCCACTCCAAAATCCCACAAACACCAGAAAGAAGGCTTGGTGAGACGGAAATCACCAATCTTCGTGAAAAAGAATTCAAAATAAAAGTCATAAGCATGCTGATGGATCAACACAGAAATATTCAAGAGCTAAGGGATGAATTCAGGAGGGAGATAACAGAAATGAAACAAACAATGGAAGGATTTCAGAGCAGACTGATGAGGTGGAAGAGACTGCTGATGGAACAGAAATCAGAGAACAGGAACACAGAGAAGCTGAGGCAGAGAGAGACAAAAGGATCTCTAGGAATGAAAGAATATTAAGAGAACTGTGTGACCAATCAAAATGAAACAATATTCGCATTATAGGGGTACCAGAAGAAGAAGAGAGAGGAAAAGGGTTAGAAACTGTCTTTGAAGAAATAATTGCTGAAAATTTCACAAAGCTGGGGAAGGACATAGTCTCTCCAGCCATGGAAGTCCATGGATCTCCCAACAAAAGGGACCCAAGGAGGACAACACCAAGACATATAATAATTAAAATGCCAAAGATCAAAGACAAGGACAGAGTATTAAAAGCAACCAGAGAGAAAAAAGATCACCTACAAAGGAAAACCCATCAGGCTATCATCAGACATCTCAGCACAAACCTTACAGGCCAGAAGGGAGTGGCATGATATATTCAATGCAATGAAACAGAAGGACCTCAAACCAAGAATACTGTATCCATCAAGAGTATCATTTAAATTTGAAGGAGGAATTAAACAGTTCCCAGATAAGCAAAAGTTGAAGAAATTTACCTTCCACAAACCATCTCTACAATGTATTTTAAAGGGACTTCTCTACATGGAAGTATGCCTAAGGCTAAATAGCTGTCACCAAAGAAAATAAAACCACAGCAAAGGAAATAGACCAACTAAATACTAACTAATGCAAAATAAAATCAGCTATCCACAAAATCAGTCAAGGGAAACACAAAGAGTACAGAATAAAACTCCTATCACATAACATGTGGAGGAGGAAGAAAAAGAAGGGAAAGAAATCGAGAATCATCAGACTGTATTTATAATAGCATAATAAGTGAGTTAAGTTAGATGGTTAGAGAGTAAAGAAGCTGCCCTTGAACCTTTGGTAACCATGAATCCAAAGCCTGCAATGGCAATAAGTACATATCTATCAATTATCACCCTAAATGTAAATGGACTGAATGCACCAATCAAAAGAGTTACAGAATGGATAAAAAAGCAAGACCCATCTATATGCTGCTTACAAGAGACTCAACTCAAACCCAAAGACATACACAGACTAAAAATGAAGGGATGGAAAAAGATATTTCATGCGAACAATAGGAAGATAAAAGCAGGTGTTGCAGTACTTGTATCAGACAAAATATTCAAAACAAAGAAACTAACAAGAGACAAAGAAGGACATTACATAATGATAAAGAGGTCAGTCCAACAAGAGGATATAACCATTATAAACATCTATGCACCCAACAGAGGAGCACCTACATATGTGAAACAAATACTAACAGAATTAAAGGAGGAAATAGAATGCAATGCATTCGTTCTAGGAGACTTCAACACACCACTCACTCCAAAGGACAGATCCACCAGACAGAAAATAAGTAAGGACACAGAGACACTGAACAAGACATTAGAACAGATAGATATAACAGACATCTACAGAACATTCCACCCAAAAGCAGCAGGATACACATTCTTCTCAAGTGTAGATGGAACATTTTCCAGAATAGACCACATACTAGGCCACAAAAAGAGCCTCAGTAAATTCAAAAAGATTCAAATTGTACCAACCAATTTCTCAGACAACAAGGGTAAGAAACCAGACATAAATTGTACAAAGAAAACAAAAAGGCTCACAAACACATGGAGGCTTAACAACATGCTGCTAAATAATCAATGGATCAATGACCAAATTAAAACAGATATCAAGCAATATATGGAGACAAATGAATACAATAGCACAACGTCCCAACTTCTGTGGGACGCAGCAAAGAAAGCTCTAAGAGGAAAGTTTATAGCAATCCAGGCCTATTTAGAGAGAGAAGAACAATCCCAAATGAATAGTTCAAATTAAGAATTATTGAAACTGGAAAAAGAAGAACAAATGAGGCCCAAAGTCAGCATGAGGGACATAATAAAGATGAGAAAAGAAATTAATAAAATTGGCAAGAATAAAATAATAGAAAAAACTAATGAAACCTAGAGCTGATACTTAGAGAAAATAAACAAATTAGATAAACTCCTTGCCAGACTTATTAGGAAAAAAAGAGAGTGTACAAACATAAACAGAATCAGAAATGAGAAAGGAAAAATCACAATGGACACCACAGAACTACAAAGAATTATTAGAGAATACTATGAAAAATTATATGCTAACAACCTAGATAACCTAGAACAAATGGACAACTCAAAAAAAATACAACCTTCCAAGACAGACCCAGAGAGAAACAGAAAATATGAACAGACCAATTACCAGCAATGAAATTGAATTGGTAATCAAAAAAAACCACCTAAGAACAAAATGCCTGGACCAGATGACTTCACTGCTGAATTTTATCAAACATTTAGTGAAGACCTAATACCCATCCTCCTTAAAGTTTTCCAAAAAGTAGAGGAAGAGGGAATACTTCCAAACTCATTCTACAAGGCAAGTATCACTCTAATACCAAAACCAGGCAAAGACCCCACCAAAAAAGAAAATTACAAACCAATATCCCTGATGAACATAGATGCAAAAATACTCAACAAAATATATGAAACAGAATTCAAAAATACATGAAAAAGATCATCCATCGTAATCAAGTAGGATTTATTCCAGGGATGCAAGGATGGTACAACATTCGAAAATCCATCAACATCATCCACCACATCAACAAAAAGAAGGGCAAAAACCACATGATAATCTCCATAGATGCTGAAAAACCATTTGACAAAATTCAACATCCATTCATGGTAAAAACTCTCAACAAAATGGGAATACAGGGCCAGTACCTCAAAATAATAAAGGCCATATATGACAAACCCACAGTCAACATCATACTTAACAGCGAGAAGCTGAAAGCTTTTCCTTTAAGATCAGAAACAAGACAAAGATACCCACTCTCCCCACTTTTATTCAACGTAGTACTGGAGGTCGTAGCCATGGCAATCAGACAACACAAAGAAATAAAAGGCACCCAGATTGGCAAGGAAGAAGGCAAACTGTCCCTGTTTGCAGATGACATGATATTGTACATAAAAAACCCTAAAGAATCCACTCCAAAACTACTAGAACTAATACCTGAATTCAGTAAAATTGCAGGATACAAAATTAATATGCAGAAATCTGTTGCATTCCTATACACTAACGATGAACTAGCAGAAAGACAAATCAGGAAAGCAATTCCATTCACAATTGCATCAAAAAGAATAAAATACCTAGGAATAAACCTAACCAAGGAACTGAAGGACCTATACCCTGAAAACTACAAGACACTCATGAGAGAAATTAAAGAAGACACCAATAAATGGAAACTCATCCCATGCTCATGGATAGGAAGAATTAATATTATCAAAATGGCCATCCTGCCTAAAGCAATCTACAGATTCAATGCAATTCCTATCAAAATACAAACAGTATTCTTCAGTGAACTAGAGCAAATAGTTCTAAAATTCATATGGAACCACAAAAGACTCCAAATAGCCAAAGCAATCCTGAGAAGGAAGAATAAAGCTGGGAGGATCTCACTTCCCAACTTCAAGCTCTACTACAAAGCCACAGTAATCAAGACAATTTGGTACTGGCACAAGAACAGACCCGACCCAATGACCAATGGAACAGACTAGAGAGCCTTGATATAAACCCAACCATATATGGTTCATTAATATATGATAAAGGAGCCATGGACATACAATGGAGGAAATGACAGCCTCTTCAACAACTGGTGTTGGCAAAACTGGACAGCTACATGCAAGAGAATGAAACTGGATTATTGTTTAACCTCATACACAAAAGTAAACTCAAAATAGATCAAAGACCTGAATGTACGTCATGAAACCATAAAACTTTTAGGAGACAACATAGGCAAAAATCTTCTGAACATAAACATGAGCAACTTCTACCTTAACACATGTTGTCAGAAACAAAAGCAAAAATGAACACATGGGCCTACAATGCGTCTGTACGGCAAAGGACACCATCAACAGAACAGAAAGGCATCCTACAGTATGGAAGAATATATTTGTAAACAACATATCCAACAAGGGGTTAACATCAAAAATATATAAAGAGCTCACAGGCCTCAACACCCAAAAAGCAAATAACCCAAGCAAAAAATGGGCACAGGATCTGAACAGACACTTCTCCAAAGAAGAAATTCAGATGGCCAACAGATACATGAAAAGATGCTCCACATCACTAGTCAACAGAGAAATGCAAATTAAAACCACAGTAAGATATCACCTCACACCAGTAAGGATGGTCAGCATCCAAAAGATAAACAACAACAAATGTTGGCGAGGTTGCAGAGAAAGGGAAACCCTCCTACACTGCTGGTGGGAATGTAAGCTAGTTCAACCATTGTGGAAAGCAGTATGGAGGTTCCTCAAAAAACTAAAAATAGAAATACCATTTGACCTGGGAGTCCCACGCCTTAGAATTTACCCAAAGAATACAAGTTCTCAGATCCAAAAAGACAGATGTACCCCTATGTTTATTGCAGCACTATTTACAACAGCCAGGATATAGAAGCAACCTAAGAGTCCATCAGTAGATGAATGGTTAAAGGTGTGGTACATATACACAATGGAATATTATTCAGCCATAAGAAGAAAACAAATCCTACCATTTGCAAAAACATGGATGGAGCTAGAGGGTATTATGCTTAGTGAAATAAGCCAGGCAGAGAAAGACAAGTACCAAATGATTCCACTCATCTGTGGAGTAAAGGAACCAAGCAAAAACTGAAGGAACTAAATAAACAGCAGCAGAGTCACAGAACCCAAGAATGGACTAACAGTTACCAAAGGGAAAGGGGACTGGGGAGGGTGGTTGGGAAGGGAGGGATAAGGGGAATAAAGGGCATTACAATTAGCACACATAATGTGGGGGGGCCACACGGGGAAGGCAGTATAGCCCAGAGAAGACAAGTAGTGACTCTACAGCATCTCATTACGCTGATGGACAGTGCCTGTAATGGGGTATGTGGTGGGGACTTGATAATGGGGGAATCTAGTAACCACAATGTTGCTCATGTAACTATATTGATACCAAAATTTTTTAAAAAGTAAAAAATAATAAAATAAAATCTTTTAAAAAATGTGGGAATCATTCAATTTTACTTCCCAGATTCTTCCCTCTTAGACTTTCATTAAGGTAACTCATTATCCTGCCGTCAGGATAACCAGACCAGCAAAGCAAAGCCAGCAGGCAATTCAAGAGCAAGGACATCCTGTGCATTTTGTATTGGTTCACCTAAGGCCTGTAAAGTGTGACTAATTTCATGGCCTAAGAGTGACCATAAATAAAACTGTAGGTAAAGGTGTCAACAACAGACCCATCTTTGAAATTGTGTCAACCAGAAACCCCCGAGAAATCATTCATGATCAGGTCTCTTCAGCACAGGCTCAGAGCTGACTCTAAGGAGAACCTCCGTGTGGAGAGCTGCTGTTCCAGCTGGAGTGATCATCAGCACGTGTGGGTCACTGACACAGGACCCTTCTCTGCAGGCTGCTCTCGCAGGCTGCTCTTGCTTTACAGACGCAGCCAGCACATGATACAAGTTCAGTCTCACTGCTCCCCAAAACATCTAAAGGGCCTTGAATCCAAAGCCACTCATGCAACTCTCATTCTCTGAAGCTGCAGAGCTAACAGGCCTCATGGCCTGGGGACTCAGGTCGCATTCACATGTCTACCCACACAAAGGCAAGCTCCCATCTGCACAAACTCTTTAACCTACACTTCTCCAGGTGGACTTCAGCCCAGGGGCTTGGCTCAGTGCTGCCCAAGCAGCAGGAGCCCAGACTGCTCTTCCTTGCCATTCCAGGTTCATGTGCCTCACTCAGCTCACATGTCCCCATGTAGCACCCTCCTGAACAGAAATACTATCCACAGCTCCCCCTGCCTACAGACAACGCAAAGCCCACTTCCCTAAGTCACCTGAAGAGAAGACTGTCACAAGTTTAGCGGCAACCTTTCAATGGAGCTCGGGTGATTCTGCAGAGTCCCCAGTAGGGGGGCTTCAGTAACCCAAGCCCCCTCCCAGAGTCCACCCAAGCCATCCAGATGCACCACCCTCCTGTCTTCTTCCCCGGATCACCTATTCCCACACCCTCCAGCCCCAGCCAGACCTTGTCTGCTCTAGGCCAGCCAGCCCTTGTCATTAACCACCAGGACCACAGCAGGCCCTGCGACAGGGTCTGCACACTCAGCTCTTCACTGCGATGTGCCTCTTGCTGGTGCTCAGAGGATGCGGGTCCACTCAGGGGACAGTGTGCCCTGCCTTCTGCTTCTCCTATTGTCTGCTCCCAGCCCAAACTCTCTGAGGCCAGCAGGTCACCTACACCAACCAGATATGGAGTAACCACCTAGGCAGAGAGCATGCTGCATGCAGCCAGGGGCATCCCACTGCTTTAAAACCAGAGGCCTTCAGCCAGGCAGAATAGACCAACACCACTCTGACCCGAGAGTGCCTGCAGCTTCCCAGTCACACGGCCCTCCTGGACTGGAGCACTGTAGGCGTGAGCAGAGTATACCAGCCATACTCAGGCTGCTCACAAAGTCCTGCGCACTGCAGCAGGGAGCACGTCCTGGGGTCCCCAGGCTATGATCAAAGTCAACTCCTAAGGAGATGGCTGCATAAAGACACACAAGCAAATAACAAAACAGCAGTCTTTCACCATGAAAGCTGGAACACTGCTCTGGAGCTGAGTGAGACATGGAAGGAAGTGGAGCCACCAAGGACCCTACAGCACTCGGCATTCCAGGCCCAGAGAACCCAGGGGTTTGGGATGGTCAAGGCTAGCAAAGCACTAAAGGGGGCTCACAGCCACAGGCCTCTGGCCAGCCCTGTGCAAAGGAAGACAGGTGTATAGGCAAGCAAGAGGCACACAGGGCAGGCTGGCCTGTGGGAAGCATCCACAGAAGACCCTCGCTGCTTCCTGTGGCATCTCCCATGTGACGGAGGGGAACAAAAGCATCACCTTCCAGCCACCATCACACAAGGAGCTCAGTGGCCACACTCAGCAGTCTTCAACCTAGGTGGTGACAAGTCCTCCTCCTGAGGGCTACAGAGTCACAGTTTTGTCCTAGTTGTCAGAAACAGGAAGCAAGAACCTACAGAACAGAGTTTCAGAACTGCTGGGATGTCACTAGTTAGGGCTGCAGAGGAAGGAACCCTTGCACGCTTGAGCCTGAGCACAGGCGGCCTCCCCACAATGCAAGGCCCACACTGACCTGCCACACGAGCAGCTGCCATCCCCAAACATCCTCAGTCTAGAGGATGCTCCAGTGACCTACAGTTTCCACCATTCTTAACATTCTTTTGTTAGACTGTATGTTCTGGGAAACGTTTCTCTATTTCCTACTAAACATACAGTCACTTCTACATTCCATACTTCAGTAGATAAAATTACCCACAACAGAAAGGTTTTCCAAAATATTACTCTGGCCCACACAACAAGATGGGAAAGGCTTTGACCTCAACTTCTGCCAACATTTCAAAGACTTCTGTCTGTGCACTTCCCCTCCACCCCAGGAGCCAACCAGGGAGACCCTCCAGGGAAATCATTACAAGGGTACCCTCAGCATCAGAAATGTTCCCTGACACACGTGCCATGGGTGGGGGAGAGCCAGCGCAGCAGGGGCCTCCCAGGAACACTGCCTTCTGCAGACACCAGAGCAGACTCTGTGGTAGCCCTGCCTGGGATGCACTAACCACAGCAAGATGACTTGGACTGTGTCTGGGTCAACATTCAGTTTAATGCATGAACCTTCTGTTTTATCATTTTACCAAATAAACACCATCACTAGGATGTTACTGAGGAAAAAAGCCCATGGCTTGTCCTCCTTCCTAAGGGCCCCGATGAAGCCCGCCTCCTTTACATGGGGACACGCTGGCCGTACCCAGCCATGCCCTTCTATGGCTTTAGGAAATGCACAAGAGATTACGAGGAACTGAGGAAAACAAACAATGATTGTACAGTACATACATTCTGGTGGAAGTCTGTTCTTTCTAAAAGCAAGTCTCTCAGTTTTCTTTCTGCTTTCTGCCAAGCTAAACAGGACTCCGTAAACATACTGACGAACTGGCCTATAGAGCAGGGCGGCGGGAGGCAGGTCTTTGCTGGCTTCATCTTCAATAGAAACAGCAATTTTGATTTCACCCTTTGCATGGAAGAAAGCAGAATAATATTGCACATTTTTCATGTTGAATTTACAATAAACTCACAGAAACATACTGTATTATCTCCAGTTAATGACATTGCAATTCTATTCCAAATCAATTACTTAACAACTTGCCTACATTGAGATGTTTAGGGAGAATTTATTTAGCAGGTTGTACTCAAAACATATGATCAAAGGGTCAAATAAAATCTACATTGTTTTATCTTTAATCTGGAACCAAGAACAAAAGAAAACCACACAGATGATCCCAAAGTCTTTGTACCAATCTAGACAGGTAACATCAGACAACAAATAGAATAGAAAACACTGAGAATTTGACAATTTTATTTATGAGTCAAAATGGTCATATGTAATGAAATTCATAACTTTCAATGACCATGAACTCTAGGAAATGATTATCCTGAAAATGGTCGGATTTCTCTTCCATAAAAAATTACCACATACCCAAATGGTCTACCTAAGAGAGCTCTCTGAAGTTCATTGGTAAGTTTTTGGCAAACATCTGGCCTCCGCCCTAGTGCAGCCATACTTGGTGGACATGTCTCACTGCTCAGACGCTGGGGCAGACAATGCAGGCCGCCCCCGTTCCATTCACGTTCCTCAGCCCACACGGCGGGAGACACACGGCTGCTGCACCTGAGACCGTGGCAAAAATTCTGTGGTTCTATCGTGAATACTTTATGACATCAAGAAACACCTCAATAGGTTTTGCATGGAATTTTGGTTACATATATTGATAACACGAAAATATACTCATGACCTTCATTTAATGTCTGTTAAATTTATCGATATATCTTCTTTTCAAAGTTTCGTAACATGCCATCTTTCTCTCACATAAATTCAATCCCAGAATTGGCCTTCCCTCATGTACAGGGCCTCCCCACCCACCCACCTAGGAGCGCAGCCTGTTCAGCACACCAATCCAGGGATGCAGGGACCCTGAGAGACTGTTCCTCACCGCAGGAACTGGCTTGGAGAGTCTGATACCAAGCCACACAGTTCGCAGGAAAACAGTATGCCTGAAAATATAATCATTTCCCTAATATGCTGAACAATTCGGGGTGGCATTTTAAAATCTGAACAGTCAAGTACTTTTTTCAGCCACAGTCACTTCATCATTATTTGTCCTTGAAGCCAGTGAGTACTGAAGGCAAGGCAGGCAGTTTGTGCGTCTCAGCCTGATCTAGCCGACCATCCCAGGGAAATCCACCAGCATGGCAGGCCGGCTGGGGCCTAGGGACCTTACACCCCGAACCAGCCAATGGGAAAATGGTGCAGTCTCTCCCAAACCTCAGTCCCTTTAAACTCAGCAAATCCTTTCCCCACCAACATAACTTCTCACTTACCCTTATGATCTAGTTGGACCTGAAAAATAAAACATTTACCTTCCAACCACAATCCAAAGAGTGGTACTGTACATGCATACCCATATTAAATATAGATGAGACATGGAGGAAGTTACACTTAAAAATTAATTAGAGAAACTGAGTCCATAGTGGTCTAAATATTCTTCAAAACCCCTTAATTTATCAAAGTAAGCAATGTTTGGATTTGTCGATTAATGGTCAAAGGTCAGCTTGGGAGTGCTGTGGAATAGGACTGATTTTTGCATTTACTGACTCCATTTTTAAACCACAGATGGATTGCAGAAAATAGGACAAAGAGTGACTGTGTATGGTAATTCACATACTAATGCAAGGGTGCTCAAAGCCCGTGACAGCAATAACCAGCTCTGCCTGAGAAGTCTGGTCGCTCAGGTGACTTGTTAACTGTGGCTCATGATTATAAACACCAACAGAAAGACTACAAACCACTGAGGGCATTTAAATACACACAGATCCATTCAAGACACCAAGATTGAGAAACAATGCCACACTGTGTATCTCTGTAAGCATACATTTAGCACGGCACTAATAAAGTGAAATTATGACATTATGTAGAAAGATAACTGCATTTTATGTCTCTGCATAAGGTACAAAATCCTGTATTTCATTTTTTGCTGTTAAGTTCCATAAAAATTGCACTTCAGTGGGATAGAGGCCCAAGTCCAAGCATATGAGGCACTCTCAGCCATCAGAATTAAATCTAACATTATGGCATAAACAATGTGTAGAAAGTTTTGAAATCAGAAATAAAAGCGATAAAATTACAAGTCAGAAAATAACATGTCATTCATTCAAAGAATATTTTATATTAAATTGAGGGGAAAAAGAGACGTTTCCCAACCTTCTTTTACTCTATTTACAACAGTAAGTTCTTACTTTTTTTCCTCCAAGTTTAGAAAGGCAAACTGAACTTTGTTTCTAACAGTTGGTAAGACAGAAAAGTGGTTCCCAAAGGTGCCGGGGGCCATGGCCCAGGATGGCCATGCACAGTGCTGCATGGCTCCCAGGCTCCTACCTTGGTCAGGATGTGGAAGATGTAGGGGTACATGAGCCCCTTCTTGTGCCGATGCTCGGCTACTCTCAGCACCTCGGGTGCGACGGGGGGCAGGGGCGGGGTGGTGATGTCCATGTGGCTCCTGGTGGGCATGGACAGCAGGCACGGGATTGGCTGGATGGTGCCTATCTGGCTCCCCTTCCCTTCAGCGAGCTGGCTGCCTGAAGAGGCCATGGAGGGGCCTTCTGCCTGCAGAACAGTGTACAGAGTGGATTTCAGTCATGTCTCCACCCTCTCAGCTACCTGTCCACTTGCAGAGTCCTATCTAGAGGGCGTGGCAAGTGGACACCCAGCATGCCTGTGCTGGGGGTGGGAACCTGCAGGGCCACTACAGCCCATGAGGCCAGAGTGACCTTCTGTGGTTGTTCCCCTAGGTGGAACCTCCTGGCTCTGTAGGGCCCCCTCCTGACTCTGCCTTCCTGATACCAAGGAGGCCACATTCTCCACAGTTGAAGCCAACACTCAGGGAGGGCATGTCACTGTCGCATTGACACAGTCTGTCACTCATGGGACAGGGCTGAAATCTAGGCCTGCTCTTCACCACCACAGTTGGATTTAAAGGATAAACAAAACCCAAACTCAGGAATTCTCTTTGGTCTCTAAAAAGCTCTAAATTAAGTATATGCAGGGAACTGTTTACCACCAATTAAGGGGAAAAGAAAGCCAATTCTATTAAAAATGATGAGTCAGATCTATATATTCAGATAGAGAAATACATGCATGGTATACTGTTAGGTGAAAAGTACCCATTCTGTAACAACCAGCTGGCAAACTACAGAATGCATCCACATAAATGCCTAGTAAGGGAGTGGACCCCAAATGGGCCCATAGTGAAGTGTGCTGCAAGGAGTGGGCTCCTGGAAAGGGGACGCACAGGCACTCAGTGTCCTTTTTATAAACTCTACCAAAAGTCCAAATTCTTTACCAAGGGCTATTACTATTTGCACCAAAAAAATGTTCTTTTCTTTTTCTCAGTGAATGCTGGAAATCAACTGCTTATTGCTTGATTTTGTGCCACTCTACACATTTTCCTGTTTTGAAACAAAATGTATTCTTTATAAAGATATGTAATTACGTACTTTATTTTATCCTTTAAAACACAAAGTGCCAAAATTAGTCTTAAAAGGAATAACTCAGGGATAATTCACAAGTATTTCCTAACTCCCAGGATATAGACATCTGCAAGGAGTTTTGCAAATAACAAGTATCCACAAAGCATTTCTGTTGCTTATTTATTCAACAGTAAGAGAATTTCAGAGTTTTAAACAGATTTCTAATATTCCATCACCTTGTACGTAAACAAGCCCTCTTTCAGCCAGAGACCAACTCATCCTAAGGGACCCCTTGTGGACACAGACGAGGCTCTGCAAGTTAAAAAGGTATTTCTAGACATCACTATTAACAGGTAGAAGAGAGAGAAAAGAAAAATGGAATTTATTTTCATTTTTAATGTACACATTTCACGTGCTTGCTCACTTAATCCCACAAAACCTTTACAAGACCAGGAATCAGGAGAGTTCTAGTCCTCAACAAGATAAGCACCTGTGGACATTTCTACCAAACCCCACCCTACTGAAAGGAAGCAGGCTGTGGGCAGCACAGCCCCGGGGCTCCCTCCCCCAGTGTCTGCATGGCTCAGTGCACACTCTACCGGAGTCCGTCCCCATGCTTAAACAGCCAGCCCTGCAGAACGCGAGAGGCACGACCTACCGCCTTTGCTTGGTCTCCCGGGTCTCCCCGTGCTGGAGGCTGTGTGTGGCTTCCTGTCTTCTCCCAGCCAATTTTGTTCCCACTGATATGGCTGAACATAAAATGAGTAGGATTGCTGATTAGTGTGGGCCAAGTACCCCACACCTCCCCACGTGCACTCAGGGAGCCTCATGCCTCCTGACCTGGCCCCCAGCAAATACCTTCACAGGAGTCCCATCTCAGGGACTCTGCCCACGAGAAACTCGGAGCCCTGGCCCACATGGCACCTGCAAGCAGAGCCAAGCACAGGCCTTTCCTCCAGCTCAGTCGTCCAAGAGGAAGGAACAGGGAACCCCGCACTTCACGGACGGCTATTCGGCAGGAGATTAAACGCTGTCTTGGTCGAATGTTCTTGTGAACTTATAAATAAGAGTAAGGAGCACAGGGGCCAAGGTGGGGGCCTTGCAGACAAGTCAGAGGCGAGGCCTAAGCAGAGGGGCGACCTGTGAGCTCAGCAGACAGGGAGCCAACTGAATCTTATCTGAAGAATGGCTTTATTTGAAAAAGTAGGAAAAGCTGGGGTGGGGTTAATGAGGGGAGGGTTATGGGGTCTCTCCCAAGCCAGGAAGTATTTCAATCAGCACATTTTAAAAACTAGGGGCAAGACCCACTGGCAGGCTGGTTTAACCAGCATCTATAAACATGGGAATGGAACAGAGCAGAAGGCAGTGAACATGGCATGAATGGCATTATTTCATCGATTCCTCATGCGTTTGTGTATTACAGGCCATAATATAGAGGTACGTTCACTGTGGGCCCTGGCGGACTTTGTGATGAGCATCACCCTGCACAGAGCTGGGACTCTGTAGCCCCCACAGACAGGATGAGGCCACCGACCTGGAGCCATCCAGCCATCACCCACACCCTCCCGACCCTACAAGGCTCCACACCAAATCAGCTTCTGGAACCATTGCTGGCCTCAAGGCATGCCAGGGCAGCCCTGGTATTGGCTTGCCTTCCTGACTGGTCCACATGACAAACTGAGCGACTTTGAGACCAGCTGATTTTCCTATCTTCCAATCAACTTCATGTAAATTCTACTACAAAATAATCTGCATGAGAGAGGAGAAGCAGCCCCACGCTGTGGTACCTGTGAGCCTCTTTCTTGTGCCCTGACCCCAAGCATGGGATGGGCTGCCCTGACACCTCCACAGCCCAGTGATCCAGCAGCCAGTCCCAGTGGGCAGCGAGGACTCAGACACTCCACCGCTGCATCTGAATTTGCTACTCTGTGGGCAATCTCAGGCTACAACTTTGCAAAACTGAGGGAACCCTATTGATGAGGAGGCAAGTGCCCCAAGAGCCCAGTGACCCATCCTCCTCAACGCAGAGAGAAAAGCAGCTGCTCCAGGGGTGCAGAGGTGAGAAGCTGGAGAAAGGCTCAAGAGATGAATCTTGGTTGATCAACTATTCAATGAGCGTATCTCGTCAGGACAGCAGTCACACACCTGTCAGGGTAACTGTGCCATGACCACAAAACTGGGAAACAGATCTGACAGTCTCATCACACAGTCAAAAGTGAGTTAGTGGGTTTTCTTCCCCAACCACGGGGAAGAAAAGTCAGCAGCCCCAAGTTACCTAGGATGCAGTTCAGCATAGCTGCCTATGCGCTGCTTCATAAAATGGTCAGGGATATTTATTCTGTGAAATTTAGAATGAATCACTTGGATACCTACAAGTTTTACATGGAGCCATAACAACTGTTACTTACACTGTTAAATAAGTATAATATACTAGAAAAAAATGCATGAGTCTCAAGAAAGTGGCTTAATGAATACCTACAAATTGAACATGCCATGTGAGCTGACACCCCAAAGCCCCTCTGTGGTTCCTCCAGAGACATCCTTCCTCAAGGAAAATGGTTATCCTGACTTTTAACAGCAAACACTGCCTTCACCAGGCTTTGAGCACTGTACAAATGGAGTCATGTAATTATACACTCCCCATACCCAAGGGTTTGGGTGCTGTTCCAGCCCCCACCTGGGTGCACTGTGTGTGGGTAACACGATGTTGGGCCTGCAGTTCAGCCTGCAGGAGACCCTGGGATCTCCCTGCCGTGGCACACTGGCATTTTCCACTGTGCCCAGGGCAGACCTTTCGGAGGGAAAGCAGCAACTCTCACCAAGTCTGATTTGCACTTCCCAAGGTGAGTTTTCCTCCTGAAATGTGATTACCTTTTGTGGCCTGTTCAAATATTCTACACATTTCTACTTAATTGTAAAAAACATGCAGGACATTCTTATGGACTCACAGGTAGTCACTGTGTGTTCTATTCACAAGTTTTCAGCCAGGTAATGGACTGCAAGTATCTCCCGCACTCTGCAGGACTAGCACCCTCCCTCTCTGTGGCAGATGCCACCTCTGCGGGCTGCAAGAGCACCACAGTACAGCCATCCCTGACCCCTCCAGTCCCTGCCGTCCTCACTGCCATGTCCCCCTCACAGCACACAGTACATTCAGCACTAGCTGTGATTGGTGTCCATCTTCATCACTCAGTTATAAACTGCATGAAGATAAGAGCTTATGGCCACATGGAGCAGGTTCCCATTGTTGATGAATAAAGCACATAGCCACAGCCTAAAGGCTGATGACAAAGAAGGCTTCTCCTCTACAACATGAAGCACAGCACAGGAATGCTCACTAGACACGCAGTCCCCTCGAGGGCTGGCCCTGGGTCTCTGCACAACTGTTAAGCACACAGGACTGCAGCGGGGGGACCATGCCTCACTACTAACACTGGAAGCTTGTCCCACCTAAGATCACATAGAACTTACATTTGTATATCTTAGTTTTGTTCTATATGGCTTATCAAACTAAAACTAATGTCAGAATCTAGATGCTCATGTGACAGTCTAATAATCGTGCTATAAAAACTAAAATTCTGCCTGAGAAGCATCTTGACAATAGCCAACTTTTTAAAAGTCTGGGATATTCTCATAGTATAACTACATTACTTTACAACTTAAGAAAATGCAGTATATAAACGTGAGCAATGCCTTGTTTGAGGAGCAGGTAAGTTAGCTTGCAGAATGTTTCTGCATGTAGCTAGGCATGCAGTAGATGACACACAGAACTGCTGAGCCCTGGGGGCTGAGACCCAGAGGCCATAGGGAAATGGACAGGCCGGGCAAGAAGCCTGCATGCACTCTGCATTGAATTCTATACACCCAAGCCTAACGCTAGCTGGTAAAATTTAGGCTCAGAGAGAAGTGATCGACTGGGCTCAAGGTCAGACCTACCATCCCAGACGTGACCACATGCTGTTCAAGAGGAAGCTGTCCAGGGCTCCACACAGCATGCTTAAGGTGCAGCAAAAGATGATTAAGACAGAAAAGACCACACACCCAGAGCAGGAGGCAGAGGCCAGCACACAAGCGGTGTGGATGCTTGGCGGGCACTGCTGCCCCACCTCGTCCTGGCCACACCTGGGCTGTTCCTGCAATGAAGTTGAGTTCCCTCCTTGTGTTCCTAGCCGGCAGGCCAGTAATGCTATAGTAGGAAGGCCTGTTCTCACACGGCAGTGCTGCCTCAACAGGAACTTCTCGCAATGGCCTGCCCTGCACCAGGGGAAGAAGCCAATGGAGGCCCCACAGCTGATCACCATCAGAGGATGGCAAGAGCAAAGGCATATAAAACCAAAGGGAGAAACATAAAGATGAGAGGCACACCCTGGCAGCCTCACCTGTGCATGTGGGCAAGGCCCTAGAGGCAGTCACAGCAAGGGAGGCCAACATGCTGCCCAGCTTTGATGCGGGGGCATGGAGCCCACCTCTCCTGGGGGCCAGCTGCCCCTGCCCCAGAGCACGTGGATGAGCTCCCTGGCAAGGGACCCAGCACGGCCTGGTGTCCCATGCTTGATTAGGCTGACGTCCCCGATGCAGGCCCTCTCATAGAAGTGGGAAGCAGAGAACTTGGCAGGCTCTGCTCCCAGTGCTCTGTCTGCTCCTGCCAAGCACCTCGGGACTCCTTAGGCCTTTCCCAAGCACAGGGAGGGTTCAGAGACACCAAGGCCATCAGCTTGATGAAGTAAAGTAGCTATTTGTCTGGCACACAGCCTAACATTCCCCAAGGGACACCTGCAGCTGCATTAGCCGTTGGGGACGATGCCTCAGGCAGGGCAAAATGGGGTTCCTTCTTTGGAAGAGGAGTCTGAGAGAATTCAAAGTACAAGAAAAACACTGATGCCACTTAAAGGAGAAAGAGGCATAAGAAATATACTTCCTAGGACACCAAATCAAGGGTGCTAAGTGGAATTTAGGTATTTTACACTAAAAATGAAACCAATGTTCTGGTTCTTTACTGCATCCACAGCTGTTTTTAAGTAATAGCATTATTTTTCAATAAATGACAGTGGTTATTCATCAGCTGATTTAATTTGCAACCCACTAGGTGCATGCACCCAGCAAGCTCCAGGTCACACAGCTATGAGGGAGCACCCAGACCTGGTAGGACCAGCCCCAGGAGGCTGGGGGTGAGCTCTGGGAGCTTGGTACCCACACTGGTCCACAGTCCCTGGGCACTGATAGTGGCGTTCCATGACCCAGACCTGGTCCTGTGGGGGTCCCGTGGGGCCCACAAAGCTTATGCAAAGTTGCTGTCAGACCAACACATGGAAACAGGAGGGTATGTGGATGCCCAGGGACCTGGAACACACCAGCACACATGACATCACAGTGCAGATAAGCTTAGTCTCCTCTCCTCATGAAACTTCACAATGTCCACTTAAAGATGCTGGTGATGACGTCAAAAACATTAAAGCAACATTCAGTGTATGCAAACATGCACCCACATCCATACACACAAATAAGAACACACATGTATGTAAGTATGTTCAATATAAAAAAGGAAAAAAAGGAAAAAGGCAAGTTGCTGTCCCTAAGACAGGTCCCAGTACTATAAAAACCACATTAGTATGTGCAGCAAAAAAACAGGATGTTTGAATATTCACCAATCTTTTGAAAACAGATGTAGGATCAAGGAGGATTTCCCACTCTGTGTTTTTTAGTGTTTGTACTCTGTAACTTCCTATTGAGAAGGTAATTAGAAAAAAAGACATAAAACAAAGAACTAAAGGCTTCTAATCAGCAATCTCAGGTCAGATTCAGATTCTGGAAGGACTCAACCTCCATCTGGGCAGCTGGCAGAGACGCCCTGGACAGCTCCCCCTGTGGAGGGGCCAGGGCGCAGGAGCCAGGCCCACCCCTGGCAAGCCAGATGCCAAGGCAAGGAGCCGTCCTCTGATCAAGTGCTGGCCCAAGGCCCTCAGGGCCTGGGGCCACCTGTGCCACCACGCATCTTGAGAACATCCCGCAAGCATGGCCTCCCACCTGGACTCCCCTATGAGGAAGGCCTGGCTGTCAGCCCAGCACATGCCACAGCCTCCCGCCAGTGTGCATTTGAGCCATGGCTCCTACCTCCACGCACTTCACAGATGGAGACAAAGAGGACAGAAGAGGAAAAAGTCCCAGGGACACACCCCGTTAAGAATCCAGAGAAGCCTGGAAACTGTCTCTTACAGCAGAAATTGACGTGGCACTAACTAGCCCTGGCATTTCCCTCGTGACTAGTTCACCCCAAGGGAAAGGAGACAGACATAAAGGAAAGACACCTCCTTTCTTTTCCTTTTTTCTTCCTTTGTTCTGAATCAGGCTTCTTAGAAACATAAGGCCACTGAAGAGAGGAGGGCTAGGCGCTGAGGCCTTTCTAGATCAGATTCTAACAAGAGGCGCATGTGAAGTTCCTGTGCTCAGGGACACACTCCTCAGTGGAGAGCCCCTGCCCCGGCCTGGTGGGGTCCCGGGGTTGTGGCTGGGAGAACACTGTGATCTCAGAAACACCCGTGAGCTGCTGAGCTGGGGACTGACTTGCTGAATACGGGAAGAGAGGAAACCCAGGATTCCCCCTGATCCAGAGGCCAAAGACCAAAAGCCACAGGCACCCAGCCAACAATGCTTTCCAGAGGTGGGGCTTGGGGGAGTCACAGCCAAAAAAAAAGACAAGGGTCAGCAGCATGTGACTGATGACTTCACCACTTTTGGTGGCCACCCAGACCATTTTCCCAAATCTCCTCCCAGCAGAGGAGCAGACAAGGCCATGAGCCAGCACAGTGCAGACCCCTCGCCCGGGAAGCCTTGGGGAAGGCTAACCTCCACCCCTGCCGTGCCAGAGTACAGAGCAACTGACCCCACATGCAACAAAGGCCATCTGAACTACACTTGGGGCTATGGGCCAGTGGGCAGGTGGCTCCAGGAACAAAGAGCTACTCGACAAGCCGGTGTGGCCACCCCATGTTGGGAACTCACTTTGCAGCCCCTCCGCTGCCTTCGTCGTTGTCCGAGGATGACGACGCAGAAGAGCCTGGAAAGCATGCAGCATCCACGTGGTTGGGACTGCCACCAGGGGCAGGGTCAATGGGGGAGGCACGCTCATAGAGGGGTGTGTGCTTCCCTTCGTGAGGAATGCTGCTATAGCTGTTGTGCTCTGTCAGGCTTTTTCCGCTCCTTTCCAAAGAGAGGCCTGGTTCGGCGAGGCTGTATGGGTGTGGACCCTGGCCCAGGGCACTGGGGCCAGGCACCTGCGGGGACTGAACAGAAGGCACAGGTCACATGTGCTACCCACAGGGCTGGCTAAGTTTTAACTCAGCAAACGTTGGCCCCTGCTTCACATACCACAGTACTCAGGAGTTTAAGAAATTGTTGTAGTGCTCATTAAATGTGATGCACATACACCTTTCAAGGACAGAGCTGTGCCCCTCAAGGGATGGGCACGGAACCAGCAGTGGACAGAGAGGAAAACCTTACCACAGGCTTTGCTTGCAGAGAGGTCTGTGGAATGTTGAGCATCTGCGGGGGGACGTACGGTGGCACTATCCCAGGCATTCCAAATGGATTTGGTCTGGCTATTGCATTAATACAGAAAGAAGACAATAATACCACTGTAAACTGAAGAGCTCATGTTTCCCCAGGGCACCGCGGTGGCCAGCCCAAGTTCCTCTCACCCATCTAGCCTGCACCCTTCAGGAGACAACACACAAGCAGCCCCACTTCTCAGAGTCATTAGAAATTCATGTTTAACATTAAAAAATACTTTATGATGATCAATTTTATACACTTAGGCTAGGATTTTAACTTTCTAGAATTTTTAATTAACTTCTGGTATGTTTCTGCTTTTGCTGCTCCCTGAATGCCTGGAGTGCTCACCTCTAACCTGACAGGTGTCCTCAGCTACCAGCATGTCTGCTCGAGGCTGACCAAGCTGGCAGCCCTGTAATGCTGTGGGCACCAGAGGGGCAGCAGAGGACAGGACACTTGGCCTCACCTTTGTGAAACCATGAGATGTTTCTATTTACACTTAAATTGGATTCTTTGCTACCATTGCGCCTTTAGATATAAAAGGAAAGTGTGGTGGCCGCCGTCTGTGCCCTTGGCTTCTTCTCACTATTCAGCAAAATCACGGCCAAGTCACCCATTCTGCATGCATTACAGGGCCAGCAATCTAGGATTCTGTGCTCTCAGAACATGACTGTAAACCTGTTCTGCAGTCTGAAGGCAATTTGTTGCCCTCATGCTAATGTGCAACAGGGAAGTGCAGAATGGAGCCATGTGGAGAAGCAGCCACAAGCACTGTGGGACCAGCCCCACCCACCTCTAAGCAGTGACATAAAGCGATGGGCTCAGCCTTCTAGGGGACTGAGGGGGCAGGCAGGGACTGGGGGTAGCCAGCATGGGCAAAGCCAGCAGGAGCCTAGCCCAGCATGTGGTGATGGGGCAGGAGGGTGGCCCTGATCCCAGAACACTTCGAATGAAGTACCACTAATTATTTATGAATGTGATAACCATGGAGAGAGATCCACCCAGGGCATGACTCCCCTCCACACCCCACCAACTGCAGGCCCAGACCCCTCGGACCCCATGGCTTCACAGGTTTCCTTTAGCTCAGAGGTCACCCAGCTGGGGGAAACCCAGGCACCCATGCCCTGAGCCACTGGGCTTCTCCCACCTTGGAATCAGAGTGACACCAGGCAAAACCCATGGCCCACCACCGCTGCCTCTCACCCCACACACCTACCAGTATGAATCAACTTGCCTCATGGAACTCAGAGTACCAACAGCCCAGACCCTCCCTCTCACCCCAAGAGCCCCAACACTGAGCCCAGGGCTCCCTGAGCAGACGCAGTACTGCTGGAGTAGGGCCAGCCCACCTGCTTCCTCCATCCCTCCAGGACCCAAAAGCCTCAGAAACCACAGTTTGTTGGAAAATCCCATCTCCAAGTGCCTGGCATTCCAACTCAGAAACACCCTGGGCCTCGCAGGATGGAAAGCTTTGCCCAGCTTCCAGTTGCCACTAAGCAGCCATGACTGCGGGTGGGGATGAGGCATGTGTGTACACACACACACAGACATTCCGGATCAAACAGTAAGGCTGTGAGATGGGGGCTCCCAAGTGTGAGATACAAGACACTAATTGTTAAATCCCTCTTCAGGGGAATCCAAATCATGGCCAGACTTTGGGCCAAAGCATATTATGAGACCCATTCAGGCTCTAATAGTCTAGGTTATAACCTCTGGTAGCTGGCCGGCCACACTTCTGAGTAACAAAACTGAGCAGCTGGCCAGCTGGTGACACCGCTGCAGCGGTGAAAGCCAGGTGAAAGCAAGCATTTGTTTCCCTCGATTTTTGCCCATTATATGCTCCAAACTTCCTGAAAAGCACAAACTCTCCTTAAAAATAAAACAAATTAACTACATTATAACTTAAGAGCAAAGATCTCTGAGGAAAGAACATTTTCTAAAATCATAGTGCACTTGCTAACCGCAGACCAATCTGAGGCTAGTCACTGCCCTGTAACTAGTCCAGTGAGTTAACCAATTTGCCTAACCTTTCTGAGGGCTGCAGAGCAGCTACGCCCCGCGCGCTAGCAGCGCCATCGCATGCCTGCTGTGCTGTGCGATGCAACAAGGACGTGGTCCTCGATCTGGCCTGGCTGCAGCATGAAGGCAGCCACCACCCATTTCTCACCTTTCCTTCACAAACACTAAGAGAGGGCTTTGCTTAGAAAAGGTCATAGGCCAAAGGCAGATGACAGGAGAAAAAAAGTGGGAAAGTGTTTAGTTAACCATATGGAAAATATTTTCATAACTTAACACAGGTTTTCAATATTGGAAACTGAGAATGAAGAGCACAGCAGCTGTGCCACCCGCCATGCAGCCCCATGGGCATACCACCAGGGCCTCTGATGACTTACTCTGCCCTAGCCAACCACCCAGCTTCTCCCTAAATTAAAGCACAGTGGCCTTTGGAAGGGAACCATGTCAACCCACAAGTTCTACCAAAAATTAGCTGGCGCCACCCAGCCAGGGCCCAGCCTAACAGATGTTCATCTAGCAGGGGGCATTACTGAAAAGATGTTACATTAAACAAAACAAACAGGAGCAAAGGAAGACTCCTTTTTAATCCTATAATGCAGATGGGCACTGATGGATGATTTTCAAGTGTTATACAAAGAATGCAGCTTTGAGAGTTCAGATTCAAAGGTTAAAAATCCTGCCACCAGTGCTGGTTTTCAATGTTTACAAAAAAACACAAGGCGAAACCTTCTAATCATGTCAACCAAATTGAAATGCACATATTTGCTCAGTGTCGTTTTTTCTGTAGAAGTAGGCAAAAGTTACACAAGGGAGAAATGGAATCTCGCCTCCATCCTCTCCCAGATGAACAGCTTCTAGAAGGCAGGCTGGGGTGGGCATAGGGAGAACCAGCAGGGCCGGAATGAAGTCCCAGACCAGGGCAGAACAGTGTGGCAGGGGAGATGGGCTGTCCTGCCTTGGAGAGAACTGAGTCATCCTGGTGAGCCCCTACACTGGGCCGCAGGGAGAGCCGGCGACAGCACAGGAGAGGAGCCCTCCACTGGGCTAAGTGCAGGGCCAAGAAGAACGAGACAGTGGACAAAGCAAGCAGGCACCAAGACGATGAGTGATGGGGAAGAGGGCCTGCATGGACCCACTCTCCTGGCTGCTGGACTGTTGGTGCAGGGTCACTCCACACAGGGAGCTGGGGCTATCTGGTGTCCTTGCTCTCAAATGTCTTCTGTCCCCAAGCCTGGAGAGGGCCCATGTGTACCTCAGAGAGCAGAGCACCAATCAAATCCACTTGGTGCCTGAGTCTTGAAGAACAAGAGTCTGGGTATGATAGATTTACCCCAAACTGCACCCAAATCTATTCAGTTCCTAGGCTCACTTCATTGGAGTGTGACTTGTGGGCGTTAAACAGCAAAGGGCAGCTGTTCTCACTAACGAAGCAAGGATCCAGGAGGGGCACCCAGACCTCCCAGCTGCCTGCACAGGCTGTGACCTGTGACAGAACAGGACACATCAGGCTCTGTGCACCTGCAGATCTTAGAAGGGACAAACAGCCCTTACTGGGAATCACTGGTGAATGGAACTGGCTGTCCTCCTCTGTCCCCAAGCACTGACCTGTCCGTCTCATGAAGACACACTGCACCATCTTTCAAACCAGACAGTAGATGTATTTTCGGTTCTTCCAGTTCAGGTTTTTTTTTTAAAAAGACCTTTCAAAAAGCAACAAGACCAGACAACCTATATCACTTCATACTACATCAACTTAAATAAATGCAGGAAACACTGAATGAGAGGCCAAGGGGACAGGTGCTCAGAGAATCTGGCTGTTTGGCAATCGGGGAGAAATAATCAGCGGACTTCCTATTCAGCACACAGCATCTCAGCTTCTCTCTGGCAGCATCTGTCCTGTTAGACCCTGTGGCGTTGATGCCATGTGCATTTGCTTTAAGGAGACAAAGAAGGAGGAAGATGAAATGTACACAGTTCAAAAAGAGCAAGTGCAGAATGCCCCTCACGGCACCACATATAATTAAAAACCCAAACACTACTGCTTATCATTCCACATCAATAGGTAAGAAAACATAAAAACCTGTCTGAGGAGGGTAGACATGACTTTTAGGAAAACCTAATGTGTCTCTTTCAAGACAGAAGTAGAGAAAATATTATGTTACTCTGATTAGGACACAAAGCTGCTTTGTGTTTTCTGTTACATTTGAAGTTTTTCACAATAAAAAATTTAACAAAAACCTTGGGAAGTGTGGGTTTAGTAAGCAAAGCTATGAGACTGTTATTAAAGTCTCATAAATTATAAATTATAAAAGAGCACCATATTTCAAAAACTTAGTGAAGTATAGCAACAGTTATGGATACCTGGGGACAACAAAATTTTATAAAGTGATCATTACAAAGCAAAACAGAAAATATTCTAGACGGTGGCAACAGGAATGCTTAGGCAGATCACAACATGTGTGTACTGTGTGCTGTTCTTCACAAGCCGGAGGCACACCCAAGTGAAGTGGCAGGGCCTCCCAGGCACCCTGCTGGGCGGAGCCAGTCCTGAGGCCCAGCAGCCCGTGTACAAAGGCAGGTACAAAGGCAGGCAGAGGCTGGGATCCCACCCCAGAGCCCAGGCCCTGAGCTACGGGTGGGCGGGGCCTCTGAGAGCTCCGCCCCCTGGCCTGTGTGGGTGCACAGCAAGAACCTCAGGCTCAGAAGGAAAAGCACAAGGACAGCAGTCCTGCCCAGTGCGGAGCCACCTAGGCTCAGCCAGAAAGGGTTTGCTTTTGAAAACAGATTTCTGAGGTCCAATTAAGACCCTGATAAAACCATTCCTGAATAGAACCTGAAACCCCTGCTCTGCTTAGAGCCAGCATCCTCCATTTCCATTCCCAGTAGCAGGTAAGCTTCTGGTATGATTCTTTCAAAACTCTACACGTATGCCAATTCCCAAAATAGTTAATAGAGACAGGTTCTAAATGAACAAGAAAGTTGTGCTCCAACACTGGCTGTTCAAAATTCTGCATGAGTCTTGGCTGTGGAATAACAAAGGGACTGTAGCTGGAAGAGATGGCTTATGGCCCAGCCACTACTCCGCAAAGATTTCATGGACAATCCATCTGGGGTCTGACTTGGATGACAAGATCACAGCTCCCCCAGGTCTATCCTGCTTCTTCTAGACTCCAGATTTCAGTTTCAGTCATCAATCTCCACTTAGTTCCACGGTGGGACCTTAACAGCAAGCAGGTAAGCACCTTTTCCAGATTACTTGTGTTTCTTTACACTTAACAGAAGAAACAGCAAGAGTGATTTTCACATAAATCTATCTCTGCTGGTTCCAAACTCTGTGCACATCAGCTGAAACAAACCAATCTTGACCCACCTCACTCCGACCTCATCCCGTAATTTCAGGCTACTCACAAGCCACCCTGAACACCACATTGCCCCGAACTTCCTGCCCTGCTGTGATTCTGCGCTGCAACACACTTTGAAGAAAATTCCACATTTTTAAGAAGCTCAAACTTAAAAACGAGTTGAAAATTCACCCTACCTCTTCAGAACATCTTCAACCTGTTATCGCTCAGATCAAAGCCGAGTTAGATGGAGCGCCTTCGCCCGCCCTTACTCTCCTAGCTCCCTCCTCCTGAATGAACGTTCTCATCCCAAGCACACTTACAGCAACTGCTAGACTGCAGCTGTCACCTGAGGGCCAGAGCGTCACTGGAGACACAAGGGACAAGCACTCCCTCCAGGAACCCCTCTCCGGCGACCTGGCCACTCATTTTGACCCCTATGGCCCAGTGCCCTTACCACCACTCCTCCCACAAGTATAACCACTGCAGCCACCAGGAAAAGAGCACCATCAAAACTCTTTACACACACTTTCTCTTTTATATTCATGTAAGTTCCCCCTTCAATGAAACAGAAACCTGAGGCCAGGAGGTGGAATACACAGCTGAGGGATGTCCACAGCCGAGTCAGCCCTTCACCTGTCTCAACAAAGTTGATGGGACACTGGACACCCCCTCTTAACAGGAGTAAAACTGCGACCCCCTGCTGCATCCCCATCACATCTTGCCTTCTCTGAAGTGATGCATGGTAGCTAACCTCCCTCCTTCCAACACCCCATGTCCCCTTCCCATGGGCAACCCTAAGCCACATTCCGTCACTCACTCCCCTAACTCAGCAACACGGCATGACTGCAGCCATTCAGTCAAATGGTCACCCAGTGGGGTACAAGGTGGAGGTGGCAGGTGAGGCCCTCATGCTCCTAGACCCAACATTCTTGGGGAGGGGAGTGCAGAGAATTAATGGCCCAGTGGCTATGGAGATGGACTGGCCCAGAAAGGCCCCTGACAAGTGGTGAAGCCTGATCTCAGACATTAGGCACTGCTTGCCCAGCAAGGCAGGGCTGGGCGCACACACGCAGAGGGAAGGAAGCAGGGCCTGGCAGGGAAGGCAGAGCACCAGGAACTTTGTTCCCCATGCGACCAGGGCAGCTTCGAACACACCTCTGGCTGCCGGGTAGAGAACAGTGGTGGGGGACTAGGTAGTGGTGTGGGGTGAGGCAGAAGGTCAGGAGATGGGTGAGGGGGCAGACAGCAAGGGAGCAGGGTAGCAGGCAAGGTGCCCTCCAAGGTCACACACACCAGCTCTCCCTGGTCCCGCCCCCAGGCCTCACTTCTGTTGGTTCTGCCCCTGCCCCCTGGAGCCCCACCCCCAACACCACTGGCCTCCCCCAACCCCTAGGCCACCCAAGGGCATCTGGCCCCCTGGCTCTCAGGAGCCCCGCACCCCAGGAAAGGACAGTGAGGACAGCTGGCAAGCGGGCCCCTCCTATACCTGTTTGCCTAAGGGCATGTTACAGGTTCTGCCTGTCACAGGAAGGGGCTGCCAGTGTGGGCCCCAGATGGGGCCAGGGGTGGACCACCTTCCAGGGGGTCCACATAGCCCAGCAAGCTTCAGAACACCTTTTAATTGTAATTACTCCCCAATTTCACATCTGAGTTAAATTTTGTCTCTTGCAAGAAAAACAACAGAAGCGTGGCGCTGTCATCCACTGCACTCAGGGAGCACTAGCAGATCAGAGGCCTTCCCTGTCCCGGCACACCACCAGCGTGGGCCAGCCATTTGTCCCTCCATCTAACAAGTCTGCACCTCTTCTGCTGCTCCTCCAGCACCCTCAGAGGTTACTATGGCTGTGCCAGGTCGGCTATCCCTACTCATGTAACTGCAGAAGTCTCATTCCTAAAGAGTAAGCCCACAGGACTATGGGGTGAATATTTAAATCCCTTTAGTTACCGCATGGTCAGCCTCCATCACAGAGGCCTTGATGTACTTACCTAAGTAATGTGGTGGGTGGAACGTCACGGGCTTACTAGTTGCTGAATAATATCCAATTGCTCTCTTAAATCGAACAACTTTGTCGTCTGTTCTAGACTGAAATAAACATAGGAAACCTTTGTAAATTAGCATGCCACTAGTCACGTGTATTAACATATTTCTACAATTCAGCACATGTATTGCAATCTGCAGCTTTTTGAGTTAGACAAGGGTTTAGGATGATGACATTAACATCTTCAAGTAAAGCCAACAGACCATTACTGGACAGCCAAATTGAACACTACTCTGTTGTTGCAGCAGCGTGATTAACCCACAGAGCAGTAAGGAGACCCCCAGCCTCTCCACCGTGTCCCTGTAACTGCTGGGAAAGGCCTTGTTCCACCTCCAGCCGATTGGACAGTGGCTTCAGTTCTTCAGAGAGCAGATAGGTCACACAGCCTCCTGCCCTCCACTGACCCCAACCAGTTCACACTCCACACTTTCCAAAACCAGAAGAGGAGATCCCTGACCGTCACCTGAAGGGATGAACAAGCAGGAGCACATGCCCATCTCGTGGACTAGAACATCTGTCTTAGTAGAAATCTACTAAATTAGAACAGACAACCTAGGAACAGCACAGATCCTACCACTCAGCCCCTCCCCCTCCTCTGACTGCTAGCAAGCTCAGCTTGGACAACCAGCATGTGCCCCTCCAACCCCTGCACGCCCACATGCTGTCGCACAGAGCACCGCCCAGGGGCCTGCCTTCTACCTGTGAGTGCTGGAAAACATCTTTAGCTATGGCATCCAAGTCCGTGGTGTCCTGGATGTTGCGGACATAGTCAGCCACGGCCTTGATCACCACATCACATGGCGGCAAGACCAGCTGATGGGCCCGAACCTGAAAAAATAAGCACCCACATCAACATGCTAACTCCACACAGAGGCCAGAAACTCTGCGGCGTCTCCTTCCAAGGCCCAGTCATCCCCATCAGTAAGCTCTCGGCCTGAGGCTTTTATGTGAGGCCCAAACCCAGTTCCCCTTCAGCCGCTGAAATACAGCTCCACTGCCTCAACCCAGCTGGGCTACTGAGTGTCTGACCACCTTTTATTTGCTTCCAAGACATCCGCGGCCTACTTAACATAGACTGTGAGTCCAGGACCCTGAGCCCAGGACCCTGCGCCCCATAGCCCCCATAACAGTGAGCTCAACACAGACAAGCCCAGGGCCAGACATGTCCTTTCTGTCAATGCCAGCAAACAAGAGGTTCTGCTGGATGAACACAGTCCCCAGGGCCCAGGTCTACTGGAGAAAGCCAAGGGTGGCTCTGAACAGAGGAAAACAGTCTCCCTAATGCTGAGGGCCATGTCTGGTGCAAGGCACATGGAACAGAGTGTAGGACTGTTTCACTGTGCCAGAATAGCTGATGCCAGGAAAAAGTAGGTAAACACATTTTTTTTAATAGGTTTGTTTTGGGCTTTTTTATGAAAACAAAAAAAAAATATGAAAAAGATACCTTAACTTAATAAAATTTCAGTTACAATTACAGCTATGCCCTTGTCCTTAGAAATAAAGATGAGGTACTTTGTTTCTAACAATTTTTTTTAAAGTTGAAAGAAAGAATGAAATGATGCCTTTACTTTCTTTTTAGTCATGAAGATCATACAGATTAAAAAAGCAAAAACATCACAGGATGTGTGCCTCCAGAACTGTCCACTCCTGCCTGCCACACCTATGAACAGGACGTCACAGGGCAGGAGGCGGCGGACTGGCCGTCAACCGGTCTCAGGCCCACCTGGTTGGCCTGGCTGGCGCAGATGGGCCCATCTCCTCACGGGTCCTCTAAAATGGAGAGAGAGGCAGGAGCTGGTTTCACAGGTGAGGTGGGTGTGAGAAGGCCTCCACCAGCCCCCGGGGGGTCGGGGTGGCTCCAGGAGCTGCACAGCAGGAAGCACCTCCCTCATGCCCCTGGAGCCTCCAGACGGAGTATGGCCCTGATGACACCTTGATGTTAGCCCAGAGACCCATTTTGGACCTGTGACCTCTAGAACTGTAAGATAACACATTTGTGTTGTTTTACAACACACACAAAAAGAAGAAAGAAAAAGAAAATAAGAAAAACTCAGCCTAAGCAAATAGAATGGAAGAAACCTCTGGAAAAATACATATTTATACTTTTATTACCACACAAATTTTCAGATGTAGAAGAGGAAATTCAATTTCCTTTTTAAAAAGCAGCAGCTTTTCTTCAGACAGCACCCTCATGTTCTGGGCATCAGTGTCGGCAAAGGGACGCCCACCGCGGCGGACTACAGGGCTAGCCCAGGCCTCGAGCACGCTCCTAGGAACCCCGCTCCCCTCTGACACACACCCCCTCCCAGCGGCAGTGACAGTAGGGCCCACGGGGGACCTGGAGAGGGCCTCCTTGCACAGGAGAGGTTTTAACTTAGGAAGAAAAGCACTCACCACAGCTTCTGCAGCACAGACACACTTCCACCATCTCAAAACACAAGCAAGTATACAAGTTCCAGGAGGATGTCCCATGGAATTCCTTATAGTAGCAAGACTTCTGGTACATTTAAATATGGACTTATCCACCAACATCCCATTTACTGAACTTCTGACACTCTTGACAATTTTTAATTTATACTTCTTTAAAAACCTTGCTACAGTGTGTGTATGAGGGAAATCATGAATTCCTACTGGCTGGAAAACTGAGTGTCAAGAGAACCCACTAAACAGGACAAGAAAAAAAATCCCTAAAAATCCTGGCCATCTTAAGTATGATGATATATCTACCCACACACACAGAAATACACACCGCATACGGTATTTATATGCATACTGTCAACTGAAAAATTACGCATCCAGACTTGCTGCCCCACAAAACGTGCCATCACCTTATGTTGTTAAATCTTCCCAAAGAATGGCGTCCAGCTCACCCACTGTGACAGTTAACAGCACAGAAGGGTGAGTAACTGCCCAGGTCCCCAAAAACCAAGTTACACTCAAACCAAATAAATGAAGTGTTTACTGCCTAGAAACCCACTTCAGGACACATTAATTAAAGTCCCATTTCTCCTTTTTTTCTTTCAGTTTTATTTTTATTTTAGTCCTAAATGCAAATAAATTGAAACATATCTAAATTAAAAGTTGGAAATCTATGTACTTTCTACCTCCAAGAAAGTAAATTCTGTTTAATTAAAAAGCAAATGTGTATGATCAACTACCTTTCATGGCACTTGGTAGCAAATTCCAAAACTTTTAGTTATTTGCTTTGCAAGGAAAGAAACAAAATGTGGAGCTGGAAAAGACCTCCTAGAGATTGTATATCCCACCCCTTTGCTTCCAGGTAGGATAATTAAACGATAAATAGATACCATTTGTGTGCAAATTGATAGATGCCTCCACACAAAATATCCTCTTACACAGAAGATGTTCATCCAATTTCCTATTGAAAAATGTGTCCTGCCATCTCCTACAGGCTATGGACCAGCAGGAATGCGTGGAAGGCCCTCAATAGGCAGGTCCACTCAGGTGTGGTACCCAGCCCTTTCTGCCCCCCACTGGCTTCACCTCCCCCTGACACATCAAAATCCCAAGCCAGTGGGCACCCCCTTTGCCATCCTTGATGACCTGTTTCTTTGACCATTCTTGACAGCCTCTATTTAGTACTTTCTTCTGAAATGGGTCAGAAGCCTGGGGCCAGATAGGGCCCTCCTCCCCTGGCCCCACTCCTGGGCCTCCTCCAGACACCTGCCACCCTTCTGCAGTGGCCAGGTGATGTGGGTCTCATCTCCAAGCAGCGGGACACCAGGGCTAACCCCCTGAAGAGCAACAGGCATGGCCCACATATGCACAGGGCAAGAGCCAGAGATGGACATGAACCCTGCTGGTGCTACAGGGCACCCATAGCACAAGACCACAGCTGAGCCCTTGGAAGCCCATATCACACATCTCCTCAAAGACACTCCTTCGGACAGCCCTCACTGCAGCTGCTGTTAACAGAAACCATCTCTGGTTCCTTAGACTTCCTGATTTCTGTCCATTAGTAATTCAAGGGGCACAATACAGGAGCCAAGGAACAACATCATGAGGACATCTGGAACCCAGAGAAAGTAATCTCTTCCACATTCCTGAAAGCAAAACAATGAAAGATCCCTGCTCAAGAATCCATTTCTATCCACTGTTTTCCAGTATTTCACTGCTTATAATTCTGGAGTCTCATCTTGGTTACATTTTAAAAGTCAAACATTTTTCTACAGCTGCAAATTCACTTAAATAGTGCAATGTAGTTACCTATAATATATTTCAGCTGTTAAATTCAAGCCCCCCCCCCCCCCCCCCCCGTGCCACTGCAGCAAAGGATTCAATTAAAATCCAAGGTTCTTTTTGGGGTATGATGGTTAAAAACTCTTCCAAAGCTTTCTAAATTGTATCACTAGAAAGGGTAATTTGACAGGGTCTTAGCTTTGGCATGACAGAAATGAAGTGTTTCTAATGAAATGTCAAATCCCTTGTCAGAGGTGAGATACTAGCTTCCCTGGTGTGTGTCCAGTGGGTCTGTATGTTTAGAGCATGTGCTGGCTCACAGGAGGAAATGCATTCAACAGGGATGTGACAGTTTATCAGACTCAGGGGAAAATCAAGACATTGCATTTGTCTATATTGCAATAACACATTGTAGTATAGACACAGAGACTTATGGAATTTTGTCTTAATCTGTCATTTTGTTCAAGAGATGAAATTATTGTACAATGTTCCATTTTTTTTATCAACCCTGTTCCAATCCCAAGTAATATCAAAACCCAACTTAGAACATTTTTTGTTTTTAAGACAAAGAAAATAAGCATTTTCCAAATCTACTGATGTTATATTTCTGTGCTGAATAAAACTTTCCCTTCCTTTGAAAAAAAAGATATTCTTGTTCAAAATTTTTCTTCATTTCAGTTCCCTTTCTCCTTTAAACCTTATATCTGTGCTCTGACAGGAGCCTGAACCTGTTCACACCATTCCAAACCTGTGCCCCATGATTGGTGATCAGCAACCACATCTGCGCTGTGTCTTTAGGGAACAAATGTCAGCGTGATGTCTGCCACACTTTGGCTCAACGCATTTACACACAACCCTTTCTTAATACAGGGAGCTAGTCCCCAACCCAGCATACATACTCAGGGAACTGTTTAACAGAGAAACTCTTGTAGATGTTACTTAAGGTCAGGCTGAACAGAGCCTGTAGCCTGGGAAAAGGTATTAACATTTTGCTTATTTCTTAAATAATCTTTATCCTCTGCATTTTTCCTCATAACGATTTTTGGCCAAATATTTTTCCTCATACTGATAGAAATTTGAAATCCTCAGATGTTCACGAAACTAAAACTACAAATTAAGCACCTAGGACAGCAAACGGAATTGCTGCCGGTCAGATCTGGGGGGTGAGAATGAGGGAGGCGACCTCAAGGAGCAATTCATTCTCAGTCGGTTTCCCCTACTCTGCATACAAGTTTGAAGCCAGGCTTTACTGAAAAATTTACAAAGTACATTTTGTAAAAATGAGTGGGGGAGATTGGTGATTAAAGATGGCGGCGAGAGAGAAGAGACAGAGGCTTCCTCCTAAAACTGGATACAATTAGAAAACATACTTGGCGCAACTAATCCTGAGAGAGCAACAGGAAAGAGGGGGCGCAGGCTGCACACTCCTGGAGAAAAGAGCAGACCTCACCAAACGGGGTAACATACCAGAGCCGTGGCTCTGCGGGACCCGGGCCCCTCCCCCACCCCAGCTCACCGGCGGTAGGAAGAGAAACGGAGAAGGGAGGGAGTGAAAGGCCTGGGACTGCTGAATACCTAGCTCCGGAGATCTGTGCTGGGAGCACAAACCTGCATTTCATGGTGCTTTCATGAGACTCGCATGACTATCGGGTGGTAAAGTTAATACAGGCTGAGTTCCTGGGGAGACTGGGATCCCAGCCACTTGTGAAAGCAGCGATCCATATCCGGCTGCTCTGGGACAAAAACTTATGCCTGTGTGACCGGCCCACTGGCTCAGGCAGTGGGGACAGGCACAGCAGCCGGGAGGCGGGGAACAGCTCTTTCCTCCCCCCAGGTACCAGTACTGCTTCCCTGTGACCCCCAATATTGCTTCAGGAGCTGAGCAGCTCCAGAATAGAGCTTCTGGACACTAGAGGGCGACATATACAAACATGAAACACCAAAGGAACCTTGTCCAGAGTAAAATTATTCATACAACTCCCACGTAATGATATGGACCTCGTGACTCTTCCTGAAAGGGAGTTCAAAATAAAAATCATCAACATTCTAATGGAGGTACGGAAAGATGTCCAAGAACTCAGGAATGAATTCAGGTCGGAGATTCAGTTGTTGAAGAGCACGATGGAGGGAATTAAAAGAAGGTTGGATACAGTGGAGGAGACAATAAATGAAATAGAAAATAGAGAAGAGGAATACAAAGAAGCTGAGGCACAGAGAGAAAAAAGGATCTCTAAAAATGAAAGAATATTGAGAGACCTGTGTGACCAATCCAAGCGGAACAATATTCGCATTATAGGGATACCAGAAGAAGAGAGAGAGAAAGGGATAGAAAGGGTCTTGAGGAGGTAGTTGCTGAAAACTTCCCCAATCTGGGGAAGGAGATAGTCTCTCAGGCCATGGAGATCCACAGATCTCCCAACACAAGGGACCCAAGAAAGACAACACCAAGACACATAGTAATTAAAATGGGAAAGATCAAGGATAAGGACAGACTGTTAAAAGCAGCCAGAGGCAGAAATAAGATCACATACAAAAGAAAGCCCATCAGGCTAACATCAGACTTCTCAGCAGAAACCTTACAGGCCAGAAGGGAGTGGTATGATGTATTTAATGCAATGAAGCAGAAGGTCCTGGAACCAAGATTACTTTATCTGAAAAGATTATCATTTAAATTTGAAGGAGGGATTAAACAATTTCCAGATAAGCAAGAGCTGAGAGAATTTACCTCCCACAAACCATCTCTGCAGTCTATTTTGGAGGGACTCCTATAATGGAAGTGATTCTAAGGTTGAATAGCTGTCATCAGAGGTAATAAAACCAAAGTAAAGAAAGTAGAACAGCTAATTACAAAGCAAATGCAAAATTAAATTAACTATCCCCAAAGTCAATCAAGGGATAGGCAAAAAGTACAGAATTTGAGACCTAATATATAAAGAAAGAAGGAGGAGAAATGGAAAAGAACCTTTAGATTGTGTTTGTAACAGCATACTAAGTGAGTTAAATTAGACTCTTAGATACTAAGGAAAGTAACCTGGAATCTTTGGTAACCACGAATCTAAAGCCTGAAATGGCAATAAGTACATACCTATCGATAATCACCCTAAATGTAAATGGACTGAAAGCACCAATCAAAAGACATTCAGTCACTGAATGAATAAAAAAACAAGACCCATCTATACACTGCTTACAAGGGACTCACCTCAAACCCAAAGATATGCACAGACTAAAAGTGAAGGGATGGAAAAAGATATTTCATACAGACAATAGGAAGAAAAATACAGGTTGCAGTACTACTATCAAACAAAATAGACTTCAAAACAAAAAAAGTTAACGAGATAAAGAAGGACATTACACAATGATAAAGAGCTCAGTCCAATAAGAGGATATAACCATTACAAATGTATATGCACCCAACAAAGGAGCACCAGCATATGTGAAACAAATACTAACAGAACTGAAGGAGGAAATAGAATGCGATGCAATCATTTTAGGAGACTTCAACATACCATTCACTCCAAAGGACAGATCCACCAGACAGAAAATAAGGACATAGAGGCACTGAACAACACACTAGAACAGATAGACCTAATAGACATCTATAGAACTCTACACCCAAAAGCAACAGGATACACATTCTTCTCAAGTGCACACGGAACATTCTCCAGAATAGACCACATACTAGGCCACAAAAACAGCATCAGTAAATTCAAAAACATTGAAATTCTACCAACCAACTTTTCAGACTACAAAGGTATAAAACTAGAAATAAATTATACAAAGAAAGCAAAAAGTCTCAGAAACACATGGAGGCTTAACAACACGCTCCTAAATAGTCAATGGATCAATGACCAAATTAAAATGGAGATCCAGCAATATAACGCCCCAACTTTTGTGGAATGCAGCAAAAGCAGTCTTAAGAGGAGAGTATACAGCAATCCAGGCATATTTAAAGAAAGAAGAACAAACCCAAATGAATAGTCTAATGTCACAACTATCAAAATTGGAAAAAGAAGAACAAATGAGGCCTAAAGTCAGCACAAGGAGGGAAATAATAAAGATCAGAAAAGAAATAAGCAAAATTGAGAAGAATAAAACAATAGAAAAAATCAATGAAACCTAGAGCTGGTTCTTCGAGAGAATAAACAAATTAGATAAGCCTCTAGCCAGACTTATTAAGAGAAAAGGAGAATCAACACACATCAACAGAATCAGAAATGAGAAAGGAAAAATCACGACGGACCCAACAGAAAACCAAAGAATTATTAGAGACTACGATGAAAACCTATATGCTAAGAAGCTGGAAAACCTAGAAGAAATGGACAACTTCCTAGAAAAATACAACCTTCCAAGAATGATCAAGGAAGAAACACAAAATCTAAACAAACCAATTACCAGCAACAAAATTGAAGCGAAAAATCAAAAAACTACCCAAGAAAAAAAACCCCGGGCCAGATGGATTTACCTCGGAATTTTATCAGACATACAGAGAAGATATAATACCCATTCTCCTTAAAGTTTTCTAAAAAACAGAAGAGGAGGGAATACTCCCAAACTCATTCTATGAAGCCAACATCACCCTAATACTAAAACCAGGCAAAGACCCCACCAAAAAAGAAAATTACAGACCAATAGCCCTGATGAATGTAGATGCAAAAATACTCAATAAAATATTAGCAAACAGAATTCAAAAGCATATCAAAAGGATCATACACCATGACCAAGTGGGATTCATCCCAGGGATGCAAGGATGGTACAACATTTGAAAATCCATCAACATCCACCACATCAACAAAAAGAAAGACAAACACCACATGATCATCTCCATAGATGCTGAAAAAGCATTTGACAAAATTCAACATCCATTCATGATAAAAACTCTCAACAAAATGGGTATAGAGGGCAAGTACCTCAACATAATAAACGCCATATATGATAAACCTACAGCCAACATCACACTGAACAGTGAGAAGCTGAAAGCTTTTCCTCTGCAATCGCAAACAAGACAGGGATGCCCACCCTCCGCACTGTTATTCAACATAGTACTGGAGGTCCTAGCCACGGCAATTAGGCAAAACAAAGAAATACAAAGAATCCAGATTGGTAAAGAAGAAGTTAAACTGTCACTATTTGCAGATGACACGATATTGTAGGGAAAAATCCCAAAAGACTCCACTCCAAAACTACTAGAACTAATATCAGAATACAGCAAAGGCTCAGGATACAAAATTAACACGCAGAAATCTGTGGCTTTCCTATACACTAACAATGAACTGATAGAAAGAGAAATCAGGAAAACAATTCCATTCACAATAGTGTCAAAAAGAATAAAATACCTAGGAATAAACCTAACCAAGGAAGTGAAATACCTATAGCCTGAAAACTATAAGAGACTCTTAAGAGAAATTAAAGAGGACACTAACAAATGGAAACTCATCCAACACTCTTGGCTAGGAAGAAGTAATATCATCAAAATGGCCATCCTGCCCAAAGCAATATACAGATTTGATGCAATCCCTATCAAATTACCAACAACATTCTTCAACGAACTGGAACAAATTCAAAAATTCATATGGAAACACCAAAGACCCCGAATAGCTAAAGCAATCCTGAAAAGGAAGAATAAAGTGGGGGGATTCTCACTCACCAACTTCAAGCTCTACTACAAAGCCACAGTAATCAAGACAGTTTGGTACTGGCACAAGAACAGAGCCACAGACCAATGGAACAGAACAGACTCCAAACATTAACCCAAACATATATGGTCAACTAATATTCGATAAAGGGGCCATGGACATACAATGGGGAAATGACAGTCTCTTCAACAGATGGTGCTGGCAAAACTGGACAGCTACATATAAGAGAATGAAACTGGATCACTGTCTAACCTCATACACAAAAGTATATTCGACATGGATCAAAGACTTGAATGTAAGTCATGAAACCATAAAACTCTTAGAAAAAAACATAGGCAAAAATCTCTTAGACATAAACATGAGTGACCTCTTCTTGAACATACCTCCCCGGACAAGGGAAACAATAGCAAAAATGAACAAATGGGACTATATCAAGCTGAAAAGCTTCTGTACAGCAAAGGACACCATCAACAGAACAAAAAGGTATCCTACAGTATGGGAGAATATATTCATAAATGACAGGTCTGACAAAGGGTTGACATCCAAAATATATAAAGAGCTCACACACCTCAACAAACAAAAAGCAGATAATCTAATTAAAAAATGGGCAGAGAAGCTGAACAGACAGTTCTCCAGAGAAGAAATTCAGATGGCCAACAGACACTTGAAAAGATGCTCCACATCGCTTGTCATCAGAGAAATGCAAATTAAAACCACAACGAAGTATCATCTCACACCAGTAAGGATGGCTACCATCCAAAAGACAAACAACAACAAATGTTGGCGAGGTTGTGGAGAAAGGGGAACCCTCCTACACTGCTGGTGGGAATGTAAATTAGTTCAACCATTGTGGAAAGCAGTATGGAGGTTCCTCAAAATGCTCAAAATAGAAATACCATTTGATCCAGGAATTCCACTTCTAGGAATTTACCCTAAGAATGCAGCACTCCAGTTTGAAAAAGACAGATACACCCCTATGTTTATCGCAGCACTATTTACAATAGCCAAGATATGGAAGCAACCTAAATGTCCATCAGTAGATGAATGGATAAAGAAGATGTGGTACATATACGCAATGGAATACTACTCAGCTATAAGAAAAAAACAGATCCTACCATTTGCAACAACATGGATGGAGCTAGAGGGTATTATGCTCAGTGAAATAAACCAGGCGGAGAAAGACAAGTACCAAATGATTTCACTCATATGTGGAGTATAAGAACAAAAGAAAACTGAAGGAACAAAACAGCAGCAGAAGCACAGACCCCAAGAATGGACTAACAGTTACCAAAGGGAAAGCGACTGGGGAGGACGGGTGGGAAGGCAGGGATAAGGGTGGGAAAAAGGGGGCATTACGATTAGCATGTATAATGTGGGGGTGGGCATAGGGAGGGATGTGCAACACAGAGATGACAAGTAGTGAGTCTACAGCATCTTACTACGCTGACGGACAGTGACTGTAATGGAGTTTGTGGGGAGGGACTTGGTGAAGGGGGGAGTCTAGTGACCAAAATGTTCTTCATGTATTTCTAGATTAATGATAATAAAATGAATTTTAAAAATAAATAAATAAATAAAGATGCAAAGCATAAAAGAGATTCATTTTGTTTTGTTTGAATATATTCAATTCTCGTTGATAATTATGTTCACATAAGTATGTCAAAGTTCATTCGTGTTTTATTTTGCTTTTGAAATCTGTAGTGTGCTGTTAGGTTTCAGGTAACAGTATCTACATTTTCACAAGGTTGTATATGAAGTATTGATGTATTATGGAAGTTGCAGTACTACCATTTTGATTAGTCTGAAATAAATTATGAGTAAGCAAAGAAAAGAACAGAAAAGCACTTCACCACCTCTCCCACCTAATGCCCAGATGTCACATAAATGTCACATATGCATCATGTGTACTTCTGCAAGCACCATAATCATTTAATTTTTTATCTTATCATCTAAAACTAACTGCTCATGTGGAGGTGTGAACAAACAGGAATATGTACCACTTTTACATTAGTAATTGAGACAATGATAAAGAGCAAGAACAGCAGGCGCTCTGTCTTCCATGTGATCACCTGCAGCCATCCAGCTTGATCTCTAAGCCCCACCCTCAATCCACAGGGGGACTGATGCCATGAGCAACGATGATTTCGAGACCATTGGCACCGCTGTTCCTCAACTACCTCTTTGGCCACTTGTTTACATACAAGTGAGTACAAACACAAGTTTCACATAATATCACTGCTGAATAGAAAAACCTGACCCAACTTCATCACTAGGAAAATTAGATACCTGATAAAAGTCCAGACTCATTCATGGGTAAGGCACTGTGATGGAAAACAGGAATACTGGGCAGGTCTCTGGCATCCTGCCTTGGGGAGATTCACCTTCTTGTTGGACAGAGAATCTTGACCAGGCTCAAGAAGGCCCCGTGGAGGTTACAAGGAGGCCCCAAGGGCATAGGCTCCCGCAGGGCTGAGCAGCCGTGGCTCTCCAAATCTAGGTATGGTCTCTGCCCACTGATCCACCGAAGGAGCCCTCCTGCCACCAAGCCACTGAGTGCACCCCAAGGCCCAGTGTTTCTCCTAGGAGTCAAGAGTGACATAACCACATGGGCTATGCTCTTTAGAGTCTTGAGACGTTATGGCCTGAATCAGTGCTGTGCATACACTGGTCTGAATAAAACTATGAAACAGCCACTAAAGTGCAATTATGTGAACAGAGATCACAGCTCTGCAGGTGGAAGCTGATACACAGACACACTGAGGAATTTAACAGATTTAAAACTGTAAGTATTTAAGTACTGAAATTGAACAGAGAAAAGTTCTTGCCACATTTTCTGGACAAGGATCAGCAGCGGCCAATGGGACATAGCTGTCTGGGCGCCCCCCTCTCCCCCAGGTGTCTGCGCCAGCTGGGCCACCCTCCACTTTGAGATCACCTGGTGTCAGGCTGCTCTGGCAGTGTCATCACCTTCACATCACAGGGGTGCGGGCAGTGCCCTCCGGAGCCCTGACTGGGGGTTGTGCACTGGGCAGCAAGCCAGCAGCAAGACCACCCCCAAGCCCACAGGCTATGCACAGCCTCACACTTCTGTCTCCTGCCTCCTAAACCATGCCCCTGCTAGTGTTATGAGGTTCTTTCCTATGAAATGATGGTGGATCAGAGTTCCTCTTCCTCCTAGCACAGTGACAACTCAAAGTCGGCAACACTAAGGCGATCCTCCATTGTTTGGCAGATCCTTGAAACCCAAGCCCTTTATGGGTGAAGGTGACCACCAAAGACCATCCACGGGGGTAGAAGGCGGGTCTGCAGATCAGACGTGGGGATCACAGCAACACAAGCAGTCCAGAAGGAGAGGACAGAGGTCAGGAAGCCAGGCTGGCTGTGGGGAGATGAGAGCCAGACAACTCCCAGTTTCTACCCAGGACTATTGCAGGGGCAGCTGGCACAGGCAGCAGAGAGACAACACCCCAGAGGACAAAGCCATTCAGAGAAGGTGATGACCTCTGTACAGTGCAGGCAGAGCACTCAAGTGGGGAGCCTGGCAGCGGGAGCTACACCTGCAGGCAGGGAGGAGGTCTCCCTGGGAGGAGGCCCTGGAGAGGCGTCAGCATGGAAAGGGAATGGAGTTGCCAAGTAGGCAGGTGTGCAGTGAGGGCCACAGCAAGGAGCAGACAGACCCCAAAGACCTGCACGGGGTCGGGGCAGAGCAGCCAGAATCTCAGCAGCAGGGCAGAGGCTTCCAGAGGAGGGGAGGGAAGGGCAGATGGGGGACAGTGGCTTCTGCCCTGGGACCTGAAACCATTCATCAGACCTGTTTGCTGAGTCATCTGCAGCCTTGAACAAAGGCCTACTATGGCAGCCCAAATACAGTGGAGGCTCAGCTGTTGGGGACATCGCTGGAAGCCGCCCTTGGGAGGGCCATGGATGAGAGGGGGCATTTGGCCAAGGTGGGGAGACCAGGCCTCCCTTACACACCTCAGTCCTAGAGCCAGGAGGGCCTGGGGCCTCGGGTTGAGGGGTGTTCAGTGACACTGGCTCAGGGAGGCCAGGGTAGCCTAGTCTCAGACTGGAAAAAGAGAGAAGTGGTCCTGAAGGAAGGCAGCAGCTGACGGGATCAGGGTGAGGGAGGGAGGGCTCGCGAGCCAAGGAGGAAGGTGTAGGAATCCCTGCCCCAGGACAGACCACAGGCATCAGACAGCGTGCCCCTTAGTTTTAAAGGGATATGCCACATCAGTAAAAGGCCTCCTTCTCAGGCACATGCTTCCTGGAGCTCTGACATGTGCATACACTCCTGGTGCTGCTGCCATGGTCACTGACCGGACCGAGTCCACCTGCCCACAGTCCCAGGCTGCCTAATCTGCCATTTACCGGCCTTCCTTTGCTGTGGCTTTGCTTTCTCTGGGGTTTACATAAGTATGACCATACATGCTTGCTTTGCACAGTCACTCCACAGCTGACCCACCCATCGTCAGCTGGGGCTGGACGTTCAGCATATCTGCGTGTGGACACACAACCTCATTTTTCATGGGCTAACACCAAGGAATGGGATGGCTGGGGTACATGGCAGGTGCCTGTAAGAAAGGGGCAGACTGTCTTCAAAGCACCCATCTGGATTGTGCTTCCCACCACCATGTCTGAGATGTGGCATCGCCAAGATCCTCCATCCTGCCCTTCCTTGTGGCCAGTTACCGTGTCACTAAGGCTTGAGCTGGCACTCCCTGGATGCAGAGCATTGCGTGTGCTGGCTGAACGACCTGGGGGCATTTTGTGGCTACGGCCGCCTGTCACTGCTGGCTGTGCCTTCTCTTCGAGCTGCTCTTCCCACACATTGTGTGCAGGTCCTTGGCGCGGGATATATCCTGCAGACAGCTCCTCTCTCTCTCTCTCTCTAGCTTGCTTTTCATTCTCCTTACTCAGGGTTGTAAAGAATTTCTCTTTTTCACCTAACACTAATTTTTTTTTTTTTTTGAGAGGGCATCTCTCATATTTATTGATCAAATGGTTGTTAACAACAATAAAATTCAGTATAGGGGGGTCAATGCTCAATGTACAATCATTAATCCATCTCAAGCCTAATTCTCGTCAGTCTCCAATCTTCTGAAGCATAACGAACAAGTTCTTACATGGTGAACGAATTCTTACAGAGTGAATAAATTCTTACATGGTGAACAGTACAAGGGCAGTCATCACAGAAACTTTCGGTTTTGATCATGCAATATGACCTATAAACCATCAGGTCAAATATGAATATTCATTTGATTTTTGTACTTGATTTATATGTTGATCCCACATTTCTCCTATTATTATTATTATTTTTATTTTTAATAAAATGCTGAAGTGGTAGGTAGATGCAAGATAAAGGTAGAAAACATAGTTTAGTGCTGTAAGAAGGCAAATGTAGATGATCAGATGATCAGGTGTGTGCCTATGGACTAAGTATTAATCCAGGCTAGACAAGGGCAGCAAAACATCCACGGATGCAGAAGATTTCTCTCAAAGCAGTGGGGGTGAGGTTCTGAGCCTCACCTCTGTTGATCCCCAAATTCTCACCTGATGGCCCCCCTGCGACTGTGCCTGTCTTAGGTTGTTCCTCCCTTGAGGAATCTTACCCGTCTCTGGCTAACCAGTCATCTTCCGGGGCCATACAGGGAAATGTAAAGTTGGTAAGTGAGAGAGAAGCCATATTGTTTGCAAAGGTTAGCTTTTTACTTCTTTGCAGATTTATGCCCTGTGGCTTCTATGCCCAGCACTTGTCTCGAGGTATCTTTACCACCTGGAGGAATTATGATACTCGGTAAATTCGATATGAGGCACGAATTCTATTTAAAGTTTGTAATTAGGAAGGAAGAAGAAAAGCTATAGATGTAGCATATGAAGGAAACTTGGGAGGATTGATTATTTCTTTGACATATCTTCTTGTATAGTACCTTAAGTATGTATAGGTTTTAAACCTAACACTAATTTTCATGTTTTTTATTTTTGCGTATGGATGTCTAATTATTATAAAACTATCCTTCGCTATTCAGTTACCATGGGACACCTGACAAAAACACGTGCGTGCAGCACACGTCTGCACAGGCCTATATGTGGCCTCCACAGTGCCCCACTGCCCTGTATCGGCACCAGGCTGAGCCTTGAAATCAGGCAACAGGAAACTCTCCAATTCAGCTCCTCCTTTTGAACATTTTTGTTGCCACTTGAGGTCCTTTCTCAGACCACATAAATTTTAAAGTCAGTTTTCCAGTTTCTAAGAAAAAAAGCCCACTGGGATTTGCTTGGGATGCAGTAAATCCATGTAACGGTGGAGTATTTTGATCCATGAACACACTGTCTCCCCATCTATTTAGGTCCTTTTTTTACCTGAGGCCATCCATCTATAGTAGCATCCATCTGTCCAGACACGTGGTTCTCAAGCTGAGACAAGGCAGACCTGGCACAACCTAGGGTGGGGATCTGCTGGACAGGCGGGATGGAAGAAGGAGCCCAAGGAGGGTGATGCTGGCTCAACTGGTCAAGAGGCCCCACCCTAGGTCCAGGTTGGCTGGGTAGGGGAGCCAGTGGAGGCCGAAGCATGAGGGCCGGCTGGGGAGAACACACTGGGCAGGAGACAGTGGGGATGGAGGCAAGCCGACAGGAGGAGACGGCCCACTTTTGGAGAGCACTCAGGGCAGGACCTGTGCGGAGTGGCAGGCAGGGCCGCGAGGCATAGAAGCCAGAGAACATGCAGCCAAGGTGTCACGGGCGACCTCCAGCACTCTGAGTTGCGGACGATTCCGGAAGGTAACAGGGAAAGACTGAGATACCCAAGGCTTTAGTAAATGACAGAAAATGACTGTGTGGAGAGGCTTGGAGCGGTAAAAGGTGGTACAGATGTCCTGAGTCTCAAAAGTTATCAAAGCACACCATCAAAAAAGTGAAAAGACAGTTCACAGAACAGGAGAAAGTATTTGCAAGTCACGTATTTGATATGACACTCACTTGGATCCAGAATGTATAACAGTCTCTTATAGCCAACAATAAAGAAAACAAATTTTTAATGGGCAAAGGATTTGAACAGACGTTTACCCAGAGAGGACACATGGATGCGAATGAGCTCAGGAAAGGATGCTCACCACCTCAGTGAAGGGAGGCGCACAGCGCACCCATCAGCTCGGCCATGAACAGCACAGCAGGGAGCGGCAGAGCCAGTGCCCTTGCCCACTGTACAGACCACCCGCGGCTCCTCCAAAGCTGTGTGCAGCTCCCATGTGACAAGCACGTCCCATCCTCGGCAGGTGTCTGAGAGAGACAAAAACGCACATGCACACAGACTCGTGCACGAGTACTTGCAGCAGCAGCTTCCACAACAAACTGTGGCCCCTCCACGTGGTGCAGTGTCATTTAGGGTAAAAAGGAATTCTGTGCTGGTACACACCACACACGGGTGACCTGAGACATGGTGCTCAGTGACAGAAGCAGGCGCCAGAGCTCACATACTTCCACTTGGAAGAACCGTCAAAACAGGTGAATCCAGAGGCGGCAAGTCAAGGGACTACCAGGGGCTGGGGATGAGAAAAGTAGGGAGAGAGGGCTTCTTGGGATGGTGAGAACGCCCAGCTCCATAAAAGCTCAAACCACAGAACTGTATACTTTTGACGGATAGATGTAATGATGCCTGAATTACATCTAAAAAAGGCTATTATAAAAAGAAAGCTTTCTAACCAAGAATTGCAAGTAATCGGCTGTCACATGTCCTCCTGCTCCCAGGTTTGGCTTGTCTCAAGAAAGGTGGTGCCTCTGGCTGAACCAGCTCAGAGCCCTTGCTGTGCAGATCGCAGATGAGTCAGCAGTGTGTGTGTATGCACTCACATGTGCACGCTGGGCTCAGGGCCGGGAAGCCACAGTGAGAACTGCATTGCCAACAGAAGCCATAAAAAGACTTGAAAGAGAAATGACTCCTTGATCCCCAGGCTGCAGAAAGGATATGTGAGCAGGCATGAAAATGACATTAATCTCATACACCTCCATCAGAACTCTTGGGTGACCCAGTCCACTGTCAAAGAGCTCTCGTATTTTGAAATGAATCTTTTTTCCTGAACACTATGTCTCAACAGTGGGCTTAACATATTCAGTAAACCATGTTGTAAACAGATGTGCTGTCATCCAGGCTTTGTTATTCCATTTCTAGGCAGAGCATATTCAGCCTCGTTCTTAAGGGCTCTAGGATTTTTGGAATGGTCAACAAGCATTGGCTTCTGCTTAAAGTCACCAGCGGCACTGGCCTCTAACATAAGTCAGCCTGCCTGTCCCTCAAAGCTTTGCAGCCAGGCACTGACTTCTCTTCTCCAGCTATGAATGTCCTAGAAGGCATCTTCTCCTGAGATGAGGCTGTTTCCTCTACACTGAAAATCGGTTGTTCAGTGCAGCCACCTTCATGAATGATCCTGGTGAGACCTTCTGAATAACTTGCTGTAGCTTCTGCATCAGCACCTGCTGCTTTTGCTGCACTTTTATGTTAGGGAGATGCCTTCTTTCCTTAAACCTCCTGAGCCAGCCTCTGCTGGCTTTACACTTTCTCCTGGGACTTCCTCCCCTCTCTCAGCGTCACAGAATTGAAGAGAGTCAGGGCCTTGCTCTGCATGAGGCTTTGCCTCTCGGGAATGTTGTGGCTGCTCTGATCTAGCCAGAGCACTCAGACTGTCTCCACATCAGCAGTTGGGCTGTTTTGCTTTCTCATCACTCGTCCGGTTCCTGGAGGAGCACCTTTAACATCCTCCACGAACTTTGCTTCACACCCTGGCTCACTGTTTGGGGCCTGGCTTCCGCCTGCCTCAGCTTTCAATGCACCTTCCTCACTGAGTTTAGTTGTTTCTAGCTTTTGATTAACGGTGGGAGACGGTGAGGCTCTGCCTTTCCTTTGAATACTTAGGAGGTCACCACAGGGTCATTAACTGGCCTGATTTCAACACTCTTGTTTCCCAGGGAATGGGGAGACCCGAGAAGAGGGAGAGAAATGGGTGATGTTCAGAGGAGTGGTCAGAATGCATACAGAGCATTGTTGATTAAGTTCACTGTCTTACTTGGGCTTGTTTCATGGAGCCCCAAAACAATTACAGTGGTAACATAGAAGACCACTGATCACAGACACCGTAACATATACCCTGCTGATGAAAACATTCGAAACTGCAAGAACTGTGACACAGAAACACAGTGACCAAACGTTGTGACCAAAATGTGACACAGAGACAGAAAGCAAGCAATGCTGTCAGAAAAATGGCGCCAACAGACATGCTCGATGTGGTTGCCACAAACCTTCAATGTGTGAAAAATGCAGAATCCGTGAAGCGCAGTAAGACAAGGTGTGCCTGTATAGTAGTGACAATACTAGTGTGAAGTATGTTTCTGTTAAATTCTGGAGAATCTGTGGAGTGCTTATCTTCCAGGAGTGGTAATATGAGCAGCTCCCCTTCCAGGTTGTAGAATGCATGGTTGAATTTTTTTCAATCTTCCAGGTCCCTAAAACTACTTTTTCTAGTGCCCAACACAGTCCTCAGATTTCAGGAAGTGCTTCTGTGCTCTTACAAAACTCCAGGATGACTTCTTGGAAGGGAATATATTGCGTCACCTTCAATTAGCACTAACATGCAAGCAGGAATTCCCTCTCTGGAAGGTCCACGGGGCCCACACCACTACCTCCTGCAAAGTCTCAAAGGGTGGAATGTAGAATGAAGCCACCTTTCTATTCGTGTATAATTTATACCCAACTTACTTCCAAGAAGGATCTCAAGAGGGATCTGACCACCAGCCTTGCTCCAACAAGACTGCATAATGTCTCAGCTACAGCACAAAGCCTCAGCGTGCCTGCACAGTGCTGAGGCACAGGCACAGCAGGTGTGAGAGCCCAGGGCTGGTGGGACACTGGGCATGAGGAAGCCGGGCGGGGCACCCAGACCAAGCTTCATCCCCAGGCCCCCTTGGGAGTCTGTGGTTAGACGGACAGCTCTCTGTCACCCTCATGTCCCGGGGAACCCTGACATGCACCTCTCCAGAACCAGGTTCCCTCCTCCCGGGTCAACTGCCACACCCTGTCCCTTCAGGCACCCACAAAAAGGATTATTTGGTGACTGCTGATGGCAGACAGTAAGACACTAAAAGCATAAAATTAGAGATGACTTCGGGTAAAATTCTAGGTAAATTTAAATCACAATCCTGCCATGACCTGATGGGCTGCCTGGGTATCACCCTGCCTCAGAGAAAGGTGAGCTGGTAAATAAAGGTGAATCAGAAGGTCAGACTGTAACACCAGAGGACACCTACATCAGAAAGGGAGTCACAGAGGGCGAGGGTCGAGATAGAGCTCAGAGAAGAGGCAGAAGTGGGGAGCTCTGGGGCATGCAGGCGGCACGGCAGCAGCCTGACCAGGGGTGGCAGGTGGGCTTGGATGGCACACTCAGGGCAGGGTCTCCTTCCTGCTTGGCATGACCGGGGCAGAAACAGAGACTAACCAACTTCCCAGGAGGACAGTGCTTGCAGAGGCTGGGAAGAGGGAGGTGACACAAGGCCTGCAGGGCGGCCAGTGTAAAGACAAGGCAGGTGCTCCGAGCAGGGCCTACTCAGGTGTCACAGGCCACCATCAGGGGCAGACATTCAAAGTACAAGGAACTGAATGTCATGTTTAGGAGCATGAAGAAAATTATGACAAATACCTGTATACTAACAGTCCAACTTAAAAGCTTCTTATTTAATTAAAATAACTAAATGCCTACCCAAAATTAAAAATTCTACAATTTTCTAGGTCTTGAAATCACAGAAAAATAAAAACCCAAAAGCACATGAGAAAAAGGGTGCTCTTTCAGCACGTGCCCATAGCTGGCCACACCACTCCCCAACAGTTCTAGAACTGTACCAACATGACTGCCTCTCACTCTCCTGAACACAAATAAACTGTCTTTACTCGCAGATCTACGAGATTCAGTGCTACCTTACTAAATGGCAGCTTATAGGGTCAAAATGGAAGTACTGAAAAGTTCAAACTTGACCTCCATCAGCATGTCCAGCACTGTGTGTCCACTCCACAGGCACCACCCTATTAACAAGGCTGCACAAAACAGAGCTCTATTCCCTTCCCAGCCTCCTCCTTGGGTTTCACCCATGACCTAGTTGTCTCGGGCTCATCCCTACACCCCCAGGGTCCTCCTATGCTTCTCGAACCACAGGCTGCACCCAGACACGTCCCAAGCACAGCTGGGGCAGTGGGTGGGGAGGTGGAAGGTGAAGGGCTAAGACTGGGTCACTGCATATCGGGTGCTCCAGCTGATTAGATAATGAGCTCACAGACACCAGCCTTTGGTGACCTAGTAGACATGACTCTGGCAAAACATTACAGATAAAGCAGGATCAAAAGAATGGGCTGTGGAGGGCTGAGCTCAGAGGTACGAAATCAAACCTTCAAAGCTGTGTACATGATAAACTGTGATTAAAAAGGAACTAATAAAATCATGAGAAAGTTTCATAGGCAACAACTAACCTAATTTTCAAAAGATGTAGTTAGTTTTATAACTGGGAAGAAGAGACTACAGAGCAGATGGCATTCGGGTGACTGGGTACGGCAGCCACGTCCACAAGGAGTCACCCTGCCAAGTACCCCCCTGCCCCTGCGCTGGGTGACTGGAAGAAAGCAGCACACAGGAAATGTGTACAAAAGGTAAAAACATAAAAGTTTTACAATTATTGAATTCAAAGTCAGTTGTGCTTGCATTTCAGAACAAAACTTCAAAACTCCTGTATCAACCTATGGAAAAATTATTTTGGGTTACTTCTCCATTATCCATTAAAAAAACCCAGCTAATATTTAAATATACATGACTGGATACTGATTTAAAAAAAACAATAAACAATGCTGTATATGAATTTCAGGGAACAACTAGAGAAAGGTGAATATGGACATATTAAAAGACATTAGGGAATTATCACTGATTTACTTAATGTGATCAGTCCCATGAGTAAAAGATCCTTATTTTTAGGTGGTGGTGATATAAACTCAACTTTTCTTAGCTAAAGTGTTGTGACATCTGCAACTTACTTTCAAACAGTTGAGTTAAAAATCAAGCACAAACGTAAATATACTTTATAGCAAAATGTTAACAACCATTGAACCAATATGGTGCATATGGATAGACATTTTCTATTTCAACTTTTTACATAGTTAATGTTTTTCTTAGCAGGTAGATGGCTCCCAAAATCATGCACACACCAGGTCACTCTCAACCTGGGACAAGGAGCAGGGCCAGCTCAGCCTGGACGCACGCTTTCGGTCTGGGTGCTGGGAACCTCCCACCCCGGCTGTTCACCATGACACAAACAAGCGTCAGTGCTGTCTCGGCCTGTGGGGGCGCACAGCTTACCGGCCTGAAGAACACAGCACTTAGTCCACCTGATTTCAGCCTGTACTTTTCCTAGTCTGCGTTTCAGTACTGGTATCACCAGGAGCTTAGCATCAAGACTATAGATTGCAGCACCTCTTGGACAAGAACACATGAGAACACTCTGGCCCTCAGTAGAAGCTTTACTCCTTCAAAGACAGAAAAGCAAAAGAAAACTAGCAATTTCTAATGAGAGACACAAAACTGACTTCAGGCACAAGTTGAAAACCCTAGACCAAGAGCTGTCATAACATAGTAACACGTAGATGGAGAAAAAAGGGGCTTCTCGGTGGCAAGGCACATGACCACAGACATAAGAAAGGGATTCCACTGGAACTTCCCGGCATCCCCCAAGTTCATGCCAAGCTAAACACAAACACTCCAATTTGAACAACTGTAATTCTGAGAGAACTCAGAATTTTACAAGGAAAAGTGCCTTCAGGAACCATTCCCTGACATCCAAGGCCCCGGGTTCCCAGCCCCCTCCCCAACTAAGGGCAGCTGTGGCCCAAGGCTAACAGGAGAGGAGGCCATAGCCATTTGGGGCTACTCAAGGCCTCCGGAAGCTCACCAGCAAAACTACCCACTTCCCAGGGGTGCACGCTCCCCCCACCCTGCCCTTCACAGCCACCTCCCACTCAGAAAACCAATGAGAAGTGGGTCTTCCATAATTTCAGAAAATTAGTAAAAGTAATTTGGAATTTATCAAACTATGCAAAGATGTTGATCTAAGTAACAGATTGACTACATAACCTATCAAAAAAATTAATTTTTGTCAGTAAGAAAATTAAAAGACTGCCACCTATCTAGGTACACGGCATGAAGAATTCCCCTAATGGAATTTTAAAGGACATTTATAAATTCCCCTAAAATATAGGTGCTGAGAACAAGACAAGGCAATGCTTGTTTTTAAGGCAGTGCAGATCCTGAAGTTAGGGGAATCATGATGTTGCTTCTTTTGTGGCATATTTCTTTCTACAATAAGGTACATTATTTACATTATCAAAGGAGTTAACAAAATCAACAGCTGATGATTAAATGTTGCAAATGAAATGAATTTGTACCTTAAGTGAGGCTAGTGGATGTTCTGGACCAAGTAAACTCCAATGAAAGGAAGCCAGGTCTTCATCAGGTAGGATGTGGTTTCCTGGAAAACAAGCAGGCGATGAAGCCATTCCCATGAGACACCGGGAAAACACAGGGCACCACCTGTGCCACCAGCAGAACACCTCCCTGTTTCCAAATCACAATGTGACTTCTTAGCCCACCTCACCTGGCACACACAGAAACTTCCACATGGATGCTGGAAACATTTCTCACCTGTACCATAAAGCAACCTACAGCAAGCAGACATCCTGCAGCTGCTCGAGTGCTGTGTGAGCCTCCAGAGGGACTGTCTGGCACAGCACCTAGTCAGCCCAAAACACAAATGCTCCTCCACACACAAAGGACTGTGGCCCAGCCACAACCCATGAACCAGGACCCCACAGGTGGAATCAATGTGCCATAAACCCCGCCAAGTAAGGCTAAGCGACGAGGGCTGCACTTGTGACAGAGGTCACACCCTCCTCCATGATTTCTGCCACTATCACAAACACTGGGTCAGGGGTGCAGGCTACACCCCACCAAGGAGTGCCTCCATCTGCTGCCTGACATGGGGCTGCACCACCAGCAACTGTATTCAGCTGAAAAGCTAGGTTTTGCGAGACTCTCACTTCACTGGAGTGCCTTTCAACAACAGTAATCTGTGACTTCCATAGATAGAGCATGAATCTACCTCCCCACAGAAATAGATTCACTAATTAGCCACTAACAGAGGAAACAAGGGGAGTCACATCGGTGCTAAGGGTAAATCCTCAACACACAAATGTACTGCACCACTAGAGGGGCAACGCCAAGCCCACTGGCCAGGAACTGAGCTGAACGGCACTCTATGTCCGTGGGCATGCATAACTTTAATGTGAAGGAAGGATGAAGTGCCAGATTTCTTTTTTTTGAAGCTTCTATCTGAAGAAACAGTAAGCCAATACTAATATCAGAAATAGTCTGTTAAAATGAGTAAAATACTTAACTGAATATTCCACCCAGCTTTTCTAAGACAAAATGATTTGATAGCTTTATTTCCTATTACAAAAAGAAAAAGGAAAGAAAATACTCATTCTCATTTGAGGGCACTGAAACATTTACACAAAATATAAAATAAAAATGCTTAGCCAATTACGAGTTTACCTATAACTTGTCCAAATTTTTTGAAGCAACTCCAAGCCCTAAATTAATTTATCAGTCAATTATTCAAAATGCAACAATCGTTCTTCATGTATTAAATTTTCACAAAATAATGTAGCTAGAAGAATATAATTTGGAATTATCCTCCAAGACATGTATTCAGTGCTTCTTAAATCAGACAAATATCCTTCCATACTTCCAACTAGCTAAGGCATCCACATTCTAAAAGCATATAATTTTCCTGTTCACTTAAAGTCAATGAATATGCCCATGTCATTCTGGATAACATTTAAGTAAATGTGAGACATTTCATAATGTGCCCATCCACATGATCACTCCATCACACTGGAGAAAATACTATTTGAAAACATGAAAGTGTATTTGGAAAATTAGTTTTAATCCTCCAAGTCCCAAGAGTTCCCTAAGAAAATGGACACAAACAGTCAAGTACTAATTTAAAGACACACATTTGAGATTGGTTCCAAATAAACAAAGACAACATATAAAATCAGAACTTTGGTGATTAACCTGGTATTTATATAACAAGAAATGCTATCACCAAATAACATGAAAAATCATGGCTCTCTCACTGTAATTTCTAACTATGTAAAACTTTCTCGGAATGTTTATAACAGTCTAATAACCAAGAATTTCTAAAAATAACCCACAGTGTCATTCCCTCTCACACACTGTTGGTCAGGGCTGCTCACTGCACAGACAGAAACAGGCCAGAAAACCCTCACTTGTGTGGAGGCCACACAGGGCCTGTGTCCCAGCAGCCCTCCAGCATCCCCACAGCTCATGGACTTCAGGGACGCGTTTACTCACACTGCAGACACAACTGTCACCAACTCTGAGCAAACGAGAGCTGGACATCCAAGTGGCTAGAGACACGCATGCAGGTGCGAGGTGGGGAGCTAGCAGAATGGGAAGTCAGTGACTATGAGATGCAGACAGACAGTAACACACAAGTGTGTCATGCACTGGAAATTTATTTTTAAATGAAGAAATTATTTTCCCCAAACTTTAAGTGAATTTATTCAGAAAATTCACTTTTAGCCTGTACAGAACAAAACATAAATGAGCACTTAAGAACCAAAGCAGCACATTATAGCCTAGTGACAAACAACACTGAGTAAGGGATGCTACTGAAGAGGCATGTAACCCCTGGTTCTTTTAAATTTAAGGTATAATCCAAAACACTTCAGCACTGATTTTTAAAAATATCAGCACACCCCTGGTATAGCACTCCTTCACAAAGCAATCCCACCTACCTAACAGAGCAGCAAAGATGGGGAAGCGGTTTGGGTTCAGGTCCAGCTGCTTGGCAACCTCGTGCATCAGATACTGGCTCGTGGTGAGGCTCTTCCCATTGCGGCTCAGTTTCAGTGCATGAGCGCTGAAATAGTAGGGGATGTTGCACAGCGCATAGTCAGAGTCATACGCAACCAGGCCATGGAAGCCGTTTTCTCTGCAGAAACCAATCACTTCCTGGTGGTGGTCCTCGATGCTCTGCGCGACCTGTGTGCAAGACAGCCTGTGGTCAGTGGCTGCAGCTCCTGGCCACACACGGAAGTGTGGGGTCTCGCACTGCAGCCCGAGAGCTGCCAAGAGAGCCTTGCAGTTGGCAGAGAGCTAATGAATTGTGCCAAGCCCAGGGGGAAATCATCCCCTGGGCAGTTGCTCAGTGTCCCATTCAGACTGCAAATTAAGACAGCCACCCTCAGTGAAACCAGGTAACTCCTTCAAAGTGGATCAAATGTCTAAGATAGGTGAACCATAAGAAGGATTTTTTTTAATATTAAATAAAAGCCAAGTATACCTGTCACCCACCTTCTACTAGTTATACAACTGAAGCACTCAGCATGTTGGAACAATAAGGATGAACATATTTACTTCCAAAATAATGATCACGTGCTTATTCCATGCAAAGGACCAGCCTGGTGTGCAGGTTTAGCCCCACAATGAACACCAGGCTTCAAGTTATGCCCTTTTAGTGACGGAAGCTACAAGCCAAAGCTTCCCCACTGCTCTGGCTCTGCCCTGATGAAAGGTCACCACGGCGTACCTCTGGTGTCCATGACATGCTCAGGAAGGGCAGAGGCAAGGCCCATGAGGAAGTGAGATGCCCCTGGAATCCCTCTGTTCCCAAAAAATATACCAAAAGGCATCAAGAAACATTCTCCTAAAACACATAAAGTCAAAGACAACCAATTCCTCTCCTGCTGTTTCCCAAACTCATTCATCCAGCTAAAATCTGGTGGATTTTTGTTTCTATAATGGCTAAAGTATGTTAGAAAACAGAATTTTAAACTAAATCAAGTGACTTTGCTAACTGGAAAATGAACCCTCCAAAGAGTCCTAAAAGTGAAAAATATGTGCCTTTAAAATGCAAATTTCTAGAACTACACTGTCCAATATGTGGCTATCCTGAATTAAAATTAAGTTTGAGTGGGTCAACAGTCACCCCTGGGTGTCCCTGTAGAGTTCTCCTAATCTCTCACTGACTTTCATAATAGAAGTGGTCACCAAATCTTGTCGGAAACTCATTTACAATGAAACCTCACAATTACCTGCAAAGCACACCTTTTAATGGTGCACAGTCCAAGGAAAAATAATTTTCTGTAGTTTTTGATAAAAATATTTTACCTTATAATGAAAAAATAATGTCCTATTTTTTAGACCTAATTGCTCTACTTTTTAGAACAGAAGAATGCTGTTTTATGCTTTAACCTGATAACACTGTACCTTCACTAAAATACAAATATATAGTGAAAAAGAAACTCTCACCTTAGTACAGCTCCATCACTTACATCCTAGAGATGAAGACACCCAAGCGCACACTCTCTGACGAGCGCCCCCTCGTCACTTGGAGCATGGCGTTCACAGTGGTGCCACACAGCATTTTTACTCACCAGCAATCCTTGCCCATCCTCCAGACACCTCTAACACTAAGGCTGCACAGCCTCCTAGGAGGCCCTGAAGTGAGAGGAGGCTGTGGGTCACCACCCCAGCTCCCCACCCCTCCAAGAAGTTCTAGAAAAGGCAGAGTGGCAGCCTGCTCCAGAGCCAGCTCCCATAGAGGAGACAGGCAGAACAAAACACATCAGCTCCGTGCTGTACACTCAGTATTTATGTTTTGCAAGAGTTTATTAGCCCATTCTCCCAGGAAACAGTCTGAAAGCAGTCCAGAACCCAGCTCTGCCCACCTCCGGGCATTCTCACCCAGAAGGGCATTCACCAGGGAAGAGCAAGGGCACTGGCAGAGGTGCACATGGCGTGTCTGCAGCCTGGCCTTGTGACCCATGGCAAGCAGTTGGGGGTGCAGTTGGAGGAGGCAGGGTCCAAGGAAGGCCACTGGCATTGAGCAACAGGCAATGTATTTCCACAGCTGTAAAACACTCATGCCCTTTGATCCAGTAATCTTACTCCAGGAAATAGTGGCTAAGAAACCAGCACGCCCGACAGACGTTGTTGGGAATGTTAAAGGGGCAGGATAGATTTCTATAGATAAAAACAAGTTTACATCAAAGAGCTGGGTAACAACAACTAACAAAGAAGCTTATGGCAAAATACTACACAAAACCATTCCCAAACACAACATCTGGCACATATAACCACATAAAACCATCTAGGAAAGGCTGGAAGGGAAAAAGCAAAATACAACACAGCTCTGTCAGGGTGGTGCAATTACACTTAAAAAAAAAAATCTAATGAAAAGCTGCAGCGGCACTGGTATAAGCCAAGCCCACAGTGGCCACCTCAGTGCCCCACACTGGGGACAAATTTGCTCCAACTTTCACACATTCATCTGTCATGGACAACAAGGCATGTGGCTTAATCCTCACATATCCAAGGTCTAGCTTGGCACCTGGCACATGGAAAGCATCAAAAGAATGAAAAATGCTGGAGGTCCAATTTTAGGGCCCCAAGGGTCTTTACTGATAAAGACAAATGTGGTACATTCTACCCAGTAGGTGCCCACTTCTGCCTCTGGAGAGCGGCACATGGTGCCCCCACCATCACTCCCACTTCCCCAAACACCACTCCTTATTCCCTTGGAACCCTGGGCTTCAGATTGGCATTAAAACGCAAGTGGATGAGCTATTAATAATTCACTGCAACACGGATGTGCAAATGATTAACAATACCTTAAAACCCTCCAGAGCACACCCAACATTAAACAAATAGTTGCAGGCTAGAATTAACCTCCCAACTAAAAAGAAAGAACCGCCTAAGCCCAGGCTCCAGACAACCAGGGCAGTGGTGGCCCTGCACATGACCCCAGGCTCTTGCATGCCCAATGGGGCACCCAAAGCATGGGCTTCCAGTGGGCCTGGTGCCCCCACCTGCCCAGCTAGGAATATAAAACGAATGGGTCTTTAAGGGTCCTCCAACTTCTAAAATTCTAGTATTCTTCCCCCCTAAAGCCCATTCTGCCTGTACCCACAGCTGCTCCAACGGAGAGCGGGATGGGGGGCACAGTGGGCTGGCACGGCACAGAGGGCATCGGTTATCAGCACACACACGTCCCCACCGGCAGTCCCATCTGGGTCTGTGTCCACACCTACTATACAGAACCAGGGCTCTGAGAACAAGACGCAATGCCAGTGGGGAGATGGAGGTGAGAAGAGGAGGTGCTTCGGCTGGAGGAGTGGGTATCAAAGCGGCCCACCTGACAGGTGCACAACAACAAAGCTGGCACAGTGTATGCAACAAAATCACAAGGTGCTATCTGGGCATAGCCCAAAGTACAGGAATACAGGAGTCCTGCTGAGTCCATGCTGACACTAACAAATGACTAAACAAAAGGGGAGAAAACACAAACCTTCCCTACAGAAGAATTCGAGTAAGAATATGGTCCCTCTTTAGCAGATGGCGTTTAACCCCACCAGCCCCCAAACATGGGCTGCAGTGAATGACTGTTTCCTGCACAGGGACAGCAATCTCCTCACAGAGCAGATGTGTGGGATGTGTGACAAGAAGGCATCTCTGGGACATCCCCCACAACAGCGAGGAGACAGCGCCACCTACAAACACCTGATCAGGGTCCAAAAGTATCAATGAGACGGGCAGAGGCTGAGGTGCCGTCCCAGACCAAGAGACTAAGAAAACAAGCCGCTGAAAGATACCCTGCATTGAGTCCTGGAGCCAAAAAGGACACTGATGGAGAGACGGTGACAGGCGAATGACATATGGGTGAGCACCACCAAAGAGAACCATGCCTCCCCTGGGCTGACGCCCAGTGTGGTGCTTGTGCCAGCCGCTGGGTGTTCCATGCGTGGAGGCCGAGGAAGGGTATTTGGGAATTCTGGGTACCATCTTCACAACTTCTCTATAAACCTAACATTATTCCAAAGTAAGTAGTTAACTTTAAAAAGAAAAAAGTGAAGTCTGCAAGGCAGTTGACAGACTTCTTTGAGCTACTTCATCAGGTGAATGGAACAGGACAAGCACATCCAACCAGAAGCAGGACAGGCTACCCCACGGGGTGGGGCGTGGGGGGGCAGAGAACAGGAGCAGAACGTCACTAAGAGTGTGCCGAGGTCCCCTGACAGCCTGTGGTGCAGCCAAGGAGGATGCGGCAAGGCAAAGAGGGAAAAGAAAGGTCTGAGTTGCATTAGAATATGACTTGAGAGACAGTCCTTTCATTAAAAATAAAAATTAAATGCCAGGGGTGAAGCTTCAGGGCAGCAAGCCCCAGGGTATGAACCACACTGCCCCCATCCCACTGGCTCCATGGACCCACTCTTACAACACCCATCCCTAACTTTCCAGCTCCTGGCTCAGATGGGCCCCAATACTGTCAAACAGGTTATGTCTGGTTCTTTTTTTTTTCTTTCTCTTACTAAGGTATCGTTGATGTACAATCTTATGAAGGTTTCAAATGAGCAAGACTGCGGTGACTACCTTCTCCAATATTATCAAGACACCCCCACATACCCCATTACAGTCACTGTCCACCAGGTAGTAAAATGCTATAGAGTCGATTAAAGATGGCAGCCTGAGAGGAGAGACAGAGGCTTCCTCCTAAAACTGGATACAATTAGAAAACATAGTTGGCACACCTAATCCTGAGAGAACAATAGGAAAGAGGACAGCGCAGGCTGCACACACCTGGAGAAAAGAGCAGACCTCACCGAACGGGGTAATGTACCGGAAATGTGGCTCTGCGGGACCCGATCCCCTCCCCCACCCCAGCTCACCACCCACCAAGAGGAAGAGAAATGGAGCACGGAGGGAGTGGAAGGCATGGGACTGCTGAATACCTAGCGCCAGAGATCTACTCTGGGAGCACAAACCTACATTTCATGGTGCTTTCATGAGACTCACATGGAAAGTTAATACAGGCAGAGTTCCTGGGGAGACTGCGATTCCAGCCCTTCTGGTTAGCAGGGATGCATATCCGGCTGCTCTGGGACAACAACATATACCTGCGTGACTGGCCCACTAGCTCAGGCAGTGGAGACAGGCACAGGAGCCAGGAGGCAGGGAAAAGCTCTTTCCTACCCCTGGTACCTACCGCTCCCCTGCAACCCCCGACATGGCTTCAGAGGCTGAGCAGCTCCAGAATAGAGCTTCTGGACACTAGAGGGCGCCATATACAAACATGAAACACCAAAAGGAACCTTGTCCAGAGTAAAATTATTAATACAACTCCCGAGAAAGATTTAAATGATATGGACCTCATGACTCTTCCTGAAAGGGAGTTCAAAAAAAAAAAATCATCAACAATCTAATGGAGGTACCGAAAGACATCCAAGAACTCAGGAAAGAATTCAGGTCGGAGATCCAATCATTGAAGAGCACGATGGAGGGTACTAAAAGCAGGTTGGATGCAGTGGAGGATACAATAAATATAATAGAAACTAGAGAAGAGGAATACAAAGAAGCTGAGGCACAGAGAGAAAAAAGGATCTCTAAAAATGAAAGAATATTGAGGGAACTGTATGACCAATCCAAGGAGAACAATATTCACATTACAGGGATACCAGAAGAAGAAGAGAGAGAGAAAGGGATAGAAAGTGTCTTTGAGGAGGTAGTTCCTGAAAATGTCCCCAATCTGGGGAATGACATAGTCTCTCAGGCCATGGAGATCCACAGATCTCCCAACACAAGGGACCCAAGGAGGACAACACCAAGACACATAGTAATTAAAATGGGAAAGATCAAGGATAAGACACACTGTTAAAAGCAGCCAGAGACACAAATGAGATCACATACAAAGGAAAGCCCATCAGACTAACCTCAGACTTCTCAGCAGAAACCTTACAGGCCAGAAGGGAGTGGCATGATGTATTTAATGCCATGAAGCAGAAGGTCCTGGAACCAAGATTACTTTATCTGACAAGATTATCATTTAAATTTGAAGAAGGGATTAAACAATTTCTAGATCAGCAGAAGCTGAGAGAGTTTACCTCCCACAAACCATCTCTGCAGTCTATTTTCAGGGACTGCTATAGATGGAAGTGTTCCTAGGTTTGGATAGCTGTCACCAGAGGTAGTAAAACCATGGTAGGGAGGGTGAAGCAGCTGATTGTGAGGCAAATGCAAAATTAAATTGACTATACCCAATGCCAATCAAGGGACAGACAAAAAGTACAGAATTTGATACCTAATATATAAAGAATGAAGGAGGAAGAAAAAAGGAGGAGAAATAGAAAAGAACCTTTAGATTGTGTTTGTAACAGCATACTAAGTGAGTTAAGTTTGACTCTTAGATAGTAAGGAAAGTAACCTGGAATCTTTGGTAACCACGAATCTAAAGCCTGAAATGGTAATAAGTACATACCTATCAATAATCACTCTAAATGTAAATGGACTGAAAGCACCAATCAAAAGACATACAGTCACTGAATGAATAAAAAAACAAGACCCATCTATATGCTGCCTACAAGAGACTCACCTCAAACCCAAAGACATCACAGACTAAAAGTCAAGGGATGGAAAAATATATTTCATGCAGACAATAGGGAGAAAAAAGGAGCTGTTGCAGTACTAGTATCACACAAAATAGACTTCAAAACAAAAAAAGTAACAAGAGATAAAGAAGGACATTACGTAATGATAAAGAGCTCAGACCAATAAGAGGATACAACCATTATAAATATATATGCACCCAACACAGGAGCACCAGCATATTGGAAACAAATACTAACAAAACTAAAGGAGGAAATAGAATGCAATGCATTCATTTTAGGAGACTTCAACACACCATTCACTCCAAAGGACAGATCCATCAGACAGAAAATAAGTAAGGACACAGAGGCAATGAACAACACACTAGAACAGATGGACCAAATAGACATCTATAGAACTCTACACCCAAAAGCAACAGGATACACATTCTTCTCAAGTGCACATGGAACATTCTCCAGAATAGACCACATACTAGGCCACAAAAAGAGCCTCAGTAAATTCAAAAACACTGAAATTCTACCAACTAAAGTTTCAGACCACAAAGGTATAAAACTAGAAATAAATTTGACGAAGAAAGCAAAAAGGCTCACAAACACATGCAGGCTTAACTACATGCTTCGAAATAGTCAATGGATCAACAACCAAATTAAAACGGTGATTCAGCAATATATGAAAATAAATGACAACAACACAAAGCCCCAACTTCTGTGGGATGCAGTGAAAGCACTCTTAAGAGGAAAGTATATAGCAATCCAGGGATATTTAAAGAAGGAAGAACAAACCCAAATGAATAGTCTAACATCACAATTATCAAAATTGGAAAAAGAAGAACAAATGAGGCCCAAAGTCAGCAGAAGGAGGGACATAATAAAGATCAGAGAAGAAAAAAGCAAAATTGAGAAGAATAAAACAATAGAAAAAAATCAATGAAACCAAGAGCAGGATCTTCGAGAGAATAAACAAAATAGATAAGCCTCTAGCCAGACTTATTAAGAGAAAAAGAGAATCAACACACATCAGCAGAATCAGAAATGAGAAAGGAAACATCATGATGGACCCAACAGAAATACAAAGAATTATTAGAGACTACGATGAAAACCTATATGCTAAGAAGCTGGAAAACCTAGAAGAAATGGACAACTTCCTAGAAAAATACAACCTTCCAAGAATGATCAAGGAAGAAACACAAAATCTAAACAAACCAATTACCAGCAACAAAATTGAAGCGAAAATCAAAAAACTACCCAAGAAAAAAAACCCTGGGCCAGATGGATTTACCTCGGAATTTTATCAGACATACAGAGAAGATATAATACCCATTCCCCTTAAAGTTTTCCAAAAAACAGAAGAGGAGGGAATACTCCCAAACTCATTCTATGAAGCCAACATCACCCTAATACCAAAACCAGGCAAAGACCTCACCAAAAAAGAAAATCACAGACCAATAGCCCTGATGAATGTAGATGCAAAAATACTCAATAAAATATTCCAAAGCAAATTAAAAAATATATCAAAGGTATCATACACTACGACTAAGTGGGATTCATCCCAGGGATGCAAGGATGGTACAACATCCGAAAATCCATCAACATCATTCACCACATAAACAAATAGAAAGACAAACACCACATGATCATCTCCATAGATGTTGAAAAAGCATTTGACAAAATTCAACATCCATTCATGATAAAAACTCCCAACAAAATGGGTATAGAGGGCAAGTACCTCAACATAATAAAGGCCATATATGATAAACCCACAGCCAACATCATACAAAAGCTGAACAGCAAGAAGCTGAAAGCTTTTCTTCTGAGATCGGAAACAAGACAGGATGCCCACTCTCCCCACTGTTATTTAACATAGTACTGGAGGTCCTAGCCATGGCAATTAGACAAAACAAAGAAATACAAGGAATCCAGATTGGTAAAGAAAAGTTAAACTGTCACTACTTGCAGATGACATGATTGTACATAAAAAACCCTAAAGACTCCACTCCAAAACTACTGGAACTTATATCGGAATACAGCAAAGGTTCAGGATACAAAATTAACAGACAGAAATCTGTGGCTTTCCTATACACTAACAATGAACCAATAGAAAGAGAAATCAGGAAAACAATTCCATTCACAACTGCATAAAAAAGAATAAAACACCTAGGAATAAACCTAACCAAAGAAGTGAAAGACCTACACCCTGAAAACTATAAGACACTCTTAAGAGAAATTAAAGAGGACACTAACAAATGGAAACTCATCCCATGCTCTTGGCTAGGAAGAATTAATATAGTCAAAAAAATGGCCATCCTGCCCAAAGCAATACACAGATCTGATGCAATCCCTATCAAATTACCAACAACATTCTTCAACGAACTGGAACAAATCATTAAAAAATTCATATGGAAACACCAAAGACCCCAAATAGCGAAAGCAATCCTGAGAAAGAAGAATAAAGTGGGGGGGGGGGGGCGGGGTATCTCACTCCCCAATTTCAAGCTCTACTACAAAGCCATAGTAATCAAGACAGTTTGGTACTGGCAAAACAACAGAGCCAAAGACCTGTGAAACAGATTAGAGACTCCAGACATTAATCCAAACATATATGGTCAATTAATATTTGATAAAGGGGCCATGGACATACAATGGGGGAATGACAGTCTCTTCAACAGATGGTGCTGGCAAAACTGGACAGCTACATGTAAGAGAATGAAACTGGATCACTGTCTAACCCCATACACAAAAATAAATTAGACATGGATCAAAGACCTGAATGTAAGTCATGAAACCATAAATCTCTTAGAAAAGAACAGGCAAAAATCTCTTGGACATAAACATGAGTGACTTCTTCATGAACATATCTCCCCAGGCAAGGAAAACAAAAGCAAAAATGAACAAGTGGGACTATATCAAGCTGAAAAGCTTCTGTACAGCAAAGGACACCATCAATAGAACAAAAAGGTACCCTACAGTATGGGAAAATATATTTATAAATGACAGATCTGATAAAGGGTTGACATCCAAAATATATAAAGAGCTCATGCACCTCACCAAACAAAAAGCAAATAATCCAATTAAAAAATGGGCAGAGGAGCTGAGCAGACAGTTCTCGAAAGAAGAAATTCAGATGGCCAACAGACACATGAAAAGATGGCTCCATATCGCTAGTCATCAGAGAAATGCAAATTAAAACCACAATGAGATATCACCTCACATCAGTAAGGATGGCTACCATCCAAAAGACAAACAACAACAAATGTTGGCGAGGTTGTGGAGAAAGGGGAACCCTCCTACACTGCTGGGGGGAATGTAAATTAGTTCAACCATTGTGGAAAGCAGTATGGAGGTTCCTCAAAATGCTCAAAATAGAAATACCATTTGACCCAGGAATTCCACTTCTAGGAATTTACCATAAGGATGCAGCACTCGTTTGAAAAAGACATATGCACCCCTATGTTTATCGCAGCACTATTTACAATAGCCAAGAAATGGAAGCAACCTAAGTGTCCATCAGTAGATGAATGGATAAAGAAGATGTGGTACATATACACAATGGAATATTATTAAGCCATAAGAAGTAAACAAACCCTACAATTTGCAACAACATGGATGGAGCTAGAGGGTATCATGCTCAGTGAAATAAGCCAAGTGGAGGAAGACAAATACCATATGATTTTACTCATCTGTGGTGTATAAGAACAAAGGAAAAACTGAATGAACAAAACAGCAGCAGAATCACAGAACCCAAGAATGGACTAACAGTTACCAAAGGGAAAGAGACTGGGGAGTATGGGATGGTAGGGAAGGATAAGGGTGGAGAAGAAAGGGGGTATTATAATTAGCATGTATAATGTGGGGGGTGGGGGAAAGGGGAGGGCTGTGCAACACATAGAAGACAAGTAGTGATTCTACAACATGTTACTATGCTGATGGACAGTGACTGTAATGGGGTTTGTTGGGGGGACTTGGGGTAAGGGAGAGCCTAGTAAACATAGTGTTCTTCATGTAATTGTAGATTAATGATAACAAAATAAAAATTTAAAAAAAATTTTTAATGCTATAGTCACTACTTGTCTTCTCTCTGCTATACTGCCTTCACTGTGCCCCCGCCTACATTATGTGTGCTAATCCTAATATCCCCTAATCCACTTCCCCCTCCCGCATCCATTCTTCTTTGCTAACCGCGAGCCCCTTCCTAGAGTCTGTGAGTCTGCTGTTTTGTACATTCAGGATTTTTTTCCCATCTACTGAAGGACACTTAGGTTGCTTCCATATCTTGGCTATTGTAAAATGTGCTGCAATAAACATAGGGGTGCACATATCTTTTTAAATCTGAGAACTTGTACTCTTTGGGTAAATTCCAAGAAGTGGGATTCCTGGGTCAAATGGTATTTCTATTTTTAGTCTTGTGAGGAACCTCCACATTGCTTTCCACAATGGTTAAACTAGCTTACATTCCCACCAGCAGTGTAGGAGGGTTTCTCGTTCTCTGCATCCTTGCCAGCATTTGTTGGGCTTAGTCGTTTCGATGCTGGCCATCCTTACAGATGTGAGGTGATATCTCATTGTAGTTTTAATTTGCATTTCCCTGATGATTAGTGATGCGGGGCATCTTTTCACGTGTCTGCTGGCCAATTTCTTCTTTGGAGAACTGTCTCTTCATATCCTCTGCCAATTTTTTAATTGGTTTATTTGCTTTGGTTTGTTGAGGCGCATGAGCTATTTATATATCTTTTATGTCAACACCTTATTGGATATGTCATTTATGAATATATTCTACCATACTGTGTGATGTCTTTTTCTTCTACTGATGGTGTCCTTTGCTATACAGAAGTTTATAGTTTGATATAGTCCCACTTGTTCATTTTTGCTTTTGTTTCCCTTGCCCAGGAATATATGTTCATGAAGAAGTTGCTCATATTTATGTCCAAGAGATTTTGCCTTTGTTTTTTTCTAAGACTTTTATGGTATCATGACTTACATTCAGGTCTTTGATCCATTTTGAGTTTACTTTTGCATATGGGGTTAGACAGTGATCCAGTTTCATTCTCTTACATGCAGCTGTCCAGTTTTGACAAAACCAGCTGTTGAAGAGGCTGTCATTTCCCCATTGTATGTCCATGGCTTCTTTCTCATATATTAATTGACCATATATGTGTGGGTTTACACTGGCTCTCCAGTCTGTTCCACTGCTATATGGGTCTGTTCTTGTGCCAGTACCAAATTTTCTTGACTACTGTGGCTTTGAAGTAGAGCTTGAAGTTGGGAAGCGTAACCCCCCTGTCTTATTCTTCCTTCTCAGGATTGCTTTGGCTATTCAGGGTCTTTTGTGGTTCCATATGAATTCTAAAACGATTTTCCCTACTTCAATGAAGACTGCCATTGGTATTTTGATAGGGATTGCACTGAATCTGTAGATTACTTTAGGCAGGATGGTGATTTTGCCAATATTAATTCATCGTATCCATGAGCAGGGAATGTGTTTTCATTTATTGGTATCTTCTTTAATTTCTCTTATAAGTGTCTTGTACTTTTCAGAGTATAGGTCTTTCACTTCCTTGGTTAGGTTTATTCCCAGGTATTTTATTATTTTTGATACGACTGTGAATGGAATTGTTTTCCTAATTTCTGTCTTTGCCAGTTCATTGTTAGTGTATAGGAATGCCACATATTTCTGTGTATTAATTTTGTATCATACAAATTTGCTGAATACACATATTAGCTCTAGTAATTTTGAAGTGGATTCTTCAGAATTTTTCTTTTATTAAGCTGCTATTGATATACACTCTTACGAAGGTTTCACATGAAAAAACAATGTGGTTACTACATTTACCATATTATCAAGTCCCCACCAATACCCTAATGCCGTCACTGTCCATCAGTGCAGCAAGGTGCCAGAGATCCACTATGTGCTCTCTCAATGCTACACTGTTCTCCCCGTGATCCCCCACACCACGTGTACTAAACATAATACCACTCAATCTCCTTCTCCCTCCCTCCCTACCCGCCCTCCCATTTGGTAACCACTAGACCTTTCTTGGAGTCTAAGAGTCTGCTGCTATTTTGTTCCTTCAGTTTTGCTTCGTTGTTATACTCCACAAAGAAGAGAAATCATTTGGCATTTGTCTTTCTCTGCCTGGCTTATTTCACTGAGCATAGTCCTTCAGCTCCATCGATGTTGTTGCAAATGGTAGGATTTGTTTCTTTCTTATGGCTGAATATTACTCCATTGTGTATATGTACCACCTCATCTTTATCCATTCATCTACTGATGGACACTTAGGTTGCTTCCATATCTTGGCTATTGTAAAAAGTGCTGCGATAAACATAGGGATGGATATTTCTTTTTGAATCTGAGAAGTTGTATTCTTTGGGTAAATTCTAAGGAATGGGATTCCTGGGTCAAATGGTATTTCTATTTTCAGTTTTTTGAGGAACCTCCATATTACTTTCCACAATGGCTGAACTAGCTTACATTCCCACCAGCAGTGTAGGAGGGTTCCCCTTTCTCCACAACCTCGCCAACATTTGCTGTTGTTTGTCTCTTGGATGGTAGCAATCCTTACTGGTGTGAGGTGATATCTCACTGTTGTTTTAATTTGCATTTCCCTGATGATTAGTGATGTGAAGCATCTTTTCATGTGTCTGTCGGCCACCTGAATTTCTTTGGAGAAATGTCTCTTCATATTCTCTACCTATTTGTCAATTGGATTATTTGCTTTTTGGTTGTTGAGACATGTAAGTTCTTTCCATATTTTGGAAGTTACCCCCTTGTCGGATGTCATTTATAAATATATTCTCCCATACTGTAGGATGCCTTTTTGTTCAGCTTATGGTGTCCTTTGCTGTACCGAATGTTATTAGTTTGATGTATTTCCATGAGTTCATTTTTGCTTTTGTTTCCCTTGTTCGAGGAGATGCATTCAGGAAGAAGTTGCTCATGCTTATATTATGGACATGTTTGTCTATGTTGTCTTCTAAGAGTTTTTTGGTTTAATAACTTACATTCAAGTCTTTGATCCATTTCGAGTTTACTTTTGTGTATGAGATTAAACAATAATCCAGTTTCATTCTTACATGTAGCTGTCCAGATTTGCCAACACCAGCTGTTGAAGAGGCTCTCATTTCCTCATTGCATATCCATGGCTCTTTTATCATGTATTAATTGATCATATATGGTTGGGTTAATATCAGGGCTCTCTATTCTGTTCCATTGGTCTATGGGTCTGTTCTTGTGCCAGTACCAAATTGTCTTGATTACTGTGGCTTTGTAGTAGAGGTTGAAGTTGGGGAGCGTAATGCCACCAGCTTTATTCTTCCTTCTCAGAATTCCTTTGGCTATTGTGGTTCCATGTGAATTTTAGAACGATTTTCTCTAGTTCATTGAAGAATGCTGTTGGTATTTTGATAGGAATTGCACTGAATCTATAGATTGCTTTAGGCAGGATGGCCATTTTGACAATAGTAATTCTTCCTATCCATCAGCACGGGATGTGTTTCCATTTATTGGTATGTTCTTTAATTTCTCTTTAGAGTGTCTTGTAGTTTTCAGGGTATAGGTCTTTCACTTCCTTGGTTAGGTTTATTCCTAGGTATTTTATTCTTTTTGATGCTATTGTGAATGGATAGTTTTCCTGATTTCTCTCTCTGCTAGTTCATTGTTAGTGTATAGGAAAGTCACAGATTTCTGTGTGTTAATCTTGTGTCCTGCAGCGTTGCTGAATTCAGATATTAGATCTAGTAGTTTTGGAGTGGATTCTTTAGGGTTTTTTATGTACAATATCATGTCATGTGCAAACAGGGACAGTTTAACTTCTTCCTTGCCAATCTGGATACCTTTTATTTCTTTGTGTTTTCTGATTGCCATGGCTAGGACCTCCAGTACTTTGTGGAATAGAATCGGGGAGAGTGGGCATCCTTGTCTTGTACCCGAACTTAAAGTAAATGCTCTCAGCTTTTCGCTGTTAAGTATAAATGTTGGCTGTGGGTTTATCATATATGGCCTTTATTATGTTGAGCTACTTGCCCTCTATACCCATTTAGTGGAGAGTTTTTATCATGAATGGATGTTGAATTTTGTTAAATGCTTTTTCAGCATCTATGGAAATGATCATGTGGTTTTTGTCCTTGTTGTTGATGTGGTGGATGATGTTGATGGATTATCGAATATTGTACCATCTTTGCATCCCTGAAATAAATCCTACTTGATCATGATGGATGATATTTTTTATGCATTTTTGGATTCAGTTTGCTAATATTTTGTTGAGTATGTTTGCATCTATGTTCATCAGGGATATAGGTCAGTAATTTTCTTTTTTAGTGGGGTATTTCCCTGCTTTTCCTATTAGAGTGATGCTGGCCTCATAGAATGAGGTTGGAAGTATTCCCTGTTCTTCTACTCATTGGAAAACTTTAAGGAGGATGGCTATTAGGTCTTCACTAAATGTTAATAAAATTCAGCAGTGAAGCCACCTGGTCCAGGTTTTTGTTCTTAGGTGGGTTTTTGATAACCACTTCAACTTCGTTGCAGGTAATTGGTCTGTTCAGATTCTGTTTCTTTCTCGGTCAGCCTTGAAAGGTTGTATTTTTCTAGAAAGTTGTCCATTCCTTCTAGGTTATCCAGTTTGTTAGCATATAATTTTTCATAGTATTCTCTAAAAACTCTTCATATTTCTGTGGTGTCCATAGTGATTTCACCTTTCTCATTTCTGATTATGTGTGTAGGCTCTCCTTTTTTCTTAATAAGTCTGGCTAGGGGGTTATCTATTTTGTTTATTTTCTTGAAGAACCACCTCTTGCTTTTGCTCATTCTTTCTACTGTTTTACTCTTCTCTATTTTATTTATTTCTGTTCTATTGTTTATTATGTCCCTCCTTCTACTGACTTAGGGCCTCATTTGTTGTCCTTTTTCTAGATTCATAAATTGTGAATTTAGTCTGCTTATATGGGATGGTTCTTCTTCCCTGAGGTAGGCCTGTATTGCTATATACGTTCCTCTTAGCACCGCTTTCGCGGAATCCCACAAAATTTGCGTTGTTGAATTACTGTTGTCATTTGTCTTCACATATTGCTTGATCTGTTTTTATTTCCTCATTGATCCATTGGTTATTTAGGAGCAGGTAGTGAAGCCTCCGTGTGTTTGTGGGATTTTTCATTTTCTTTGCAAAATTTCCTTCTAGTTTCATACCTTTGTGGTCTGAGAAACCGGCTGGCACAATTTTAATTTTTCTGAATTTACCTAGGCTCTTTTTATGGCCTAGTATATAATCTATTCTTGAAAATGTTCCATGTGCAGTTGAGAAGAATGTGTATCTGTTGCTTCTGTGCGTAGAGTTCTGTAGATGTCTATTAGGTCCATCTTTTCTAATGTGTTGTTCGTGCCTCTGTCTCCTTATTTATTTTCTGTCTGGTTGATCTGTCTTTCAGAGTGAGTGGAGTGTTGAAGTCTCCTAGAATGAATGCATTGCATTCTATTTCCCCTTTTAATTCATTTAGTATTTGTTTCACATATGTACGTACTCCTGTGTTGGGCACGTAGATATTTGTAATGGTTATATCTTCTTGTTTGATTGACCCTTTTATCATTATGTAATGTCCTTCTTTGTCTCTTGTGACTTTCTTTGTTTTGAAGTCTATTTTGTCTGATAGAAGCACTGCAGCTCCTGCTTTTTTCTCCCTTTCAGTTGTATGAAATATCTCTTTCCATCCCTTCACTTTCAGTCAGTGCATGTCTTTGGGTTTAAAGTGAGTCTCTTGTAGGCAGCATATAGATGGCTCTTGTTTTTTATCCATTCAGTGACTCTATGTCTTCTGATTGGTGCATTCATTCCATTTACATTTAGGGTGATTATCGATAGGTATGTACTTATTCCCACTGCAGGCTTTGGATTCGTGGTTAACCAAGGTTCAAGGTTAACTTCCTTACTATCTACGAGTCTAACTTAACTCTCTTAACATGCTATTACAAACGGCATGACAAGTGAGACAGAGGCTTCCTCCTTAAACCACATATAATACGAAAATAAAATTAATACAACTAATCCTGAAAGAGCAACAGGAAAGAGGACTGCACCAGACTGCATACATCTCGAGAAAGGAGTAATGTTCACAGAACAGGGTAATGTACAAAAGTTGTGGCCCGGCAGGACCCAAGCACTTCCCCCACCCGAGGTCACCGCTGGGAGGAAGAGAAATGGAGCGCGGAGGGAGTGGAGGCCTGGGACTGCTGAATACATAACTCCGGAGATCTGTTCTGGAAACACAAACCTACATTTGATGGTGCTTGCATGGTACTCTCATGATTAGGGGGTTGGAAAGTTTAAGACAGGCAGAATTCCTGGAGAGATTGAGATTTCAGCTGCTTGCAGAAAGCAGGGATCCATATCCAGCATCTCTGAGAAAAAAGAAAGGCAGAAAGTTGGAGAGACTTCCTAACAAGGTAGCCCTTAACAAGAGGGCTGCTAAGGGGGCAAGGATTGCACAGAGCTTACTGCTTGGGAGAAAGGAATGGTAGACAAAATTGTCCAGGTGCCAAGCTCTGTCCAGCAGGTTTGGAGCTTTCACGATCTTCAGGCGCTCCAGCCCCCTGGCTGGCTACACTGCTCCAAGGAACCCCTCCGTGATATGCAGCCTACTGCACCTTTCTCCCGGCCAGCTCCACCTGCCTCGCAAACCGGCAAACCTTACCCTGGCAGTACACCAGCCACAGGGAAGAACTGTCTACAGCAACTACAAATGCAAAGTATAGGGCTTATACCTGTGTGCTCAGACGTGGCTGAGGCAGTGAAGACAAGCATAACAGCCGGGAAGCAGGATACAGCTCTTTCCTCCCCCCAGGCACCAGTACCGCTCCCCTGCGACCCCGGACATTGCTTCAGGGGCTGAGCAGCTCCAGAGAGTAGAGCTTCTGGGCACTAGAGGGAGCCATATACAAATATGAAATGCCAAAGGAACCTGGTCCAGAGTAAAATTATTAATACAACTCCTGAGAAAGATTTAAACGACATCAACCTCACGAATCTTCCTGAAAGGGAGTTCAAAATAAAAATCATTCACATGCTCATGGAAGTACGGAAAGATATTCAAGAACTCAGAAATGAATTCCAGTTGGAGATGCAATCGTTGAAAAGATTAATAGAGGGTATTAAAAGCAGATTAGATACGGTGGAGAACATGATAAATGAAACAGAAAATACAGAAGAGGAATACAAAGAAGCTGAGGCACAGAGAGAAAAATGGATCTCTAAGAATGAAAGAATATTGAGAGAACTGTGTGACCAATCCAAACGGAACAATATTTGCATTATAGGGTACCAGAAGAATAAAAGAGAAAAAGGAAAACAAAGGGTCTTTGAGGAGGTAATTGCTGAAAACTTCCCCAATCTGGAGAAGGAGATATTCTCTCAGGCAATGGAGATGGATAGATCTCACAACACAAGGGACCAAAGGAAGACAACACCAACATATGCAGTAATTAAAATGGCAAAGATCAAGGTAAGGACAGACTATTAAAAGCAGCCAGAGAGAGAAATAAGATCACATACAAAGGAAAGCCCATCAGGCTAACATAAGACTTCTCAGGAGAAACCTTATAGGCCAGAAGGGAGTGGCATGATGTATTTAATGCAATGAAGCAGAAGGGCCTTGAACCAAGATTACTTCATCCGGCAAGATTATCATTTAAATTTGAAGGAGGGATTAAACAATTTCCAGATAACCAAATGCTGAGAGAATTTACCTCCCACAAACCATCTTTACAGTCCATTTTGAGGGATTGCTATAGATGGAAATGTTCCTAAGGTTTAATAGTAGTTACCAGAGGTAATAAAACCACAGGAAAGAAAGTAGAATAGCTAATTAATAAGCAAATGCAAAATTAAATTAACTATCCCAAAAGTCAATCAAGGGATAGACAAACTGTACAGAATATGATACCTAATATATAAAGAATGGAGGAGGAAGAAAAAGGAGGAGAAAAAGAAAAGAATCTTTAGAGTGTGTCTTCAATAGCATATTAAGTGAGTTAAGTTAGACTCTTAGATAGTAAGGAAGTTAACCTTGAACCTTGGTTAACCATGAATCTAAAGCCTGCAGTGGGAATAAGTACATACCTATCGATAATCACCCTAAATGTAAATGGAATGAATGCACCAATCAGAAGACATAGAGTCACTGAATGGATAAAAAACAAGAGCCATCTATATGCTGCCTACAAGAGACTCACTTTAAACCCAAAGACATGCACTGACTGAAAGTGAAGGGATGGAAAGAGATATTTCATACAACTGAAAGGGAGAAAAAAGCAGGAGCTGCAGTGCTTCTATCAGACAAAATAGACTTCAAAACAAAGAAAGTCACAAGAGACAAAGAAGGACATTACATAATGATAAAAGGGTCAATCAAACAAGAACATATAAACATTACAAATATCTCTGCTCCCAACACAGAAGCACATACATATATGAAACAGATACTAACAGAACTAAAAGGGGAAATAGAAGGCAGTGCATTCATTCTTGGAGACTTCAACACTGCACTCACTCTGAAGGACAGATCAACCAGACACAAGATTAATAAGGACACAGAGGCACTGAACAACACATTAGAACAGATGGACCTAACAGACATCTACAGAACTCTACACACAAATGCAGCAGAATACACATTCTTCTCAACTGCACATGGAACATTTTCAAGAATAGATCATACACTAGGCCATAAAAAGAGCCTCAGTAAATTCAAAAGGATTGAAATTGTACCAACTAGTTTCTCAGGCCACAAAGGTATGAAATTAGAAGGAAATTTTGCAAAGAAAATGAAAAATCCCACAAACATATGGATGCTTCACAACATGCTCCTAAATAACGAATGGATCAATGACCAAATAAAAACAGAGATCACGCAATATATGGCAACAAATGAAAAATCATTTTACAGCACAAAATCTGTAAGATACAGCAAAGGCAGTGCTAAGAGGAAAGTATATTGCAATAGACGCCTACCTCAGGGAAGAACAATCCCATGTGAGCAGTCTAAACTCACAGCTAACTAAACTAGAAAAAGAAGAACAAAAGAGGCCCAAAGTCAGTAGAAGGAGGGACATACTAAAGATTAGAGCAGAAATAAATAAGATTGAGAAGAATAAAACAATAGAATCAATGAAAGCAAGAGCTAGTTCTTCAACAATATAAACGAAACAGATAAACCCCTAGCCAGACTTATCAAGAAAAAAAGAGTCTAAACACATAAACACAATCAGAAATGAGAAAGGAAAAAACACTATGAACACCACAGAAATACAAAGAATTATTAGGGAATACTAAGAAAAATTATATGCTAACAAACTGCAAAACCTAGAAGAAATGGACAACTTTCTAGAAAAATACAAACTTCAAAGGCTGACCCAGAAAGAAACAGAAAATCTCAACAGACCAATTACCAACAACGAAATTGAACTGGTAATCAAAAAACTACCAAAGAACAAAAGTCCTGGACCAGATGGCTTCACTGCTGAATTTTATCAAACATTTAGTGAAGACCTAATACCCATTCTCCTTAAAGTTTTCAAAGAGTAGAAGAAGAGGAAATACTTCCAAACTCATTCCATGAGGCCAGCATCACTCTAATACCAAAACCAGGCAACGACATCACAAAAAAAGAAAATTACAGACCAATATACCTCATGAACACAGATGTAAACATACTCAACAAAAGTATTAGCAAACTGAATTAAAAAATACAGCAAAAAGATCCTCCATCATGATCAAGTAGTATTTATGCCAGGGATACAAGGACAGTACAACATTCGATAATCCATCAACATCATCCACCACATCAACAACAAGGACAAAAATCACACAACATTCTCCACAGATTCTGAAAAAGCATTTAACAAAACTCAACATCCATTCATGACAAAAACGCTCCACAAAAAAAAACAGAGGGCAAGTAGCTCAACATAATAAAGGCCATATATGACAAACCCACAGCCAACATTATACTTAACAGCGGGAAGCTGAAAGCTTTTCCTTTAAAATCGGGAACAAGACAAGGATGCCCACTTTCCCCACTTCTATGCAACATAGTACTGGAGTGCCTAGCCACAGCATTAAGACAACACAAAGAAATAAAAGGCATCCATTGGCAAGGAAGAAGTTAAACTGTCCCTGTTTGCACATGACATGATATTGTACATAGAAAACCCTAAAGAATCCACTCCAAAACTACTAGATCTAATATCTGAATTCAGCAACGTTGCAGGACACAAGATTAACACACAGAAATCTGTGACTTTCCTATACACTAACAATTAACTAGCAGAGAGAGAAATCAGGAAAACTATCCATTCACAGTAGCATCAAAAAGAATAAAATACCTAGGAATAAACCTAACCAAGGAAGTGAAAGACCTATACCCTGAAAACTACAAGACACTCTAAAGAGAAATTAAAGAACATACCAATAAATGGAAACACATCCCGTGCTGATGGATAGGAAGAATTACTATTGTCAAAATGGCCATCCTGCCTAAAGCAATCTATAGATTCAATGCAATTCCTATCAAAATACCAACAGCATTCTTCAATGAACTAGAGAAAATCGTTCTAAAATTCACATGGAACCACAATAGCCAAAGGAATTCTGAGAAGGAAGAATAAAGCTGGTGGCATTACGCTCCCCAACTTCAACCTCTACTACAAAGCCACAGTAATCAAGACAATTTGGTACTGGCACAAGAACAGACCCATAGACCAATGGAACAGAATAGAGAGCCCTGATATTAACCCAACCATATATGATCAATTAATACATGATAAAAGAGCCATGGATATGCAATGAGGAAATGAGAGCCTCTTCAACAGCTGGTGTTGGCAAATCTGGACAGCTACATGTAAGAATGAAACTGGATTATTGTTTAATCTCATACACAAAAGTAAACTCGAAATGAATCAAAGACTTGAATGTAAGTAATGAAACCATAACCCTCTTAGAAGAAAACATAGGCAAACATCTCCTGAATATAAGCATAAGCAACTTCTTTCTGAATGCATGTCCTCGAGCAAGGGAAACAAAAGCAAAAATGAACTCATGGGACTACATCAAACTAAACAGTTTCTGTACAGCAAAGGATACCATCAACAGAACAAAAAGGCATCCTATAGTATGGGAGAATATATTTATAAAAGCAAATAACCCAATTAACAAATGGACAGAGGGTATGAAGAGACAGTTCTCCAAAGAAGAAATTCAAATGACCAACAGACACATGAAAAGATGCTCCTCATCACTAATCATCAGGGAAATACAAATTAAAACCACAATGAGATATCACCTCACACCAGTAAGGATGGCCAGCATCGAAAACACTAAGAACAACAAATGCTGGTGAAGATGTGGAGAAAGGGGAACCCTCCTACACTGCTGGTGGGAATGCAAGCTAGTTCAACCACTGTGGAAAGTAATATGGAGGTTCCTCACAAAACCAAAAATAGAAATACCATTTGACCCGGAAATCCCACTCCTCGGAATTTACCCACAGAATACAACGTCTCAGATTCAAAAAGACATATGCACCCCTATGTTTATTGCAGCACTTTTTACAATAGCCAAGATATGGAAGCAACCTAAGTGTCCATCAGTAGATGAATGGATAAAGAAAATGTGGTACATATACACAATGGAATACTATTCAGCCATAAGAAAGAAACAAATCCTATCATTTGCAACAACATGGATGGAGCTGAAGGACACTATGCTCAGTGAAATAAGCCAGGCGGAGAAGGACAAATGCCAAATGATTTCCCTCATTTGTAGAGTATAACAACAAAGCAAAACTGAAGGAACGAAATAGCAGCAGACTCACAGACTCCAAGAAGGGCCTAGCAGTTACGAAAGGGGAAGGGTGTGGGAGGGCGGGTGGGGAGGGAGGGAGAAGGGGATGGAGGGGTATTATGTTTAGTACACATGGTGTGAGGGTTCACGGGGAAAACAGTGTAGCACAGAGAAGGCAAATAGTGAATCTGTGGCATCTTACTACACTGATGGACAGTGACTGCAATGGGGGTATGGTGAGGAACTTGATGATATGGGTAAATGTAGTAACCACATTGTTTTTTCATTTGAAATCTTCATAAGTGTGTGTATCAATAATACCTTAATAAAACATTTTTAAAAATTCTGAACAGACATTTCACAAAAGAAAAGACATACATGGTAAATAGGCACGTGAACAGATGTTGAACCTAATTAGTCAGTAAGAGACCACCTTGAGCCATTACTAAGCTGTCCAAATGGAAATAACAAAACCTGACCATACCTAATGCTACTGGCAAGAACGTGGAGCAACAGGAATGCCCACACACTACTGGCAAGAATGCAAAAAAGGTGTAGCCATTTTGGAAAGCAGGTTGTCAGTTTCTTATAAAGTTCAATATGTAATCAGCATATTATCCAACAACCAGACTGCTCAGATTTACCCAAGTGAAAATAAAACCTGTGTTTGGACAAAAACTGTAGATAAATGTTAACAGGAGCTAGCTTTATTCATGATCTCTAAATACTCAAACAAACCTAAATGTCTTTCAACTGGTGAATGACTAACCAATTGTATTTCATCAATACAATGGAATATACAGAGCAATAAAAAGAAATGAACATGGATATACTCAAGAACATAAATAAACTCAAATTTATTACGCTAAGTGGAAGAAGCTAGAGTCAAAAGGCTACATACTATTTCATTCATATGACATTTTGGAAAAAGCATGACTATACTATGTACAATAGATTGGTAGTTTCCAGGATCTGGCAGTATAAGGAAGGATTGACTATAAAGGAGCACAGAGAAATTCAAGAGGATAACAAACTGTTTTACATCTTGCTTTTCATGGCAAGGTGGCTAGTTATATGACTCTTTACTTTCATCAAAATTCACGGAACTGTACATTAAGAACTGATGTTAATATATGTATATTATACTTCATCATAAAATAAAAAAAGTTTTATTTTACACAATACACATATGCTATACTCATATATTCAAAAAGCCCAATTTTTTCACATGGTAACATTTCTGAAATTGTGAGTTATTTTATAATGAATGGCACTTAACATTGTATCAGAGTTCCAAAGGACAGTATTTCTTCTTACCAGAACATAATAAGATAATAGTGTCTCCCAATTAGTTGTGTCTTAGATATGTTGAAATAAGGTATGCACGTGTACTTTAACTGATTAAATTATACATGCTTATTTTAGAAAATATATAAAATACAGGAATGTAAAGAAAAAAGTAAAATTGGTCAATAATTCTAAATAAAAAAAAAATTCCAAGGAGTGGGACTCATAGGTCAAATGGTATTTCTATTTTTAGTTTTTGAGGAACCTCCATACTGCTTTCCACAATGCTTGAACTAGCTTACATTCCCACCAGCAGTGTAGGAGGGTTTCCCTTTCTCCGCAACCTTGCCAGCACTTTTCCTTGTCTTTTGGATGTTGGCCATCCTAACTGGTGTGAGGTGATATCTCATTGTGGTTTTAATTTGCATTTCCCGCATGATTAACAATGTGGAGCATCTTTTCATCTGCCTCTTGGCCATCTGAATTTCTTCTTTAGAAAAGCATCTGTTCAGATCCTCTGCCCATTTTTTAATTGGGTTATTTCCTTTTTGGGTGTTGAGGCGTGTGAGTTCTTCATATATTTTGGATGTTAACCCCTTGTTGGATATGTCATTTATGAATATACTCTCCATTACTGCAGGATGCCTTTCTGTTCTGTTGATGGTGTCCTTTGCAGTACAGAAGCTTTTTAGTTTGAGGTAGTCCCATTTGTTCATTTTTGCTTTTGTTTTCCTTGACCAAGGAGATGTGTTCAGGAAAAAGTTGCTCATGTTATATTCAAGAGATTTTTGCCTATGTTTTCTTCTTAAGAGTTTTATAGTTTCATGACTGATATTCAGGGCTTTGATCCATTTCAAGTTTACTTTTGTGTATGGAGTTAGACAATAATCCAGTTTCACTCTCTTACATGAAGCTGTCCAGTTTTGCAAACACCAGTTGTTCAAGAGGCTGTCATTTCCCCCACTGAATGCCCACGGCTCCTTCATCGCATATTAATTGACCATATATGCTTGGATTGCTATCAGGCCTCTCTATTCTGTTCCATTGATCTATAGGTCTGTTCTTGTGCCAGTATCTAATTATGTTGATTACTCTGACTTTGTAGCAGAGCTTGACTCAGGGAGCGTAATCCCCTAAACTTCATTCTTCCTTTTCAGGATTGCTTTGGCTATTTGGGGTCTTTGGTGGTTACATATGAATTTTATAACTATTTCTAGTTTGTTGAAAAATGCCATTGGTATTCTGAAAGGGATTTCCTTGAATGTCTAGACTGTTTTAGGCAGGATGGCCACGTTGACAATATTAATTCTTCCTACCCATGAACACGGTATGTATTTCCATCCATTGGTGTTTTCTTTAATTTCTCACATGAGTGTCTTGTTTTCAGGGTACATACAAGTCTTTCACCTCCTTGGTTAGCTTTATTCCTAGGTATTTTATTCTTTTTAATGCAATGGTGAATGGAATTGTTTTCCTGATTTCTCTTTCTGCTAGTTCATCATTAGTACATAGGAATGCAACAGATTTCCGTGTATAATTTTGTACCCTGCAAATCTGCTGAATTCAATTAGTTCTAGTAGTTTTTGGGTGAATTCTTTAGGGTTTTTTTGTGTACAATATCATGTCATCTGCAAATTGTGAGAGTTTAACTTTTCCTTACCAATATGGATGACTTTTATTTCTTTGTTTTGTGTGATTGCTGTGGCTAGGGCCTCCAGTACTACATTGAATAAAAGTGGGGAGAGTGGGCATCCTTGTCTTGTTCCCAATCTTAAAGGAAAAGCTTTCAGCTTTTTGCTGTTAAGTATGATGTTCACTTGGATTGAGCTAAATTGTATTATGCTCAATGAAATAAGCCAGGCAGAGAAAGACAAGTATCAAATGATTTCCCTCATTTGTGGAGTATAACAATGAAGCAAAACTGAAGGAACAAAACAGCAGCAGACTCAGACCCCAAGAAGGAACTAGTGGCTACCAAAGGGAAGGGGTGGGGAGGTGTGGGGAAGGGATGGGCGGGGATGGACGGAGAAGGGGATTGAGGGGTGTTATGATTAATACACATGGTGTGGGGGGGGTTACAGGGAAGACAGTGTAGCACAGAGAGGGCAAGTGGTGACTCTTTGGCAACTTACTACACTGATGGACAGTGATTTCAATGGGGTATGTGGGGAGACTTGATAATATGGGTGAATGTAGTAACCACAGTGTTTTTCATGAGAAATCTTCAAAAAAAACTATATCAATGATACCTTAATTTTAAAAAAAGTCATTACATAAAAAAGGTATGATGTTGGCTGTGGGTTTGTCATATATGGCCTTTATTATGTTGACGTACTTGCCTTCTATATTCATTTTGTTGAGAGTTTTTATCCTGAATAGAGGATGAATTTTGTCGAATGCTTCTTCAGCATCTACAGAGATGATCATGTGATTTATGTCCTTCTTTTTGTTAATGTGGTGTGTGGTGTATGATGTTGATGGATTTTCAAATATTGTACCATCTTTGCATCTCTGGAATAAATTCCACTTGATCATGATGTATGATCTTTTTGATGTATTTTTGAATTTTGTTTGCTAATATTTTGTTGAGTATTTTTGCATCTGTTTTTCAGTAATATTGGTCTATAATTTTCTTTTTTTGTCATATTTTTGCCTGGTTTAAGTATTAGGGTGATGCTGGACTCACAGAATGAGTTTAGGAGTATTCCCTCCTCTTGTACTTTTTGGAAAACTTTAAGGAGAATGGGTATTAGGTCTTGACTAAATGTTTGGTAAAATTCAGCAGTGCAGCTATCTGGTCCAGGAAGTTTGTTCTTAGGTAATTTTTGGATTACCAATTCAATTTCGTTCCTGGTAATTGGTCTGTTCAGATTTTCTGTTTCTTCCTGGGTCAGACTTGGAAGGTTGTATTTTTTTAGAAAGTTATGCATTTCTTCTAGGTCATCCAATTTGTTAGCATATAATTTTTCACAGTATTCTGTAATAATTTTTTGTATTTCTGCAGTGTCTGTAGTGATTTTTCCTTTCTCATTTTTTATTCTGTTTACATGTGTACACTCTTTTTTCTTAATAAGTCTGGTTAGGTGTTTATCTATTTTGTTTATTTTCTTGAAGAACCAGCTCCTGCTTTCATTGATTCTTTCCATTGTTTTATTCTTCTCGATTTTATTTATTTCTGCTATGATCTTTATTATGTTCCTCCTTCTACTGACTTTGGGTCTCATTTGTCCTTCTTTTTCTAGTTTCACTAATTGTGAGTTTAGACTGTTCATATGGGACTGTTCTTTCCTGAGGTAAGCCTGTATTGCAATATACTTCGTTCTTAGCACAACCTTCACTGCATCCCACAGATTTTTGCATGCTAAGTTATTGTTTCATTTGTCTTCATATATTGCTTGACCTCTGTTATTATTTGGTCATTGATCCATTGATTCTTCAGGAGCATGTTGTTAAGAATCCATGTATTTGTGAGCCTTTTTGTTTTCTTTGCATAATTATTTTGTAGCCTCATGCTTTTATGGTCTGAAAAGTTGGTTGGTACAATTTCAATCCTTCTGAATTTACTGAGGTTCTTTTTGCGGCCTAGTACATGATTCTATTCTTGAAAATGTCCCATGTGCACTTGAGAAGAATGTGTATCCTGTTGCTTTTGAGTGTAGTGTTCTGTAGATGTCTCTTAGGTCCATCTGTTCTAATGTGTTGTTCAGTGCCTCTGCCTCCTTACTTATTTTATGTCTGGTTGATCTGTCCTTTGGAGTGAGTGGTATGTTGAAGTCTCCTAAAATGAATGCATTGCATTCCATTTCCCCCTTTAATTCTATAAGTATTTGTTTCACATCCTTAGGTGCTCCTATGTTGGGTGAATAGATATTTATATGACCCCTTTATCATTACATAATGTCCTTCTTTGTCTCGTTACTTTGTTTTGAGTCTATTTTGTTTAGTAAAAGTACCGCAACTCCTGCTTTTTCTGCCCTATTATTTCTATGAAATATATTTTTCTATCCCTTCACTTTTAGTCTTTGTATGTCTTTGGGTTTGAAGTGAGCCTCTCATAGGCAGTATATAGATGGGTTTTGTTTTTTTATCCATTCAATGACTCTATGTCTTTTGATTGGTGCATTCAGACCATTTACATTTACGGTGATTATATTGATAGATATGTACTTATTGCCACTGCAGGCTTTAGATTTGTGGTTACTAAAGGTTGATAGGCACCCTCTGTACTATCTAACAGTCTAATTTAACTCACTTAGTACACTATTACAAACACAATCTAAAGGTCCTTTTTTTCCCCCTTCTTTTTCTTCCTCCTCCAGTCTATATTAGGTGTCATAATCTTCACTCTGTGTATCCCTTAATTGACTTTATGGGTAGATGATTTAATTTCAGATTTGCTTAGTAAGTAATTGGTCTACTTCCTTTGCTGTGGTTTTATTTTCTCTGGTGACAGCTATTCAGCCTTAAAAACACTTCCATCTATAGCAGTCCCTCCAAAATACACTGTAGAGATGGCTTGTGGGAGGTAAATTCACTCAACTTTTGCTTATCTGGAAATTGTTTAATACCCATTTCAAATATAAATGATAATCTTGCCAGACAGAGCATTCTTGGTTCAAGGCCCTTCTGTTTCATTGCATTAAATATACCTTGCCACTCCTTTCTGGCCTGTTAGGTTTCTGCTGAGATGTCTGATGATAGCCTGATGGGTTTTCCTTTGTATGTGATCTGGTTTCTCTCCCTGGCTGCTGTTAATACTCTGTTCTTGTCCTTGATCTTTGCCATTTAATTATTATATGTCTTGGTGTTGTCTTTCTAGGGAGGTCAGTGTTGGGAGATCAGTGCACCTCCATGGCCTGAGAGACTATCTCCTTCCCAAAATTGTGGAAGTTTTTGGCAATTACCTCCTCAAAGACACCTATCCCTTTTTCTCTTCTTCTTCTGGTACCTGTATAATGAGAATATTGTTCCATTTGGGTTGGTCACACATTTCTCTTAATATTCTTTCATTCCTAGAGATCCTTTTTCTCTCTGTGCCTCAGCTTCTCTGTTTTCCTCTTCTCTAATTTCTATTTCATTTACCATTTCCTCTACTTCATCTAATCTGCTTTTAAATCCCTCCATTGCATGTTTAATTTCAGATAGTGTGTTTTACATAGTTTCTATCTCTTTCTTGAATTCCTCCCTGGGGTCTTGAATATTTTTCTGTAGCTCTGTGAGCATGTGTATGATTTTTATTTTGAAATATTTTTCAGGAAGATTGGTGAGTTCAGTTTCACTTGTCCCTCTTTCTGGTGTTTGTGGGATTTTGGTTTGTAACAGGTTCCTTTAACATTTCATATTTGTAAAAATAACTTGGTGGAGGTGGCGCCCTCTAGTGCCCAGAGGCTCTACTCTCTGGAGCTGCTCAGCCCCTGGAGTGATGGCGGGGGTCACAGGTGAGCAGTGCTGGTGCCTGCCAGGGAGGAAAAAGCTCTTTCCTGCTTCCTGGTTGCAGTGCCTGTCTCCACTGCCAGGGCCAGTGGGCCGAGCAAGCAGGGAACAATCTCTATGCTACACCCTTGTAGCTGCTGTAGGTGGGGCCACCCTCTGGCTGGCCTGGAGCAATGGCGGGGACAGGTTTGTGAGCTGGTGCTGGCCGGGAGGAAGGAGTGGTAGGCTGCATATGGCAGTGGGAGGCCCTGGAGCTGTGTTGTCAGACAGGGGGATGGAGTGCATGAAGCTCTTCAAAGTTCCCAACCTGATGGGCTGAGTGCCCCAGGACAATTTTGTCCACCTGTCCTTTCTCCTGAGCAGCAAGCTCTGTGCAATCCTTGCCCCTTTAGCAGGAACCTTGCTGTTGGGAAGTCTTTCAGAGTGTCCACTTTTCTTTTGTCCCAGAGAGTCTGGTGTGGCTACTTGTTCTCCACAAGCAGCTGGAATCTCAGTCTCTCCAAGTATTCCACCTGTCTTAGCTTTCCAAACCCACTAATCTCCAGAGTACCATGTAACGTAGGTTCATGCTTCCAGGGCTGGGTTTTCAGCAGTCCTAGGGCTCCACCCCCTCCCTGCTCCATTTCTCTTCCTCCCGTTGGTGAGTTGGGGTAGGGAAAGGGCTTGGCTCCCACCAGATTGCAGCTTTGGTACTTTACCCTTTTCCATGAAGTCTGCTCTTTTCCCCAGATGTGGACAGACTGTCACAGCATTCTTTCCTATTGCTCTTTCAGGATTAGTTGTATTTGCTCTATTTCCATAATGTATGTGGTTTTGGGAGGAGGTTTCTTTCACACCTCTCATGCTGCCATCTTTAAGCCAATCTCTATGTCTAGTTCTTATTTCTCATTTCAGAAGCAAGTAAAAACAATTAAGTATGATGTTGGGAACATGACTTCAGTCTGAACTCCCAAACGGATAAAAGCAAGCTACAGAAATGCAGCCAAAGACCACCTACTTCCAGGGGTACCAAGGGGTAAATCAGGCAAGGCCTCACTAAGGGCCCCTGGCCAGACCAGAGGTACCATGCGCAGAGTCAGAAGCCTGGCTGCTATGGGCTGGGGCACCATGCTGTGTGCAGCTTCATGTTGGGGCTGAAAGCCCAGAGCTCCAGTAGACACAGGCCAGTCATTTGACTGCTGTTGCCACAAGCCTCCGCCACTGTGACCAGACCAGGGCCCACAGGACAGCCCACCTCGCCTCTCCCCCACGCAGCCTAGGGAACCTGGTGTGGGCAGTAAGGCTCATAGAGCTTTACTGGCTGGCAAAAAGCTCCATTTTTGTTTTTAGGAAGTGCACTGTACTTAGCAGGGGGTAATTCTGTGCTACTACATATTTGCCACAGAATCCTAGTTAAATCTTTCCATCTCAATAGTCTAAGAAAAAGGCAGATGCATCAAAACTCAGTATTTTTACAAGGAATATGACAAAAGGTTTCCCAAACTTACTTTGGCAAAGTACTACTAATGCTGAGAGCAGCTACAGGGACAGTCCCGTAAGAACGAAAAGCAAACAGCACAGTTCCTCCTGATCTCTGGGAAGAAGCCCCGGTGTGGGGAGGGTGCCAGCCCTGGCACAGCAGGTGGACTCCATGGTCCCCCTAAATGACTTCTGTGCCACTCCCCCTCTACCCCACCTCCCAGGGTTAGCAGTGATGACCCACTGTGACTCCATGGAAACAGATCAGAATCACTCATAAATAATAAACACTTGACAAATGTCAGTTACTAACCACTCTAAAGCAATGTGAGAAAGAACCTGCATCTTTATACTCTTCATACATACAGGACCTCAGATACTATGAGTTGCCATAAATCAATTTTCTGAAAAGGAAAAAAATACTCTATGGTTTTTCTTTAGAATAATTTTGCTCAGGAAATGGTATGACACATCCTCCAGTCAGTTACCAGACTGAACAGATGTTAAGTTGACCTGAACATAAGATATGAATCGAACTAAATTCTTTTTTTTTAAAAATCAGGGATTGACCTTAACCTAGCTGAACTCTAATCACCAGGTATTAGGGAGTGAAACTTACTCAGGCTACTGGCTATTCAAATCCAGCAGAAGAATGAGAACATAAAAGTCAATTCCTATTTGGTGGAAGATTTTATTGTTCTTGTTTCCTTTAAAAGGGCAATTCAAACGTTATGACATACATTAGCAATGTCTCTAAAAGTAAATCTCTCCCCCTTAGAAAATCTGATATCATAGCTGAATAAGCTTCTTAACCTTGTATATCTCCTTTTTAAAACTGTAAGAACTGGTTGCAGTGGTCTTAAAAGCAAGGAAAATAATATCTTTCAAAATAAAGAATGGCACATAAAAAGATTCTCAATTTTACTAATCAAAACACAATGAGATACCATTTTGCATCCATTTGGATGGTTACTATAAAAAAAACAAGAAAACAGAAATAACAAGTGTTGGCAAGGATGTGGAGACACTGGGGCCCTCATCACGCTGGTGATGTGAATCGGTCAGCAGCTGTGGGAACCTGTGAGGGTCCTCAAAAACTTAAACACTATGAATAACCTTGTGACCCAGCAAGTCCATTTCTGGGTGTACACCCAAAAGAACTGAAGGCAAATATCTGAAACAGATATTTGTAGCCCCATTTTCATAACAATATTATTTACTATGGCCAAAAGGCAGAAGCTACCTATTGTCCATTGACAGATGAACAGACAAACAAAATCCAACCACACAATGGAGTATTATTCATCCTTGAAAAGGAAGGAAATTCTGATGCACGTGCCGCATGCTGAACCTGGAAGCCACTGTACTCAGGGAGGCAGGCCCAACACAAAGCAACAGGCATTGTCTGATACCGTCTCTGGGAGGTCCCTGGAGTCATCAAATTCACAAACACAGAAAGCAGCATGGGGGAGTTGGGGGTTATTAGTGTTTATGGGGACAGAGGTCCCATTCAGGAAGATAACAAAGTTCTAGAGAGGATACAGAGGAATGGTCACACAACAGCATCAATATACTAAGAGCCACTGAACTATAAGCTTAAAAATGGCTAAAATGGTATAATTTTCATTATAAGTGAACACAATTTAAAAGGTTAAAATAAAAATATGTAATATTAAAAGAGTGTGGCAACCTGACACCCATCTCCCCATTTTCTCAGGAATCCTAGGTACTTGGTTCCAAGACCTAACTTCCTGCTTGTCAAAAGACGGTTTTGTTTTTCCTCGGGATCATGATACCAGCATGGACGGAGTGGGGTGTCTGCACGCTGCATGAAAGCGTGAGACTGCTCTTTCCCTGTGCAGCCTCTTCAGCAGACACCTGCAGTGAGGTGCAGCCTGGCTCAAATCTCATTCCATGAGAAAACTGTTTCCTTTCACCGATAAAAAAATTAAATAAATAAGAAAATGGATGTCACTAAAGAAATGCAAATTGAATTTTATAAACTTTACAAGTAAAATGAAAAAAAGAGAGAAGGAAACACCATTATTTGTTTCAGTGTCTACTTCACCTGCCACACTAATCTTCTTATGATTTAGCTAACTCCCAGGATTATTATTCTTGTTAAAACTCTGATTCCAAAATACAATACACCAAAATTTAAGTTTCAGAATTTAGGAAGATAAATCTTAGATTGATACCATTTATTTTAACTTTGTGATTCTCACAAACTCTGTTGAAGTATTTTATGGATCACATAGGTGCAGTAAGTTGAAAAGGAAGGATGCCTGTGCTGGCGCATCCAGGAGGCCCCTCTGGGTGTGGACTGGCTGACACTCCTGCTCACAAGAACAAACAGTGAAAACTCAACCCTCCAGCACACTTCCTACACTCATCAGCCAAATGCCAACAAGGCAGGGTCAGTCTTCCCAAAGAAGTTAACTTATTCCAGAGACAAAGTGACAAATGGCAAATGATGGGGGGCACAAAAGGTCACGTTTTCAGAGATCCTTCACTGTATACATGGGTAATTCAGTCAGGGCAGTTCTATACTGGTCCTCAGATGCCTACAAACCAGGTTTGAGGAAGGACGAGCTAAGATGGTGGCATGAGTACAGAAGAAGAAATCTCCTCCCAAAACCACATATATCTATGGAAATATAACAAAGACAACTCTTCCTAAAATAGAGACCAGAGGACACAGGAAAACATCCAGACTACATCCACACCTGCGAGAACCCAGTGCCTCGTGAAGAGGGTAAGATACAAGCCCTGGCCCAGCGGGACCCGAGCACCCCTCCCCCCAGCTCCCAGTGGGGGGAGAGGAGTCAGCAGGGAGGGAAAAGGAGCCCAGGACTGCTGAACACCCAGCCCCAGCCATCCAGACCAGAGCGTAGACACAGTGCATGTGTGGGGTTCTGGATACTAGGGAAACAGGGCAGCAGGACCAGTGAGCGGGTGCCTGAGGCCAACGCCGGAGAACAAAGAAACGGGAGTGGCCTTTTTTTTTTTATTTGGACAGTGCTTTTTGGAAGTCTTAAAGGGGCAGGGACCCCAATATTAGGGAAACAGGGAAGCAAGACCAGTGAGCAGGGTGCCTGAGACCGAGTCCTAAGGATAAAGAAAATCGTGCGTTTTTCTTTTTTCTTTAATTAATTAATTTATTTATTTATTTATTTTTGTTGCTGTTGTTCTTTTGGTTTGGAGAGTGCTTTTTGGAAGTCTTAAAGGGGCAGGGCAGGACACTTAGTCTAGAGGCAGGGAATCTGGGGATCTCTGGTCACTCTAGCCCCCTGGGAAACAGGGAGCATGGAGGCCCCTTATGAAGATAAATAGCCTGCTGGCCACTCCCACTCCAACGCGGCTCCACCATTTTGGAGCGGCAGCATGAGCCACGCCACCCCACAGCAACAGCAGAGATAAACTCCATAGCTGCCGGGCAGGATGCAGAAGCCCTGTCTGCACACACCTGCCCAGCACAAGCCACTAGAGGTCGCTATTCTCCCAGGAGAGGAAGGCCACAAACCAACAAGAAGGAAAGCTCTTCCAGCCAGCACTCGTACCAGCTCTGCAAACTATCTCTATCACCATGAAAAGGCAAAACTACAGGCAGACAAAGAACACAGAGTCAACACCTGAGAAGGAGACAGACCTAACCAGTCTTCCTGAAAAAGAATTCAAAATAAAAATCATGAACATGCTGACAGAGATGCAGAGAAAAATGCAAGAGCAATGGGATGAAGTCCGGAGGGAGGTCACAAATGTCAGGAAGGAGATCACAGAAGTGAAACAAACCCTGGAAGGATTTATAAGCAGAATGGATAAGATGCAAGAGGCCATTGAAGGAATAGAAACCAGAGAACAGGAATCTATAGAGGCTGACATAGAGAGAGATAAAAGGATCTCCAGGAACAAAACAATACTAAGAGAACTATGTGACCAATCCAAAAGGAACAATATCCGTATTATAGGGGTACCAGAAGAAGAGAGAGGAAAAGGGATAGAAAGTTTCTTTGAAGAAATAATTGCTGAAAACTTCCCCAAACTGGGGGAGGAAATAATTGAACAGACCACGGAAATACACAGAACCCCCAACAGAAAGGATCCAAGGAGGACAACACCAAGACACATAATAATTAAAATGGCAAGGATCAAGGACAAGGAAAGAGTTTTAAAGGCAGCTAGAGAGAAAAAGGTCACCTATAAAGGAAAACCCATCAGGCTAACATCAGACTTCTCGACAGTAACCCTACAGGCCAGAAGAGAATGGCATGATATATTTAATGCAATGAAACAGAAGGGACTTGAACCAAGGATACTGTATCCAGCACAACAATCATTTAAATATGATGGCGGGATTAAACAATTCCCAGACAAGCAAAAGCTGAGGGAATTTGCTTCCCACAAACCACCTCTACAGGGCATCTTACAGGGACTCCTCTAGATGGGAGCACTCCTAAAAAGAGCACAGAACAAAACATACAACATATGAAGAATGGAGGAGGAGGAATGACAAGGGAGAGAAGAAAAGATTCTCCAGACAGTGAGCTAAGTTAGGCAGTAAGATACTAAAGAGGCTAACCTTGAACCTTTGGTAACCACGAATCTAAAGCCTGCAATGGCAATAAGTACATATCTCTCAATAGTCACCCTAAATGTAAATGGACAATGCACGAATCAAAAGACACAGAATAATAGAATGGATAAAAAAGCAAGACCCATCTATATGCTGCTTACAAGAAACTCACCTCAAACCCAAAGACATGCACAGACTAAAAGCCAAGGAATGGAAAAACATATTTCAGACAAACAACAGCGAGAAGAAAGCAGGGGTTACAATACTAATATCAGACAAAATACACTTCAAAAAAAGAAAGTAACAAGAGATAAAGAAGGACACTACATAATGATAAAGGGCTCAGTCCAACAAGAGGATATAACCATTCTAAATATATATGCACTCAACACAGGAGCACCAGCATATTTGAAACAAATACTAACAGAACTAAAGAGGGAAATAGACTGCAATGCATTCATTTTAGGAGACTTCAACACACCACGCACCCCAAAGGATAGATGCACCAGGCAGAAAATAAGTAAGGACACAGAGGCACTGAACAACACACTAGAACAGATGGACCTAATAGACATCTATAGAACTATACATCCAAAAGTAACAGGATATACATTCTTCTCAAGTGCACATGGAACATTCTCCAGAATAGACCACATAATAGCTCACAAAAAGAGCCTCAGTAAATTCCAAAATATTAAAATTCTACCAACCAATTTTTCAGACCACAAAGGTATAAAAGTAGAAATAAATTCTACAAAGAAAACAAAAAGGCTCACAAACACATGGAGGCTTAACAACATGCTTCTAAATAATCAATGGATCAAGGAACAAATCAAAATGGAGATCAAGGACTATATAGAAACAAAGGACAACAACAACACAAAGCCCCAACTTCTGTGGGACACAGCGAAACAAGTCTTAAGAGGAAAGTATATAGCGATCCAGGCACACTTGAAGGAAGAACAATCCCAAATTAATAGTCTAACATCACAATTATCAAAACTGGAAAAAGAAGAACAAATGAGGCCTCAAGTGAGCAGAAGGAGGGACATAATAAAGATCAGAGAAGAAATAAACAAAACTGAGAAGAATAAAACAATAGCAAAAATCAACAAAACCAAGAGCTGGTTTTTTGAGAAAATAAACAAAATAGATAAGCCTCTAGCCAAACTTATTAAGAGAAAAAGAGAATCAACACAAATGAACAGAATCAGAAATGAGAATGGAAAAATCACGACAGACTCCACAGAAATACAAAGAATTATTAAAGACTACTATGAAAACTTATATGCCAACAAGCTGGAAAACCTAGAAGAAATGGACAACTTCCTAGAAAAATACAACCTCCCAAGATTGACCAAGGAAGAAACACAAAAGTTAAACAAACCAATTATGAGCAAAGAAGTTGAAACGGTAATCAAAAAACTACCCAGGAACAAAACCCCGGGGCCAGACGGATTTACCTCGGAATTTTATCAGACACACAGAGAAGACATAATACCCATTCTCCTTAAAGTTTTCCAAAAAAATAGAAGAGGAGGGAATACTCCCAAACTCATTCTATGAAGCCAACATAACCCTAATACCAAAACCAGGCAAACACCCCACCAAAAAAGAAAAGCACACACCAATAGCCCTGATGAATGTAGATGCAAAAATACTCAATAAAATATTAGCAAACAGAATTCAAAAATACATCAATAGGATCATACACCATGACCAAGTGAGATTCATCCCAGCGATACAAGGATGATGCAAGATTCGAAAATCCATCATCATCCACCACATCAACTAAAAGACAAAAACCACATGATCATCTCCATAGATGCTGAAAAAGCATTTGACAAAATTCAACATCCACTCATGATAAAAACTCTCAGCAAAATGGGAATAGAGGGCAAGTAACTCAACATAATAAAGGCCATATATGATAAACCCACAGCCAGCATTATACTGAACAGCGAGAAGCTGAAAGCATTTCCTCTGAGATCGGAAACCAGACAAGGATGCCCACTCTCCCCACTGTTATTTAACATACTACTGGAGGTCCGAGCCACGGCAATCAGACAAAACAAAGAAATACAAGGAATCCAGATTGGTAAAGAAGAAGTTAAACTGTCACTATTTGCAGATGATATGATACTGTACATAAAAAACCCAAAAGACCCCACTCCAAAACTGCTAGAACTGATATCGGAATACAGCAAAGTTGCAGGATACAAGATTACCACACAGAAATCTGTAGCTTTCCTATACACTAACAATGAATCAATAGAAAGAGAAATCAGGAAAACAATTCCATTCACCATTGCATCAAAAAGAATAAAATACCTAGGAATAAACCTAACCAAAGAAGTGAAAGAGTTATACTCTGAAAACTACAAGTCACTCTTAAGAGAAATTAAAGGGGACACTAACAAATGGAAACTCATCCCATGCTCATGGCTAGGAAGAATTAATATCGTCAAAATGGCCATACTGCCCAAAGCAATATACAGATTTGATGCAATCCCTCTCACATTACCAGCAATATTCTTCAATGAATTGGAACAAATAATTCAAAAATTCATATGGAAACACCAAAGACCCCAAATAGCCAAAGCAATCCTGAAGAGAGAAGAATAAAGTAGGGGGGATCTCACTCCCCAACTTCAAGCTCTACTACAAAGCCATAGTAATCAAGACAATTTGGTACTGGCACAAGAACAGAGCCACAGACCAGTGGAACAGATTAGAGACTCCAGAAATTAACCCAAACATATATGATCAATTAATATTTGATAAAGGAGCCATGGACATACAATGGCAAAATGACAGTCTATTCAACAGATGGTGCTGGCAAAACTGGACAGCTAAATGTAAGAGAATGAAACTGGACCATTGTCTAACCTCATATACAAAGGTAAACTCAAAATGGATCAAAGACCTGAATGTAAATCATGAAACCATTAAACTGTTGGAAAAAAACATAGGCAAAAACCTCTTAGACATAAACATGAGTGACCTCTTCTTGAACATATCTCCCCGGGCAAGGAAAACAACAGCAAAAATGAGCAAGTGGGACTACATTAAGCTGAAAAGCTTCTGTACAGCGAAAGATACCATCAACAAAACAAAAAGGAACCCTACAGTATGGGAGACTATATTTGAAAATCACAGATCCGATAAAGGCTTGACATCCAGAATATATAAAGAGCTCACACGCCTCAACAAACAAAAAACAAATAATTCAATTAAACAATGGGCAGACGAACTGAACAGACAGTTCTCCAAAAAAGAAATATAGAAGGCCAACAGACACATGAAAAGATGCTCCACATCGCTAATTATCAGAGAAATGCAAATTAAAACTACAATGAGGTATCACCTCACACCAGTAAGGATAGCTGCCATCCAAAAGACAAACAACAACAAATGTTGGCGAGGCTGTGGAGAAAGGGGAACCCTTCTACACTGCTGGTGGGAATGTAAATTAGTTCAACCATTGTGGAAAGCAGTATGGAGGTTCATCAAAATGCTCAAAACAGACTTACCATTTGACCCAGGAATTCCACTCCTAGGAATTTACCCTGAGAACGCAGCAATCAAGTTTGAGAAAGACAGATGCACCCCTATGTTTATCACAGCACTATTTACAACAGCCAAATATTGGAAGCAACCTAAATGTCCATCGGTAGATGAATGGATAAAGAAGATGTGGTACATATACACAATGGAATACTACTCAGCCATAAGAAGTGGAAAAATCCAACCATTTGCAGCAACATGGATGGAGCTGGAGAGTATTATGTTCAGTGAAATAAGCCAAGCGGAGAAAGAGAAATACCAAATGATTTCACTCATCTGAGGAGTATAGGAACAAAGGAAAAACTGAAGGAACAAAACAGCAGCAGAATTACAGAACCCAAAAATGGACTAACAGGTACCAAAGGGAAAGGAACTGGGGAGGATGGGTGGGCAGGGAGGGATAAGGGGGGGGAAGAAGAAGGGGGGTATTAAGATTAGCATGCATGGGGGGGAGGGAGAAAGGAGAGGATGGGTTGCACAACACAGAGAGGACAAGTAGTGACTCTACAACATTTTGCTAAGCTGATGGACAGTAACTGTAATGTGGTTGTTAGGGGGGACCTGATATAGGGGAGAGCATAGTAAACATAGTATTCTTCATGTAAGTGTAGATTAAAAATTTAAAAAAAAAAAAAGAAAGAAAGAAAGAAAGAAAAGGGGTATTACTCCTTGATAGGATAAAACTATTGGTAAATCAAAGATCAGCGCATGGTTTAAATATCCTTAATGTTGATCACTTAAAGGGTGTCAGATGATCAGCTATGGAGGTACTCCTTTCTGATAATATTCCTTTCTCTTAATAAAAAAAAAAAAAAGCAGTTACTGTGTGCTGACCTCCAATGAGTTCTGCACAGTGGTATAGAGGGCATGTCAAAGTGTGGGCAAAGGGTCTGTTTGTTTCTCTGCAGAAAATCAAGGCCTAGCTTGGATACCCAGAAAATGAACTAAGATACACTATGAGGAGGAGCTTCCAGCATCAGCACTCTCTGGAGGACTTGTGCTGGGGGATGATCATCAAAAAGCCTCCACAGGGATCCGGACGATGCTGCGGTTGTGGCTGCATCCAGCCCACCGTCTCCTGGACTTGCCATAAGAAGGAGGAGGGAGATGTCTAGGCTGGCATGTGCATACAGTGAGACAACGAATTTGACCGGATCTGTACTGTTGGAACTCAACCAGGAGTTGGGAGGGGTGCAAGTTGTAGCACTCCAAAATCTCATGACTATAGACTATCTACAGTTAAAAGAACATATGGGAGGTGAACAGATCCCAGAAATGGGCTGCTTTAATTTGTCTGATTGTTCAAGTACAGTTGGACAATATCCATCATATCATAGATATATTTTCACAAATGCCTAGGGTGCCTAAACAGTTTTCTTGGCTTCACTGGAGATGGATGGTAATTATAGATTTGCTCTGTTTATATCACCGTATACCTATTGTGTTAATATGTGTGTGCAAATTAGTTAGTAGTTTAAAACCTGTACATACTTAAGGTACTCTACAAGAAGATATGTCAAAGAAATAATCAATCCTCCCATGTTTTCTTCCATATGCTACATCTATAGCTTTTCTTCTTCCTTCCCAATTACAACGCTTAAATAGAATTCGTGCCTCATATCGAATTTACCGAGTATCATAATTCCTCCAGGTGGTAAAGATACCTCGAGACAAGTGCTGGGCATAGAAGCCACAGGGCATAAATCTGCAAAGAAGTAAAAAGCTAACCTTTGCAAACAATATGGCTTCTCTCTCACTTACCAACTTTACATTTCCCTGTATGGCCCCAGAAGATGACTGGTTAGCCAGAGACGGGTAAGATTCCTCAAGGGAGGAACAACCTAAGACAGGCACAGTCGCATGGGGGCCATCAGGTGAAAATTTGGGGATTAACAGAGGTGAGGCTCAGAACCTCATCCCCCCTGCTTTGAGAGACATCTTCTGCATCCATGGATGTCTTGCTGCCCTTGTCTAGCCTGGATTAATACTTAGTCCATAGGCACACACCTGATCATCTGATCATCTACATTTGCCCTCTTACAGCACTAAACTATGTTTTCTACCTTTATCTTGCATCTACCTACCACTTCAGCATTTTATTAAAAATAAAAATAATAATAATAATAGAGGGAGAAATGTGGGATCAACATATAAATCAAGTACAAAAATCAAATGAATATTCATATTTGAACTGATTGTTTATAGGTCATAATGCATGATCAAAACCAAAAGTTTCTGTGATGAATGTCCTTGTACTGTTCACCATGTAAGAATTTATTCACTATGTAAGAATTCGTTCACCATGTAAGAACTTGTTCGTTATGCTTCAGAAGATTGGAGACTGACGAGAATTAGGCTTGAGATGGATTAATGATTGTACGTTGAGCACTGACCCCCCTAAATTGAATTTTATTGTTGTTAACAACCATTTAATCAATAAGTATGAGAGATGCCCTCTCAAAAAAAAAAAAAACTCTCAGCAAAATGTGAATAGAGGGCAAGTACCTCAACATAATAAAGGCCATATATGATAAACCCACAGCCAACATTATACTGAACAGTGAGAAGCTGAAAGCTTTTCCTCTGAGATCGGGAACTAGACAGGGATGCCCACTCTCCCCACTGTTATTTAACATAGTACTGGAGGTCCTAGCCACGGCAATCAGACAAAACAAAGAAATACAAGGAATCCAGATTGGTAAAGAAGAAGTTAAACTGTCACTATTTGCAGATGATATGATATTGTATATAAAAAACCCTAAAGACTCCACTCCAAAACTACTAGAACTGATATCAGAATACAGCAAACTTGCAGGATACAAAATTAACACACAGAAATCTGTAGCTTTCCTATACACTAACAATGAATCAATAGAAAGAGAAATGAGGAAAACAATTCCATTCACAACTGCATCAAAAAGAATAAAATACCTAGGAATAAACCTAACCACAGAAGTGAAAGACCTATACCCTGAAAACTACAAGTCACTCTTAAGAGAAATTAAAGGGGACACTAACAAATGGAAACTCATCCCATGCTCATGGCTAGGAAGAATTAATATCATCAAAATGGCCATCCTGCCCAAAGCAATATACAGATTTGATGCAAATCCTCTCAAATTACCAGCAACATTCTTCAATGAACTAGAACAAATAATTCGAAAATTCATATGGAAACACCAAAGACCCCGAATAGCCAAAGCAATCCTGAGAAAGAAGAATAAAGTAGGGGGGATCTCACTCCCCAACTTCAAGCTCTCCTACAAAGCCATAGTAATCAAGACAATTTGGTACTGGCACAAGAACAGAGCCACAGACCAGCGGAACAGATCAGAGACTCCAGACATTAACTCAAACATACACAGTCAACTAATATTTGATAAAGGAGCCATGGACATACAATGGCGAAATGATAGTCTCTTCAACAGATGGTGCTAGCAAAACTGGACAGCTACATGTAGGAGAATGAAACTGAACCACTGTCTAACCCCATACACAAAAGTAAATTCAAAATGGATCAAAGTCCTGAATGTAAGTCCATAAAACTCTTAGAAAAAAACATAGGCAAAAACATTTTAGACATAAACATGAGTGACCTCTTCCTGAACATATCTCCCCGGGGCAAGGAAAACAACAGCAAGAATGAACAAGTGGGACTATATTAAGCTGAAAAGCTTCTGTACAGCAAAAGACACCATCAACAGAACAAAAAGGAACCCTACAGTATGGGAGACTATATTTGAAAATCACAGATCCGATAAAGGCTTGACATCCAAAATATATAAAGAGCTCACATGCCTCAACAAACAAAACACAAATAATCCAATTAAAAAATGGGCAGACGAACTGAACAGACAGTTCTCCAAAAAAGAAATATAGAAAGCCAACAGACACATGAAAAGATGCTCCACATCGCTAATTATCAGAGAAATGCAAATTAAAACTACAATGAGATATCAACTCACACCAGTAAGGATAGCTGCCATCCAAAAGACAAACAACAACAAATGTTGGCGAGGCTGTGGAGAAAGGGGAACCCTCCTACACTGCTGGTGGGAATGCAGATTAGTTCAACCATTGTGGAAAGCAGTATGGAGGTTCATCAAAATGCTCAAAACAGACCTACCATTGGACCCAGGAATTCCACTCCGAGGAATTTACCCTAAGAACACAGCAATCAAGTTTGAGAAAGACAGATGCACCCCTATGTTTATCGCAGCACTACTTACAATAGCCAAGAATTGGAAGCAACCTAAATGTCCATCGGTAGATGAATGGATAAAGAAGATGTGGTACATATACACAATGGAATACTATTCAGCCATAAGAAGAGGGCAAATCGTACCATTTGCAGCAAGATGGATGGAGCTGGAGGGTATTATGCTCAGTGAAATAAGCCAAGCAGAGAAAGAGAAATACCAAAGGATTTCACTCATCTGTGGAGTATAAGAACAAAGGAAAAACTGAAGGAACAAAACAGCAGCAGAATCACAGAACTCAAGAATGGACTAACAGGTACCAAAGGGAAAGGGACTGGGGAGGATGGGTGGGTAGGGAGGGATAAGGGGGGGAAAAAAGGGGGGTATTAAGATTAGCATGCATGGGGGGGTGGGAGAAAGGGGAGGGCTGTACAACACAGAGAAGACAAGTAGTGATTCTACAACATTTTGCTATGCTGATGGACAGTGACTGTAAAGGGGTTTATGGGGGGACTTGGTATAGGGGAGAGCCTAGTAAACATAATATTCTTCATGTAAGTGTAGATTAAAGATAAAAATAAAAATGAAAGAAAAGGGGGATTACTCCTTGATAGGATAAAACTAATTGTAAATCAACGATTAATGCATGCTTTAAATATCCTTACGTTTGATCACTTAAAGGGTATCAGATGATCAGCTATGGAGGTACACTTTCCTGATAATATTCCTTTCTCTTAAAAAAAAAAAATAGCAGTTCCTGGGTGGTGACCTCCAATGAGTTCTACACAGTGGTATAAATGGCATATCAAAGTGTGGGCAAAGGGTCTGTTTGTGTTTATACAGAGGATCAAAGCCTAATTTGGCTACCCAGAAAATGAACTAAGATACAATATGAAGAAGAACTTCCAACATTAGCACTCTCTGGAAGAGTCATAGCAGAAGATGATCATCAAAAAACCTCAACAAAGATCCAGGCGATGCTGCAGTTGTAGCTGCATCCATCCCACCGGTTCCTGGACTTGCCATGGGAATGAAGAAGGAGATATCTAAGCTGGCCTGTGCTTTCAGTAAAACAACAAAGTTGACTGGATCTATACTGTTGTAACTCAACCAAGAATTAGGAGAAGTGCAAGTTGTAGCGCTCCAAAATCTTACAACTACAGACTATCTACTGTTAAAAGAACATATGGGATGTGAACAGTTTCCAGGAATGGTTTGTTTTAATTTGTCTGATTTCTCTCAGACTGTTCAAGTACAGTTGGACAATATCCATCATATCATAAACAAATTTTCACAAATGCCTAGGGTGCCTAATTGTTTTTCTTGGCTTCACTGGAGATGGCTGGTAATTATAGATTTGCTTTGGTTATGTAACTGTATTCCTATTATGTTAATGTGTGTGCATAATTTAATTAGTAGTTTAAAATCTATACATGCTTAAGTTATTCTACAAGAAGATATGTCAAAGAAATAATCAATCCTCCCATGTTTTCTTCCGTCTGCTACCTCTATAGCTTTTCTTCTTCCTTCCTAATTACAACCCTTAAATTCAATTCGTGCCTCGTATCTAATTTACCAAGTATCATAATTCCTCCAAGTGGTAAAGATACCTCAAGACAAATGCTGGGCATAGAAGCCACAGGGCATAAATCTGCAAAGAGGTAAAAAGCTAACCTTTTCAAACAATATGGCTTCTCTCTCACTTACCAACTTTATATCTCCCTGTATGGCTCCGGAAGATGACTGGTTAGCCAGAGACGGGTAAGATCCCTCAAGGGCACAGTCGCAGGGGGGGCCATCAGGTGAGAAATTGGGGATCAACAGTAGTGAGGCTTAGAACCTCACCCCCACTGTTTTGAGAGAAATCTTTTGCATCTGTGGATGTTTTAATGCCCTTGTCTAGCTTGGATTAACACATAGTCTACAGGCACACACCTGATCATCTACATCTGCTCTCTTACAACACAAAACTATGTTTTCTACCTTTATCTTGCATCTACCTACCACTTCAGCATTTTATTAAAAATAAAAATAATAATAATAATAAAGGGAGAAATGTGGGATCCACATATAAATCAAGTATAAAAATCAAATGAATATTCATATTTGACCTGATTGTTTATAGTTCATAATGTGTGATCAAAACCAACAGTTTCTGTGATGACTGCCCTTGTACTGTTCACCATGTAAGAACTTACTCACTATGTAAGAATTTGTTCACCATGTAAGAACTTGTTCGTTATTCTTCAGAAGATTGGAGACTGACGAGAATTAGGCTTGGGGTGGATTAATGATTGTGCATTGAGCATTAACTCCCCTATACAGAATTTTATTATTGTTAGCAACCATTTGATCAATAAATATGAGAGGTGCCCTCTCAAAAAAAAAAAAAAGAACCAGGTTTGATGGAACCAGGCATACCAAGAGAGAAGAGATGGCTAGATCAACCGATTTCCCTAAGTTGGCACCCTTTTCTGTCTTCAACACAGCTCCTAAATTTCGAAGCACACAGGACTTATTCAAAGACAAAACCCCAGTGGCCAGTGGCCAGGCTGAGAGGGTTGATCTGTGGAACTGACTTGACTCTGGGTTTAAACACTGCGACTTACTGCCATTGTGCTGCCTAGCACAAGGGGACTGAGGAACTACCTGGTGAGTCAGGAATTGACTTATTTGTTCATTTAGCAAATATATTTCAAACACCTATTAAACTCCAGGTAATCTCCTAAGAGCTGGATAACAGGAAATACATAATAAACATAAGCAAAAAATGAAATACATGGTTCAGGCTACATTTGGACATTTTTACCTAAACCACTTCATTTATGCCTAATTGTTCTATTTAGAACATTTTATCTATAATTCCACTGGGGAAAAAAACCTTAATTTTTTAAGGTGGGAAAAATGGGTGAAGGGGGTCAAAAAGTACAAACTAGCCCACCTCTGTAAGGTAAGGGAGACCTGGGTGTGATGTGCAACTGGCAGCAGAAGGTGACACTGCCATCCTACTCATTTGAGTGTTGCTAAGACTGGTTTTAGAAGTTCTCATCACAAGAAAAATCTGTAAGTTATGCTGATGGGTGTTAGCTAGGTTTGCTGTGGTGATCATTTCAAGATATGTAATATATGGTATATGTAATAAATATGTTATATATCTCCCATCATTATGTTGTACACCTGAAACTAACATGTTATACATCCATTATATCCCAATAAAAAAATTAAGTATCTCCTCTTCATATTACAGGGTATTTGGCATCTATTCCTATGGTCAATTGCTTACCAAGGCTGGAATGTGTACCATGTGTTGCATAAATTCCCACTGTATAAAACAAAATGAAGAGCAATGTGGGTCTGAAATATGTTAGAGAAAAGATGTATGTATGTATGTATTTTAATTTAGAAAACATAGTTGTATTTTTACGACTTCTGTCCATGGTGTACTTAAAAATCTATTTCAAACATTTATATAGCTTTACAAAGACCCAAAGCTTAGAATTCTTTGATTGGCTCATACCAGGATTTCTGGGCCTCGGCACTGTTGGTAACTGGGGCCAGATAATTCTTGAGCCCCATGGCCAGCAGCACCCTTGGCCTTTGTCCACTAGACACCTGCAGTCAGGATGCCCTCAGCTGTGACAACCAAAAACATCTCTAGATGGTGCCAAAACCACCCCCTGTGGAGAACCACTCACGGGTCCTCCCTGACTGAACAGACTGTCCTCTGGCATCAAAGAAAGTTCTCAAAACTGACATGGGGAAAAGGATGTGAATGAGCGCCCCCAACCTCCAGAGTGAGCTCCTGGAAGGACTGTTCTTTCCTTTGGGTTCCGCCCCCCAGGCCTGGCCAATGAGAGGCACTCAACGTTTGCTAAAGGGAGAATGATTCACCACTGGGAGTCAGGAAAGAGAGTTTAAGAAAGTTAAGGTAAAAAATAAATCCTAAATAATAGCCATTGATGAAAGAAATCATTCAATTTCCTGCCCACGTAAACAGAACAAAGTAAATATCTGATTAAAAAGGTGAGTACCGCTACTAAACACGGGAGTAACACCAGTCCCGCCTCAAGAGCTTCTGGTTAGTGGGAGACAGGCACACAGGTGGCTGGAGCAGAGCAAAGTGCAGGGCCTGTCGGCACATGGAGGACACTGTGTGTCCCTAGCCCACCTCTGGGAACACAAGAGACATTTGAGATGGGCTCTGAAGTATGAGTAAAACTGACAAGCAAACGCGGGTCAGCCCGACAAGGCGGGCAGCAAATGCCAGGCGGTTGGGCTCTCCACGGGGAAAGCTTGAGCAGGCTGGCCTGGGGGTGAGTGGAATAGGCTCAGGTCACACGAGGGCCTGAAAGCCTGGATTGGGAGTCTGGACTCAAGCCAAGCTCTAGTCATTGGCAGAAGAATGTCCCCGGCCCACCCAGGACCCCACAGACGGCTCCGACGGGGCATACAAGGTGAGTCCCACTGGTGAGACACCAGGAGTGTGGCCCTGTCAGACCCAGGAGCAACATCAACTGCTACCCACAGGGCCTCGGTCTAACAAAGCACTTAGTTTATGTCTTGCTTTGTGCTTTCTGTTCTACTTTATTCTTTATCATCTTTTTCTAAATGCTGGTAAACACCTAATAATTTGGTTTCATAACAGCCAATGGGTTTGCAAAAGCCCTTGTTGGCCCTTCAGTGATACCTAGTGAATTCTCAGGGGAGTGTCAGGATGAGAAGAAGGGTGAGTGACCTCTGGGCTAGAATGGCTGGTGCTCTAGAGGGCTGGCAGGAGGGCTGGCAAACACCCAGGTGGCTCCAGGGCAGTGGGGAGCAGCACCTGGTGGGTAAGCATGAGGCTCAAACCACATAGGTCTAAACATGAGATCAGAGAGGAGTGGGGAATGGAGCATGGTGGGACAGGAGAGGAGGAGGAGACTCCATCAGCAATGGTCAGGCTGCAGCTGGGAAAGGGGAGTGGCATCCTTTCCCTCTACTTAGTGTCCAAGCTCTAGGGGAGCTAACGTGAAACACAATAGTCCCTGGAGCTGAGGAGTCTGAGGCCAGGTGATGGCCGAGAAACATCTGTAGTGTGTTGGATGGTGAAGACCATCTCCAAGTATATAAAACCTGCTGCTGGGTCAAGTCTTCAGGGCAGTGAAAGTGTGCCCCGGGAATTGTGAACCACCAAGCAAACACATGCAAAGTACTAGCCTCCATGAGGGCTACTAGGAATGTGGAGAATGGAGGTCAGTGAACTGCAGTGGTCATGGAAAGTCACACTCCAAAGGCACAAACTGTGGAAATGGAAGCACTCTGACCATCGAACAGGTCTCAACAAGGAAGATGGGAAGAGAAAGCGCAGGCTCCGCTAAGACTAACCTTAAACTGGAAAAAGGAGACTCAGACAAGGGTGATAACTGTTGTTAAAGATCAGTGCTAAAATCACAGCTTGGAGGCTCAAATGCTGAATCTAGCCTGGAGCCTGTTTTGCTAGACTAAAGTGGTATATTTTAAATAGGATCATTTCAAATAAAAATCTGGATTTCTGGCTTTCTTGAAAAATGTGAAAGTTTGGCAAAGCTAGCCCTACAGTCCTGTAAGGTTTTAAAATGTGCACACTCTTGGTTCTACCACATGTGTGTGAGACCACCTGCAGGGGTGGGATCAATGAAGGAACTCAATGCAGGTATTAAAAAGAAGAACTCTAAGTACAGACATGAAAAAATGTTTCACAAACTTGTGAAAAAATCGCTATATTGTGATAACAATAATGCAATCACATTACTATGCTATGGTAATACAATTACATAATGTGTAATTTTAAATACACATAGGCAGCTGCTGTGGATTTCTTTATAAATTAAACACAGAATTACCAAGGGGTGCAGCCATCTCACCCCTGGGTGCACAACCAAAAGAGCTGAAAGCAGGGACTCCCACAGGTTTCTGCACACTGTGTTCACAGCAGTAAAAGGGGGACAGCCCAAGCATCTAGCAGCAGAGAAGCCAAATGTCCATCATAAATGGCCTTAAAAAGGAAGGAAATTCTGACCCAGTGTTACAACATAGATGAAACTTGAAGACTTCAGGCTAAGTGAAATAAGCCAGTCACAAAACTGGTACACTAGAAGAAAATAAGTATTTTAAAGTAAGTACTTTAAATGGATGACTGGCTTGAATTATAATGTGGTAAATTTTGAAGTATATAAATTCCCTGGTTAACTGGAGGTCTTTAAGAATTAAGGTGTCTTGCTCAGTATGTCCTGGAGAAAGCCTGTGCCACCCCCACCCTGATGGGAAAACACAGTACCAGTGCAAGGTGTGCTACCAGGTCTGACCCCAGGCGTGAACCCAGTAGGCACCTGCCCAAAGCGTTTTTACACAATGAAGATGAACTTTGACTTCAGCATGGCACTTCCCTCTTGAAGAGGCTGCTAGCTTCTTGTCACCAGATGTTACATAATCAGCAATCCAGTTCCTTCCCCATAAAACAGGACTGAAACGCTAGTGGGGGCCAATGAGACACCATGTGCGAAAGGGCCCACAAGGGCTCGCACCCTGGGAATTAGCACTGGTCCCATCAAGTACATAAGACAGGAGATCATTGTCCCAAATCTCAAGCCACAGTGAAGCTCATTCTCCCACTGACTGAACACAGGAGTTCTGCTTCATGCAAGATTTGAGGAAGCCCACCGGAGTGCTGACTCAGGATGGGGTCTGGAGCTCAAGAAGCCCACACCCATTTAGGAGTGCTCTGGGGATTTAATGCCACCAAGACTTTAAATAAACACCAGTCCCTCACCAAAGTTTCAAAGGGTAATATGACTCAGGGCACACAAGAGGAAACGCTCCAGTAGCCAGAAGAAGCCAAGTTCAGGCCAGACAGTTGTGACCTGAACAAGATCAGCTAATAGACCAGCTTCTAATGGTTCAAGAAAAACAGTCATTACTGTACAAAAAAATTACAATTATTACTCTATCAAAGACATACTCTTCTGAGTCAAAAAAGAATTTCTCTAAGCAAAGCCAACAGAAAAGTATGCTTTTCTGCTAGCTTTATGGATACCCAAGGAAGGCCAGTGAGACGGCAGTTTGATAAGAGAAGCACTTTTGTGGCCCACCATTATGCACAGGTGTTCACGTTAATTCCTTTGTTGGTTTTTTGGCTTTTTAAGTACTAATTTTCATATAGCAAAATTAACTTTTATTTACTTTTGATGTACAGTTCTATAATTTTAAAATATCACCACTACTAAAGATACCTCGAGACAAATGCTGGGCATAGAAGCCACAGGGCATAAATCTGCAAAGAAGTAAAAAGCTAACCTTTGCAAACAATATGGCTTCTCTCTCACTTACCAACTTTACATTTCCCTGTATGGCCCCGGAAGATGACTGGTTAGCCAGAGACGGGTAAGATTCCTCAAGGGAGGAACAACCTAAGACAGGCACAGTCGCAGGGGGGCCATCAGGTGAGAATTTGGGGATCAACAGAGGTGAGGCTCAGAACCTCACCCCCCCTGCTTCGAGAGAAATCTTCTGCATCCGTGGATGTCTTGCTGCCCTTGTCTAGCCTGGATTAATACTTAGTCCATAGGCACACACCTGATCATCTGATCATCTACATTTGCCTTCTTACAGCACTAAACTATCTTTTCTACCTTTATCTTGCATCTACCTACCACTTCAGCATTTTATTAAAAATAAAAATAATAATAATAATAGGAGAAATGTGGGATCAACATATAAATCAAGTACAAAAATCAAACGAATATTCATATTTGACCTGATTGTTTATAGGTCATATTGCATGATCAAAACCGAAAGTTTCTGTGATGACTGCCCTTGTACTGTTCACCATGTAAGAATTTATTCACTATGTAAGAATTCGTTCACCATGTAAGAACTTGTTCGTTATGCTTCAGAAGATTGGAGACTGACGAGAATTAGGCTTGAGATGGATTAATGATTGTACATTGAGCGTTGACCCCCCTATACTGAATTTTATTGTTGTTAACAACCATTTGATCAATAAATATGAGAGATGCCCTCTCAAAAAAAAAAAAGATACAAACCCCTCCAAAACCACAAAACACCCCAAATAAAAAGGCTTTTGTGGCTCTTTTCTCCAGGAAAAAAAAAAAAAATATATCACCACTACTGTCAGAGTACAGAGCAATCCCATTACCCTAAACGCTCCCCCGTGTTGTGCCTTTAGAGTCACCCCTGCCCCACCCCTACCCCTCCACTCACCACCCAATCTGGTCCCCATCACTACCATCTTATCTTTGTTGGAATGTTAAAGAGAATCCTATTTTAATTTGTCTTCCCTCACTCAACATAGAGCCTTAAAGATTTATGCAAGTTGCTGTGGGAATCCCTTTACTACTAAGTAGGGAAGTGTCATATGGACAGGCCACAGTTTAGTCACCAACTAAAGGGCACTCTGGCTGTTTTCAGTTTGGGCTATTATGGAATAAAACTGTTACGAACTTTCAAGTATGGTTTTTGTGTGAACAAAAGTTTCTCAGCAGCATGATTGCTGGGCCATGGTAAACACTTTTATAAGCAACTGCCACTCTGTTTTCCAGAGTAGCCTGCCCTCTTTATCCCACCAGTCACATGGGACCTTTCCAATTGCTCAGCATTCAGTGATGTCAGTACTGTGTACATTAGCCATTCTAACAGGTATGTAGCATCATGGTTTTCATTCACTTAACCATTTTAATGAGCATCTTTAAAAACAGCTCTCATTGCTTCATTCCCTTGGAGAATGCTGAATGTGAGTTTTTCTGACTGAAAATCATCCTTACTGAACAAACATTGTACCACCCTCAGGGGCTACTGGAGTACATTGGGTTGTTTTCCTTTCTCTAAAATAGCCCCAGAATTACGCCTGCTTTTTATAGCTGTTTTTATCTTCTCCCTTGTGAAGTGCCACTTCTTGCTATTAATGGTGCTCTGGTCTCTGGCAGTCTCTCCCTTTTGTCAAGCTGAGTTTAGAAGCAGATAACTAAGCATAACAGAGCTGCATCTGAAAAGGAGAAGGCAGTCTATGAGGGAGAGAACTTGACTCTTATGAGGAAAGAAAGCCATACCAAAACTTCCTGACCTCTCATTTGGCTGCTAAGAAATTTGTAGTAGCTAAGTTTCTTAGGTGTTTTCCTGAAAGGTAAGGCTGCCAGGGTTAATTGGCCACCCGGTGTTTGAGTCATTACTTTATTAATCTGTGCAATTAATAATATACTATGACTTATTAGGTGTTAAGGGCTGATCTAAAGCAAAATGATTATAGACAAAAGTATCATGTCCAGAAACCTAAGTGGAAGAAATGACCTTAACTCTAGTTTAAATCTAGTTTCCAAACACTTATTCCCACTTCCGTCAAAATTCTGAGCACCTAGTGGGCAAACAAGACAGTCACAGGGGTGCAAAGGTAAAGATAAAAAGAAATTTTACAATTAAAAAAGAATTCATCAGCTCTTTAAAAAGATAGAGCAACCACACTGAATCTGATCCCTCGTAATATGCACACTCCTTACAAAGTCACTCGATCAAAAAGCCCATCCCGTCTTTTCGGTGGTGGCTTCCGCCTCTGCATACCCTGGGACTCCTGGGCGGTGGCGCCTCTGGGAGCCGGCCCTGCCCGCCTCCGGGACAGCCCAGGCTCCAGGGCAGAGAATGCCAACCGCGGCCCTGCCCCTCACCCCAGCTTCTTCGGGGGCTGCACGCTGTCTCTGCCAGGCTCACAGACCAATCGTCGGGCTCCTCCAGCCTCCTGGACCCTCAGCCTCAGACACCCTGTCACCAATTGCAACAGGGCCGGGGTGGGACTTCCGCTATCGCTTTAGGTTAACCACCACCATCTCAGCAAGGCAGGGGGCAGTCAGGAAGAGTTTGAATTTCACAAAGTTTGGGCTCAAACACAGTTTCAGGCAGAAACAAAAGAAGAACAAACAAGTTAGAAGACTTAGTGACAAGAGCCAGAAACCAAAACAGCCCCTTCAAAATTTTTAAAAGAACACCAGGAAAAAGGAAGCAGTCAAAACTGAAGTCCAGGGTCCCTGATCTGCATGTTATCTCCACCTTGGCTGCGGGGATCTGCAGCTGCCTGGCCAGGCTTGGCTGCCTCCGGCTACCTGGGCGCGGCGGGGCCGCACACGGGCGCCCACGCCCTCGCCTCACTCTGAACCGCGCGTGGCTCAGACTCCACCCCAGAACTGACCAAATCCCACCATGTCTAATCCACGAGTCTTTGGCATCCGACACAACAAATCAGGCAACTTATCTAAAACCGTCTCCGTGCAGGACCTAGACAGCCCTCCGCTCTCGAGAGGGACACCTCCGCGGGCGCCGTCCCCGCGGGCTGGGCCCTCCCGTCGCTGGGCAGCCCACCTGCTCCCACGACCGACCTGTTGCGGCCCGGGCACCGCCGCACCTGGCGGACAGCTGGCGTCCACCTCACGGCCCTCGGGAACGCAGGTTATCCCGGGCCAGGCGCCGGCCGGCCCCCCGCACCCGTAGCCCAGGTCCACGCCAAGCCCCGACCGCCGCGGGCCCTGCTCCCGAGCCGCGCCGACCCCAGCCCACCCGGAACCCGGCGCCCCGGCCCGTGTCGACACGCGCCCGCCGCACCTTGACGTGGAAGCGGATGAGTGCCAGGCGGATGCAGTGCGCCATGCACACGGGCGGCAGGAACCAGACCTTGGGCGGCGGGGTGCCCTTGTTCTGGACATGGCTGACGATCTGCTGCGCCGTCTGGCGCTCGTTGCCCTGCCGCTTAACCCACTCGTGCAGCCGCGCCTTTTCGAGCGCGCCGTTGAAGAAAACGAAGAGCTCGATGTTGCCGCCGAAGCAGGCCTTGGCCAGCGCGGCCAGGTAGCCGAGCATGTGGTTCCACTGGCCGCCGCTCACCCAGTCAGTGTAGAAGCCGCCGTAGAGGCGGTGCAGGCAGTTGTCGGCATCCACCAGCAGGCGCAGCGGCGTGTGCGGGGGCCGCTGCCGCCCGCCGCCCACCAGGCTGCCCCGGGCCAGCTTCTGCAGCTCCACCGGCACCACGGCGCTCGGGCAGTGCTTCTCGATGTAGTCCTGGAAGCCCTGCACGCCCATGGCGGCGGCGGCGGCGGCGTGCGCGGGGCGACGGGGCGGCGGGGCCGGGGGCGGCGGGGCCGTGGCGCGGCCGGCGGCGCGGGCTCTAGGGGGGGCCGGGGCGGGCCGCGGGGTCGCTCATGGCCGCTGCGGCCGCCATGTGCTGCCGCCTCCCAGGGCCATGGCGGGAGGGACCTGCGCGGTGCGCCGCTCCAGGCCCAGGCCAGGCTAAGGCGGCCGCGCGCGGGCGGCGGCGGCGGCGGGGCGGGGCGGCGCGAGCTGACGCACGCGGGCCGGCGGAGGGCGGAAGGGGCGGTGCCGCGACCGCGGCCGGGACCCGAGACCGGCCCGGCCTCCAGCTGGGCCCGGTGTGCAGGGAGGCTGCGCGGCCGGGCCAGGGCACCGCCGGCCGCGTCCCCATCCCCGCGCCGGAGCCGGACACCCCCAGGAGGCCCCGTCCGCGCCTCCGGGGTCCCGGCACCTGAGGAAGCACCTTCCTCTTACCGGGTGCCGGTCACCCCGAAGGTGCCGCTCCTTATCCCCAGGGTCCCATCACTCCGTAGAGAGGTCTGGTCTTCATACCCGGAGCCGGTCCTTGAGGGGGCCGCGCCCCTTCCCCGAGGACCTGTCACCCCGGGAGGGCCGCGTTCTCGTCCCCGGGGGCCCGTCACCCTGTGGAGGCTGTGCCCTCGTCCCCCCCAGGGGTTCCTTCCTGTCCCGAGTCTAGTCCCCCGAGGTGACCGTGCTGGCCGGCCCTCCGCCGTACTCGCCGTCCAGCAGCCTGGGCTGCAAGCAACGCGCAGGGCCCTGGGGGCCAGTGGCCTCCGCACTCCGCCCCTGAGGCCGGCCCTCCGAGGGGACCGACATGAGTCTTGGAAGGGCCTGTCAGGATCTCTGCCCCGGAGCGCTACAGTAATTGCTTTAAAATGAGGTTAATACTAAAGTGCGTTATGCTGTAATAAAACGTTTTTAAAATCAGACTGACGTCTTGCAGAACGAAGCATATTTAGAAGCTCAGAACCTTTAAGAGTCCGGAAGTGGAGGTTTGCCTTCCCCCAGTTCCTCCATCTATTCCTTTCTGGAGAAACCTTCACCAAGGGACAGGCCCAGGGGCCAACTGCAGAGCAGGTAAGCCTGTGCAGTCTAGGCTCCAAGGAGCGCCCCGGCTCTGTCCCTGAAAAGACAAGTTGAATTTTGTAGTTTCTCTTCGTACAGCCTCATCTCAAACACAGGTCAGTGTGATATATATATAAGTAGAGTGCTTTTGGTATTTTGATAAGTGCATATAATTTTTTTAAAACAGACTCTGGCAAGTTAAACCACTTACCCATGCACAAAATCAGTGGTGAAGCCAGGAGCATATGTTATTTAGAAGTATAATTAGCCATTTAAAGCCAGAAATATCCAAATTTCCTTCTACAACCCAGGGCAGGTTCCCAAGATTAAGAGTAGTTTTAGTCACTCATTATATTTTAATTTATAGTCTTCCATTCCATTCCATTATTGCATTCCATTTATTTACCTTCACTATATACTGTTCTTTATTTCTTTGAAATATGCTTGCTTTTAAAATTTTTTTAATGCTTTTGTGCCAGTATCTGGGATTCTGGGAATAAATTTATTTTCACCTTAAGATAGTATGAAGTATTAAGGTTCTGAAATCAGACTACCAAATCTGTCTTGTCCTCTGTGCCCTTACAAAAATTACTTAACCTTTTTAAGTTTTAAATCTTGTTTTTTATTATCTGTATAATGAGGATATTAATAGTACTCACTTCCCAGAATGTTAAAGATTAAATGATAATTTGTGTGCTTACCACACAGCAAATGCTAAACAAATGTTGACTTTTGTAATTATTACTTAAACATGCTATAATTGTATAGACTTTATGCTTGAGAACATGTGACTACTTATTTTACTTTTTTGAAACTTTAAAATTCTCATAAATATAAAACATAAAATTCATTTCTGCTTACTTTCCCTATTTAACTATGTGTTTACCTTTTTAAAAAAACTTATTCTTTTATATCTTGAGTAACATTATTATTAATGGCTGGCAAAATGTTTGACAAATATTTTATATCATCTGCATCATCTGCTGTAATTCAGAGGTTGGTTGAAGTTAAATTTTTTAAATATTGAGGTAAAAGTAAACATCTGTATTTAATATCTAATAAAAAGTTGTAATATCTTCTTGAATGATATGACATGACAATTAATGATTGAGGACTCTCATGTTCCAACCACTTTATCTTTGGACAGTTCACTTAAAGCATATGAAAAAACTTAATTTCACCAAGCGATTGCAACACAAGTGAGTAAAAATCTGAAAAGTAAACAAAAATGCTAATATAAGGATATGGCCCATACTTCACAAAAATTACAAAAAGAAATCTCAGGAAAAAGTTATAATTAATAGACACAGTGTGCAAAAATTACCAATGCCAGGAATACTTTCAGCCCTTTCACATTTCAACCAGGTTGCTTTTGGTAAAGTTATCTACAGCCCTAAGTAGGAAAATACTATCTTTACACAATTCTTTCCAGACCAAAGTGTTCTACAATAGAATGGTACCCTTAATTAATATTTTACTTAATTGAGGCTTCTAGCCACCAGCAATTTAAAGGTAAGTATTCATTATTTCAAGTAAGGTGCTAGAGATCCTGCTCCCACTTATATAATCATTAGCATGTATTAGGAGAACAGCAGGTTCCTGGCTAAGTGTGGAATCTGTGATCCTGAAAAAGAGCAAATTAATTCCAGCTTGGTTGGCATCTGAACCTATAACATTTACCTAGCACTAGGCTCTAACCTGTTAGCTGGTTGTCTTTTTAAGTGACCTGGAAGAGCACACAGGTATCTCCACAAGCTTTGGCATTCTGCAGCTAGAAAGTGCTTTTTGACTTTAGTTACATGGATTAAAAGTACTGTTTTCCTCGCAGCTGTGAATTTATTTTCTTTCAGCCATAATTTTTTAACAGGTATACAGTGATAGTTTTAAATTGCAAGTCAGTGGGAAAGCATAAGCAACTTTCATAAATTCACTTTCCATGCACTCTTCAAGAATAGAGGGAGTTCCCAGACTCCTGGCTGATAAACACTGTCATCTAATCAGCCAGTTGCCGTCCCAGGTGAAGGGTAGCTGCCCTCCTTGATCACTGTCATTTCCCTTCCGTATTACAGCTGGGGGTTCTTTGGCACTCATTCTTTCTGAAGTCTGCAAAGAACTGTCTGTGACCCTCTCCACCACTTGTGGGAGTGCCCCCTGGCCTTCCTAGAATTTCCTGAGCATCCCCACATCCACCCTTTCTCCCAGAGAGACTAAGGCATCAGACTCAGTGTTGCCTCCCACCCGTGCCACCAGGAACTGCTCAGCAGAGTGGATAAACATCCACAGGGTGCTTTGGGAGGCAGTACTCAGTTGGGCAACTTGGATAGAAAAATTTGGTGGTCATCTCTTCAATACTCCCTGATGGAATCTTACAAATATATTTATTTTTTTAGTAAACTAAATTTATTGTGAAATATGATATTAATCAAATGAGAAATTTGTTTTAAACCACTAAGTAATTCCCATCCATAAACACAAAAGCATTTTAAGATTTAATTATTTGGAGACTAGTTATCATTAAATAGTCAACATTTGTAGACACCATAAAAGTGTTTCTAGAGGGAGCCATTCTCTCCCACCAAAATATGAAAAGCACCATGCTGAAACACATGAGCCTGATCTCCAGGGAGTCTAGGCCTCAAACACTGGTGCGAGCACACTGTCATCCTCTGGAAACTGGGCTGAGGCTCCCTGCACAGCCTCTGCCGCCAAAGAAAGAGCTCAGGGCTGCTGTGGGACTCTCAGAATGCAAGTACCTCTGGAAGCTGGGACAACATTCTGCCCTAAATGCAGATACCCACTGTGGGGAGGAGTAGCGTGAGCCCGGAACCCACTAGAGGCAAGAAGCCCCTCCTCCCCTGCTGTGCACTGCCTCAAGCCCATCCCTCTCCCCCGAAGGTCCCAGGGAGGTGGTGCAGGTAGTCATCATCCACATCAGAGCAATGGGGGTAAGGTGTTCAACACAATCCTGAGACTTTGTCTATTGCAGATACCTCCACTTTTGTTAGACCAGGAAGTGTTGTAGTATTTAAAAATGTCCATGCTGATTAAAAAAATATATTCAGCTCAATAATCTTATCCTAACATTTACTTTACTTGAGCCATACTGTCCAAAATAGTGACTACTAGCCATATGTGGCATTATTGAGCAATTGATGTATACAACTGAGAAACTAAATTTTTATTACATTTAACTTTAATTAATTTAAATAGCTACATGTGGCTAGTGGCTACTGTGTGAAACGAGTTCCTAAGGAACTCAGCAGTTGCATCAGTCTAGCCCCATATTAGATTATATTTAGCATGATTTATATAAATTAGTGACACCTCAAAATGACATCACATTTGTACAGTTCTTTATAGTTTAGAAATGACCTTTTCTTTAAAAAAAATGCTCTTCAGCTCTCTAATGAATGGCTAGATACTTGTAGGAATGTAGAAATTCAAAATAAGGCTACTCCCCTACATCTTCAACATATACTCTGTTGAGTTCTCACCACCTAGGGCATGTACTACCAAATGCCTTTCCAATTTGTTGGTAGTCCTTAGAATATTTTGCTCACACCAGATTCCTTAACCAAGTTGTTACCTGACCAGCACAGTGTACCTCAAGACTGACTTTCTGAGGTCTGGGAAGGCCTGTGAGTAGAGCGCACGCCTATGTTGGTCATCATAGCAGACCTCTTTTAAAGGTTACTCGCACAGTCCTGTAGTCAACAAAACAGCCAGGTCAACCAAAAAGACCACTGAAAACCTCATGCCTAGACAGGCAAGTTAGCATATTGCACCATTTGTCTGTTTGGGCTGTTAAGTCACAAGCCACAGAAACAGCTCTATCTTATATAAGCAAAAAGTCATTTATTACAAGTATAGTAAGAACTCACAAGTCAATTTATGAAAGTTGCAGAACCAGGATTAACAAGTGGAATGAGGAAGCAGAGCCACTAGGGGATATAAAAATATGGGTACTAATGAAACTGAACTCAACAATCTTCCTGAAAGAGTTCAAAATAAAAATCATAAACATGCTCATGGAGGTACAGAAAAGTATTCAAGAACTCAGGAACGAATTTAACATGGAGATTTAATCATTAAGAAATTCCATATTTGAAATGAAATATAAAATGGAGGGCTTTAAAAGCAAGCTGGATGTACTAGAAGAGACAGTAAATGGAATAGAAATTAGAGAAGAGGAATACAAAGAAGCTGAGGCACAGAGAAAAAAGGATCTCTAAGAATGAAAGATTATTGAGAGAACTGTGTGACCAATCCAAAAGGAACAGTATTCACATTATAGGGGTACCAGAAGAAGAAGAGAGAGAAAAGGGGATAGAAAGTGTCATTGAGGAGGTAATTGCTGAAAACATCCCCAATCTGGGAAGGAGATAGTCTCTCAAACCATGGAGGTGCACAAATCTCCCAATAAAAGGGACCCAAAGAAGACAACATCAAGACATATAATAATTAAAATGGCAAAGATCAAGGATAAAGACAGACTTTTAAAAGCACTTAGAGAGAAAATAAAGGTCACATACAAAGGAAAACCCATCAGGCTATCATCAGACTTCTCAACAGAAACCTTACATGCAAGAAGGGAATGGCATAATATATTTAATGCAATGAAGCAGAAGGTCCTCGAACCAAGAATACTGTACCCAGCAAGATTATCATTTGAATTTGAAGGAGGGATTAAACAATTTTCAGATAAGCAAAAGCTGAGAGAATTTACCTCCCACAAACCACCACTACAGTGCATTTTGGAGGGACTGCTATAGATGGAAGTATGCCTAAGGCTAAATAGATGTCACCAGAGGAAATAAAACCAGAGGAAAGTAGAACAATTAATTACTAAGCAGATGCAAAATCAAATCAACTACATGAAAAGTCAACCAAGGGATACACAAAGAGTACAGAATATAATACCTAACATATAAAGAATAGAGAAGGAAGAAAAAGGAGGGAAAAAAACACACAGAACCTTTGCACATTGTCTTTTTAATGGCATACAAGGTGAGTTAAATTACACTGTTAGATAGGAAGGTAATTACTCTTAAGCCTTTGGAAACCGTGAATCTAAAGCCTACAATGGCAATAAGTACATACCTATCGATAATCACCCTAAATGTAAATAGTCTGAATGCACCAATGACCCATCTATATGCTGCCTACAAGAGACTCACTTCAAACACAAAGACATACACAGATTGAAAGTAAAGGGATGGAAAAAGAAATTTCATGCAACTAATAAGGAGAAAAAAGCAGGAGTTGCATTACTTGTATCAGAATTAAAGAGGGAAACAGAATGCAATGCATTCATTTTAAGAGACTTCAACACACCACTCACTCCAAAGCACAGACCAACCAGACACAAAATAAGTAAAGAGGCAGAGGAACTGAACAACATGTTAGAACAGATGGACCTAGAAGACATCTACAGAACACTCCATCCAAAAGCAACATGATACATATTCTTCTCAAGTGTACATGGATCATTTTCAAGAATAGATCATATAATAGGCCACAAAAACAGCATTGGTAAATTCAAAAAGATTGAAATTGTACCAACCAGCTTCTCAGATCACAAAGGAATGAAACTAGAAATAAATTACACAAAGAAAATGAAAAAGCCCATAAACACATGGAGGCTTAATAACATTCTCCTAAATAATCAATGGATCAATGAACAAATAAAAACAGAGATCAAGCAATATATGGAGACAAATGACAACAATAATTCAACACTGCAAAATTTGTGGGACACAGTGAGGGCTGTGCTAAGAGGGAAGTATATTACAATACAGGCCTACCTGAGGAAAGAACAATCCCAAATGAACAGCCTAACTCACAATTAATGAAACTAGAAAAAGCAGAACAAATGAGGTCCAAAGTCAGTAGGACAGACATAATAAAGATTAGAGCACAAATAAATAAAATCAAGAAGAATAAAACAACAGAAAGAATCAATGAAATCCAGAGCTGGTTCTTTGAGAAATTAAACAAAATAGATAAACCCCTAGCCAGACTTATCAAGAGAAAAAGAGAGTCTACACACATAAACAGAATCAGAAATGAGAAGGGAATAAATCACTACTGACACCACAGAAATACAAAGAATTATTAGAGAATACTATGAAAATTTATGTGGTAACATACTGGATAACCTAGAAGAAATGAAGAACTTTCTAGAAAAATACAACCTTCCAAGGCTGGCCCAGGAAGAAACAGAAAATCTGAGTTGACAAATTACCAGCATGGAAATTGAATTGGTAATCAAAAAACTACCTAAGAACAAAACCCCTAGACCAAATGGTTTCACTGCTGAATTTTATCAAACATTTAGTGAAGACCTAATACCCATCCTCCTTAAAGTTTTCCAAAAAGTAGAAGAGGAGGGAATACTCCCAAACTTATTCTACAAAGCCAACATCACTTTAATACCAAAACCAGGGAAAGACACTGCAAGAAAAGAAAATTACATGCCAGTATACCTGACGAACATAGATGCAAAATTATTCAACAAAATATCAGCAAGCCAAATTTAAAAATACATCAAAAAGATCATCCACCATGTTCAAGTGGGATTCATCCCATGGATGCAAGGATGGTACAGTATTTGAAAATCTATCAACATCATCCACCACATCAAAAAAAAAGGACAAAACAACATGATCATCTCCATAGATACTGAAAAAGCATTCGATAAAATTCAACATCCATTCATGATAAAAACTCTCCACAAAATGGATATGGAGGGCAAGTACCTCAACATAATAAAGGCCAAATATGACAAACCCACAGCCAACATCATACTTAACAGGGAGAAGCTGAAAGCTTTTCCTTTAAGATTGGGAACAAGACAAGAATGCCCATTCTGCCCATATTTATTCAACATACTTTGGGAGGTCCTAGCCACAGCAACCAGAAAACACAAAGAAATAAAAGGCATCCAGATTGGCAAGGAAGAAGTCAAATTATCCCTGTTTGCAGATGACATGATATTGTACATAAAAAACCCTAAAGAATCCACTGCAAAATTACTAAATTTAATATCTTAATTCAACAGAGTTGCGGGATACAAAATTAATACACAGAAGCCTCTTGCATTCCTATACACTAATTATGAACTAGCAGAAAGAGAAATCAGGAAAACAATGCCATTCACAACTACATCACAAAGAATAAAATACCTAGGAATAAAGCTAACCAAAGAAGTGAAAGACCTATATGCTGAAAACTACAAGACACTCATGAGAGAAATTAAAGAAGATACCAATAAATGGAAACACATCCCGTGCTCATGGATAGGAAGAATTAGTATAGTCAAAATGGCCCTCCTGCCTAAAGCAATCTACAGATTCAATGCAATGCCTATCAAAATGCCAACAGTACACTTCAACAAATTAGAGCAAATAGTTCTAAAACTCATATGGAACCACAAAAGACCTCAAATAGCCAAAGGAATCCTGAGAAGGAAGAATAAAGTGGGGGAAATTATGCTCCCTGACTTCAAGCTCTACTACAAAGCCACAGTAATCAAGACAATTTGGCACTGGCATAAGAACGGACCTATAGACCAATGGGACAGTCTAGAGAGCCCAGATGTAAACCCACACATATATGTTCAATTAATATATGATAAAGGAGCCATGGATATACAATGGGGAAATGACAGCCTCTTCAACAGCTACTGTGGCAAAACTGGAAAGCTGTATGTAAGAGAATGAAACTGGATTATTGTCTAACCCCACACACAAAAGAAACCTCGAAATGGATCAAAGATATGAAGGTAAGTCATGAAACCATAAAACTCTTTAAAAAATATAGGCAAAAATCTCTTGCATAAAACATGAGCAACTTTGTCATTAACAAATCTCCCTGGGCAAGGGAAACAAAATAAAAAATGAACAAGTGGGACTATATCAAGCTAAAAAGCTTCTGTACTGCAAAGGACACCACCAGCAGAAGAAAAAGACATCCTACAGTATGGGAGAATACATTCATAAATGACATATCCGATAAGGGGTTGACATCCAAATTATATAAAGAGCTCATACACCTTGACAAACAAAAGGCATATAAGCCAATTAAAAAATGGGCAGAGGACCTGAAAGATACTTCTCCAAAGAAGAAACACAGGTGGTCAACAGGGAAATGAAAAGATGCTCCACATCGCTAATCATCAGAGAAATGCAAATTGAAACCACAATGTGATATCACCTCACACCAGTTAGGATGGCCACCATCCAAAAGACAGAAAACAACAAATGTTGGCGAGGACATGGAGAAAGGGGAACCCTCCTACACTGCTGGTGGGAATGTAAATTAGTTCAAACATTGTGGAAAGCAGTATGGAGGTTCCTCGAAAAACTAAAAATAGAAATACCATTTTACCTAGGAATTCCACTCCTAGGAATTTACCCTAAGAATGCAGGACCCCAGTTTTAAAAAGACATATGTGCCCCTATGTTTATTGCAGCACTATTTACAATAGCCAAGAAATGGAAGCAACCTAGGTGTCCATCAGTAGATGAATGGATAAAGAAGATGTGGTACATATACACAATGGAATATTATTCAGCCATAAGAAGAAAACAAATTCTACCATTTGCAACAACATGATGGAGCTAGAGGGTATTATGCTCAGTGAAATAGGCCAATCAGAGAAAGACAAGTATCAAATAATTTCACTCATGTGTGGTATATAAGAACAAAGCAAAAACTGAAGGAACAAAACAGCAGCAGAGTCACAGAGCCCAATAATGGACTAACAAGTACCAAAGGGAATGGGACTGGGGATGATGGGTGGGAAGGGAGGGATATGGATGAAAAAGGGGCATTATGATTAGCAGACATAATGTAGTGGGGTGGGGGACACAGGGAAGGCAGTATAACAGGGAAGACAAGTAGTAACTCTGTAGCATCTTGCTATGCTGATGGACAGTGACTGTAGTGGGGTAGGTGGTGGGGTCTTGATAAGAGGGGGAGTCTAGTAACCATAATATTGCTCATGTAATTGTGCATTAGTGATACCAAAATAAAATTAAATTAAAAATATGTGGCTACTGACGACAGCATGAATGAACTTGATATTTCCTGTCCTGTGACTCAAGATTCAAAGCCAAGGGGGAAAGTTGAATGCACCAAACTTAGGTAAAATATCTCTAACCTTACAGTGAAAAGAATATGGCTTCTTTAGTTTTAACATGGAGAACGTCTCACAGAAACTATGCAACTTCTGAGAAAACTGTCTGGGTACCTTAGGAAGGAAAAGGAATGCCACATGTCCAAAATAGACATATGTTCATGACATACATAATAAGACTCTTCCTATACCCTGCCCTTAAAAGATTTACATGCTATAAAGATGCTATTCTAAATCTTAAGTCACTGATTATATACTGAATCACAGCCAAGCCACATGTATAAACTATCCTATTTTAATTTGATCTACTTGTCTTTTGTTGCATTTATATAGCTCACCACAAATTCACTTAACGACGCTGAGATACAAATATCTATAGCTAATCACAAAGGTTCTCATAAGAAACATGATGAAACTCCTTTCAACTATCAACATACACTATGACATCCCCATTACCTACAAGTCTGGAAATCTAATGCCAAATAGGGTTAACATATAGTAGTTTAACCCATTAAGTAGATGATTATGAAGCATTCATATTTTTCATATTTGTAAGGTACATATTGTAATTCAAATTTACATCTTACTCTCCAAAGCTCACACTCTACTAAGAAAAGATAAAATATGTTCATATATAATTTGTATTACCAAGAAGGATATTGATTAGTGCCAAAGGAGAGGTCAGAGACTATATCCTAAGAGATTATATGAGGAAGATGATTTTCTTGGTACCATTAATGTACAATTACATGAGCAACATTATGCTTAATAGACTCCCCCCATTATCAAGTCCCCACCACATACCCCATTACAGTTACTGTCCATCAGCTTAGTAAGATGCTATAGAATCAGTACTTGTCTTCTCAGTGTTATACTGCCTTCCCCATGCCTTCCCCTAAACTATGTGTGCTAATTGTAATGCCTCTTTTTCCCCCTTATCCCTCCCTTCCCACCCATCCTTCCCAATCCCTTTCCTTTGGTAACTGTTAGTCCATTCTTGGGTTCTGTGATGCTGCTGCTGTTTTGTTCCTTCAGTTTTTGCTTTGTTCTTATGCACCACACATGAGAAATCATTTGATACTTGTCTTTCTCAGCCTGGCTTATTTCACTGAACACAATACCCTCTAGCTCCATCCATGTTGTTGCAAGTGATAGAATTTGTTTTCTTCTTGTGGCTGAATAATACTCCATTGTGTGTATGTACCACATCTTCTTTATCCATTCATCTACTGATGGACACCTAGGTTGCTTCCGTTTCTTGGCTATTGTAAATAGTGCTGGATACAAATAGGGGCACATATGTCTTTTTAAAACTGGGGTCCTGCATTCTTAGGGTAAATTCCTAGGAGTGGAATTCCTGAGTCAAATGGTACTTCTATTTTTAGTTTTTTGAGAAAACTCCATACTGCTTTCCACAATGGTTGAACTAATTTACATTCCCACCAGCAGTGTAGGAGGGTTCCCCTTTCTCCACATCCTCACTAAAATTTCTTGTCTGTCCTTTGGAGGTGGCCATCCTAACTGGTGTGAGGTGATATCTCATTGTGGTTTTAATTTGCATTTCTCTGATGATTAGCGATGTGGGGCATCTTTTCATGTGCCTGTTGGACATCTGAATTTCCTCTTTGGAGACGTGTCTGTTCAGCAACTCTGCCCATTTTTTAATTGGCTTATTTGCCTTTTGTTTGTCGAAGTGCATGAGCTCTTTATATAATTTGGCTGTCAACCCCTTATCAGATATGTCATTTATGAATATATTCTCCCATACTGTAGGATGTCTTTCTGTTCTACCAATGGTGTCCTTTGCAGTACAGAAGGTTTCTAGTTCGATATAGTCCCACTTGTTCATTTTTGCTTTTGTTTCCCTTGCCTGGGGAGATATGTTAATGAAGAAGTTGCTCATGTTTTATGCCAGAGATTTTTGCCTATGTTTTTTTCTAAGAGTTTTATGGTTTCATGACTTACATTCAAGTCTTTGACCCATTTTGAGTTTAGTTTTGTCTATGGGTTTAAACAATGATCCAGTTTCATTCTCCTGCACATAGCTCTCCAGTTTTGCCAACACCAGCTGTTGAAGAGGCTGTCATTTCACCCATTGTATATCCATGGCCCATTTATCATATATTAATTGACCATATAGGGTTGGGTTAGTATCTGGGCTCTCTATTCTGTTCCACTGGTGTATGGGTCTGTTCTTGTTTCAATAACAAATTGTCTTGATTACTGTGGCTTTGTAGTAGAGCTTGAAGTCGGGAAGTGAGATCCCCCCTGCTTTATTCTTCCTTCTCAGGATTACTTTGGCTATTTGGGGTCTTTGGTGGCTTTATATGAATTTTAGAACTATTTGTTCCAGTTCATTGAGGAATGCTGTTGGTATTTCGGTATGGATAGCATTGAATCTGTAGATTGATTTAGGCAGGAGGGCCATTTTTACAATATTAATTCTTCCTACCCAACAGCATGGGATGAATTTCCATTTATTAGTGTCCTCTTTAATTTCTCTTAGGAGTATCTTGTAGTTTTCAGGGTATAGGTCTTTCACTTCCTTGGTTAGGTTTATTCCTGGGTATTTTATTCTTTTTGATGCAATTGTGAACAGAATTGTCTTCCTGATTTCTCTTTCTGCTAGTTCATCATTGTTGTACAGGAATGCAACAGATTACTTTTTATTAATTTTGTATCCTGCAACTTTGCTGAATTCAGATATTAGTTCTAGTAGTTTTGGGGTGGATTCTTTAGTGTTTTTTATGTAAAATATCATGTCATCTGCAGACAGTGACAGTTTGTCTTCTTCCTTACCAATCTGGGTGCCTTTCATTTGTTTGTGTTATCTGATAGCCATGGCTAGGACCTCCAGTACAACACTGAATAAAATTGGGGAGAGTGAGCATCCCTGTCTTGTTCCCAATCTTATGGAAAAGCTTTCAGTTTTTCTCTCTGTTAAGTATGATGTTGTCTGTAGGTTTGTGATATATAACTTTTATTATTTTGAGGTATTTGCCCTCTATACCCATTTTTAAGAGTTTTTGTCATGAATGGATGTTGAATTTTGTCGAATTCTTTTTCAGCATCTATGGAGATGATCATGTGGTTATTGTCCTTTTTTTGATATTGTGGATGATGTTGATGGATTTTTGAATGTTGTACCGTCCTTGCATCCTGAGATGAATCCCACTTGATCATGGTGTATGATCCTCTTGATATATTTTTGAGTTCAGTTTGCTAATATTTTGAGTATTTTTGCACCTGTGTTCCTCAGGGATATTTGTCTGTAGTTTTCTTTTTTCTGGTGTCTTTGCCTGGTTTTGGTACTAGAGTGATGCTGGCTTCATAGAATAAGTTTGAGAGTATTCCCTCTTCCATTTTGGGGAAAGTTTATGGGGAATGGGTATTATGTCTTCTCGAAATGTCTGATAAAATACAGCGGTGAATCCTTCTGGTCTGGGAGTTTTGTTCTTGGGTAGTTTTCTGATTACCAATTCAATTTTGTTGCTGGTAATTGTTTCAGATTTTCTGTTTCTTCCTTGGTAAGTCTTGGAGGGTTATATTTTTCTAGAAAGTTGTCCATTTCTTCTAGGTTATCCAGCTTGTTAGCATATAGATTATCATAGTGTTCTCTAATAATTCCTTGTATTTCTGTGGTGTCCATAGTGATTTTTCCTTTCTCATTTCTGATTCTGTTTATGTGTGTAGATTTTCTTTTTCTCCTAAAAAGTCTGGCTAAGGGTTTGTCCATTTTAATTTCTCAGAGAAGCAGCTCTTGGTTTCATTAATTTTTTCTATTGTTTTATTCTTCTTAATTTTATTTATTTCTCCTCTGATCTATATATGTCCCCCCATCTGCTGACTTTGGGCCTCATTTGTTGTTGTTGTTTGCTGTTTCAGTAATTGTGAATTTAGACTATTCATTTGGGATTGTTCTTCCTTCTATAAATAGGCCTGGATCACTATATACTTTCCTCTTAGAACTGCCTTTGCTGCATCCCACAGAAGTTGGGGTGTTGTGCTGTTGTTTTCATTTGTCTCCATATATTGCTTGATCTCTGTTTTAATTCGGTCATTGATCCATTGATTATTTAGGAGCATGTTGTTAAGCCTGCATGTGTTTCTGAGCCTTTTTGTTTCCTTTGTACAGTTTATTTCTAGTTTCATACCTTTGTGATCTGAGGAGTTGGTTGGTAGAATTTCAATCTTTTTGAGTTTACTGAGGCTCTTTTTGTGGCCTAGTATGTGGTCTATTCTGGTAAATGTTCCATGTGCACTTGAGAATAATGTGTGTCCTGCTGCTTTGGGTGGAATGTTCTATAGATGTCTGTTATGTCCATCTGTTCTAGTGTGTTGTTCAGTGCCTCTGTGTCCTTACTTATTTTCTGTCTGGTGGATCTGTCCTTTGGAGTGAGTGGTGTGTTGAAGTCTCCTAAAATTAATGCATTGCATTCTATTTCCTCCTTTAATTCTGTTAGTATTTGTTTCACATATATAGGTGTTCCTGTGTTGGGTGCATAGATATTTATAATGGTTATATCTTCTTGTTGGACTGAGTCCTTTATCATTATGTGCTTCTTTATCTCTTGTTACTTTTTTTGTTTTGAAGTCTATTTTATCTGACACAAGTACTGCTACACCTGATTTTTTCTCCCTATTGTTTGCATGAAATATCTTTTTCCATCCCTTCACTTTTAGTGTGTGTGTGTTTTTGGGTTTGAGTTGAGTCTCTTGTAAGCAGCATATAGATGGGTCTTGCTTTTTTATCAATTCTATTACTCTGTGTCTTTTGATTGGTGCATTACATTTAGGGTGATTATAGATAGATATGTACTTATTGCCACTTCAGGCTTTGGATTCGTGGTTACCAAAGGTTCAAGGGTACCTTCTTTACTATCTAACCATCTGACTTAACTCACTTATTATGCTGTTATGAACACAGTCTGATGATTCTTTACTTCTCTCCCTTCTTTTTCTTCCTCCTCCACTCTTTGTATGTTAGGTGTTTTATTGTGTACTTTTTGGGTTTCCCTTGACTGATTTCATGGATAGCTGATTTTATTTTACATTTAATTAGTATTTGGTTCATCTACTCTCTTTGTGGTGGTTTTGTTTTCTCTGGTGACATCTGTTTAGCCTTAGGAGCACTTCCATGTAGAGAAGTCCCTTAAAGATTCACTGTAAAGATGGTTTGTGGGAGGTAAATTCCCTCAACTTTTGCTTGTCTGGGAATTGTTTAATCCCTCCTTCAAATTTAAAAGTTAATCTTGTTGGATACAGTATTCTTGGTTTGATGCCCTTCTGTTTCATTGCATTGACTGTATCATGGCATTCTCTTCTGGCCTGTAAGGTTTCTGCTGAGAAGTCTGATGATAGCCTAATGGATTTTCCTTTGTAGGTGATCTTTTTTCTCTCTCTGGCTGCTTTTAATACTCTGTCCTTGTCTTTGATCTTTGCCATTTTAATTATTATATGTCTTGGTGTTGTCCTCCTTGGATCCCTTTTGTTGGGAGACCTTTGGGCTTCTATGGCCTGAAAGACTACTTCCTTCCCCAGATTGGAATGCTTTCAGCAATTATTTTTTCAAAGACACTTTCTATCCATTTTTCTCTCATCTTCTTCTTCTGGTACCCCTATAATGTGAATATTGATCCGTTTGGATTGGTCACACAGTTCTCTTAATATTCTTCCACTCCTAGATATCCTTTTATCTCTCTCTGCCTCAGCTTCTCTGTATTTCTGTTCTCTGATTTGTATTCCATTAGCAGTTTCTTCCACCTCATCCAGTCTGCTCTGAAATCCTTCCTTTGTTTGATTTATGTTATCTCCCTCCTGAATTCATCCCTTAGCTCTTGCATATTTCTCTGTAGCTCCATTAGCATGCTTATTACTTTTATTTTGAATTCTTTTTTGGGAAGATTGGCTATATCAATCTCACCAGTCCCTCTCTCTGGGGCTTGAGGGACTTTGGACTGAACAAGGTTCTTCTGCCTTTTCATGGTGATGGAAGTGATCACTCGTGAGTGGCATGCGTGTCAGCTGGGAGAACAAAGTCCCTTCCTGCTTGCTGGTCACCTTTCCCATCTCTGCTGCCTGTGCCGGGCAACCCCACACAGGGAGCAGCCTCTACATTAATCCCCTAAGCTGCCATGGGAGGGCTGGCCCTTGGGATGACCTGGGGCCCTGGCAGGCTTTGCAGGCAAGTGACATGTTTTCTTCTGCAAGAATGGCACCCCTTCATGCTTTTGGAACTCCATGCTGGTCTCCACTGCCTGTGCTGGGCAGCTGCACACAGGGAGCAGCCTCTGGGATGATCCCCTGAGGTGCCATGGACAGGGCAGCTTTCAGGATGACCTAGGGCACTGGTGGGGGTTGTGAGTGAGTGGTGTGTGTTCTCCTGTGAGAATGATGCCCCTTCGTGCTTTTGGGACTCCATGCCAGTCTCTGCTGCCTGTGCCAGGCAACTGCATACAGGGAGCAGCCTCTAGGTTGATCCCCTGAGCTCCCATGTATGGGGTGGCCCTCAGGATGGCCTAGGGCACTGGTGGCAGTTGCAGGCAATCAGCACGTGTTTGCTGTGAGAAAAGAACCTCTACATGCTTCACAGACTCTGTGCCAGCTTCCTCTGCCTGTGCTGATTGGCTGCACACAGGGGGCAGCCTCTGGGTTGATTCCCTGATCTGCCATGGGCCGGGCAGCCCTCAGGATGGCCTAGGGCACTGTAGGTGGTTGCAGGCGATCAGCATGTGTTCACCACAAAAACAGAGTTCCTACATCCTTTCCAGACTCCACGCCGGCTACCTCTGCCTGCACTGGCAGGCCATGTGCAGGGGACAGTCTCTGGGTTCATCACCTGAGCTGCCATGGGCAGCTAGGGCACTGGCAGGGGTCACAAGCTAGCAGCGCATGTTTGCTGAGAGAGTAAAGCCCCTTTATGCTTCCAGACTCTGCACCAGTCTCTGTCAGTTGACTTCAGGCAGGGGGCAGCCTTTGGGTCTGGCCCAGTTAGCCATGTGCTAGGAGAAACCTCTGTGTGGTTGCTGTGGGTGGGGCTGCTCCCTGGCTGGTCTGCAGCAATGGCGGATCAGCTGGTTTGCTTGCAGTGCCAGCGGTGGGACATGAACGGCAGGCTGCTTATTGCTGTGAGGGGCTTTGGTGCTGCGCTGCCACCCAGGTTAGGGTGCCGGAAGTTCTGGTTATTTAGCAGTCCTGTGCTTCCACTCCCTCCCCACTCTGATTATTTTCCTCCCACTGGTGAGCTGGGGTGGGGGGACTGCACGGGTCCCACCAGGTTGCAGCTTTGTATCTTACCCTTTTCATGAGATGTTGAGTTCTCCCATATGTAGATGTATTCTGGCTGGTGTACTATATCTTCTGGTCACTCTTTTAGGAATAGTTGCATTTGCTGTATTTTCAAAGTATATATGGTTTTGGGAGATTTCCGCCACCCTACTCATGCCACCATCTTGAGAATCTCGGGGAGGAAGATGATTTTTAACTGGAGTTTCAACCTTTCACTTGCAGCTAAGATATAGTAAAAGGGATTGATTACCCTCCCATCTGAAACAACAACCAAAAAACCCAGACAAAATATGTGAAACAATGGCTATTAGACATTGAACACCAATGAAGGACAGAGATCCTTGACAAATGAGAAAAAAAAGGCATCCTACAATCAACCTGGCTCACTTCCTGATGATACTTTTGGGACTATGATGTGCGGAAGGGAATCCACAGAGCCTGGTAGCCTTCCTAAGTTGAGGGGATGGACTGGGAATCTGGGTTGGGCAAGGTGGCTAGAATTCACAGAGCAGAGTACTGGAGAGAGACATGCTTTCTAGGGAAAGGACCCCAGAAATCTGTAGAAGATCCTCCTCAAATATTCAGCTGAGAGTTATCACATGCTTGTGAGAAAGCTACCTGAAGAAGAGAAAAACTGTTGTGAAGGATGTGCCTGAAGCTCACACAAGGCCAGAGATAGTGCCTGCTCCCAACAGATTGAAAATCACATCATTCAAAAGTCATCAGAAAGTGTATTTAAAAGATCTTCCCTCAGTAGCTATATAAACCTAACCCTAGGCAAGGATTCTGCAAAGATGGCAGAATAGGAAGCACCAGGAATCTGTCTCCCTCTTGGACAACAATGACACTGATAGAATCTCTGATGTAACTATTTTGGAACTCTGGAGTCTTTTGAAGGCTTACAACTTCCAGGGAAAGGCTTATATGGTAATTTTTTTAAAATTTCAGTCAAATTCAGCTCTTAGCAGCTACTTATCCTCAATCCCAGCCATGCACCAGGCAGATGTGCACATTCCTGGAACAGTTTGCAGGCACCAAGGTGGACAAAAAGGACACTGCCATTCAGATATTGGGGATCTGTGTACTGATCACCAATTGTGACTTCTGACAACACAGGTGCAAATAGGAAGGTCTTCATTAATGTTTCACCTCCCCCTCTTTTTGAAGTCCCTCCCCCTCTGGCTGAACTGACTTCCAGAAAATTTCAAGGGCCAGTGGCCTTTCCTACCCACCTTCTTATTTTTTTTCCCTTTTGGGTGTCAGACTTTAAGATATTCAAAACAATTTCATATATGGAGAAAACTAGGAAGTAATTGCATGTGCCCAAGGAAAGGATCAGAAAAAAACTAAGAAGACATTACATTTACAACTTAGGCTGATCCTTGACACAGAGACAGCCTATAACAATTCAAACCAAACCAAAACAATAAAACAGAGACAATAAAACCTGGGTAATGGAGAGACTCTGAATGCCAGAATTACCACATTATTAAATTTAAATGTCCAATGTTCAACATAAAACCACACCAGGTATACAAAGAATCAGAAAACTGTGGTCCATTCAAAGGAAGAATATAAGTCAACAGAATCTATCCCTGAAATAGACTTAATGGGAGATATATTAAATAAGAACTTTAAAACTGTAATGGAACTAAAGAAAGATGTGGAGAAAGTGAAGAATATGATATATAAACAAAATAGCAATATAAATAAAGAGATAGAGAAACTAAAAAGAAAACAAAAATTCTGAAGTTGAAAAGTACAATAACTGAAAAGTAAATTTCACTGGAGGGATTCAAAAGCAGATTTCAGCAAGTAAAATAAATAATCAGTACACTTGAAGATGGGACTATGGAAATTATCCAGGTTAAAGAACAGAAAGAAAAAAGATTGAAGAAAAGGAGTGAAGCCTAAGGGAACCTGTGGGACATCATAAAATGTACCAACATATTTATTGTAGGAGTCCAAGGAGAAAGGAGAAAGGACAGAGAGAACATTTAAAGAAATAATAGCTGAAAACTTTCAAAATACAAAGAGTAAATCTTGAAACAGCAAGAGAGAAGCAAATCATCATATACAAAGGATCTTCAATAACATTATCTTCAGATTTCTCATCAGAAACTTTAAAGACAGTGGGCCAATATACTCAAAGTGCTAAAAGAAAACAACTGTCAACCAAGAATATTACATCTGACAAAACTGTCCTTCAAAAGTGGGGGAGAAATCAATATATTTCTACATGAACAAAAGTTGAGGGAGTTCATGATCACTAGACCTACCCTGCAAAAAATGCTCAATAGAGTCCTGAAGGTGAAATGAAAAGATATTTCACAGTACCTCAAAACTGTGTGGAGAAATAAAATCTCAATAAAGGTAAATACATGACAATTTTTCAAGTATTGTTATAATGGTTTGCAATGGCACTTTTTGTGTTCTACATGATTTAATTTCCATTTAAAGGGAAAAAATTAGTAGTGTAAAGGTTAGTATTACTGCATCATTGATTTGTAACTCCAAATCTTGTTTTCTAGATGATTTAGGAGCATTTAACAGAATTATTACTTTATGTTTTGGGCATTCAATATATATAAGATGTAATTTTGTGACATTAACTACTAAGGAGGTGGAACAGAGCTGTAAAGGAACAAAGATTTTGTGTTACTGAAGTTAAGCTGCTATATTCAAATTTAGAATCTTATAACTTTAGGATGTTAAATATAATCTCTATGGTAACCACAAAGAAAATGACTATAGAATATGCAAAAAAAGAAACTAAGGAGAAATTTAAGCATTTCACTACAAAAAAAAAACTAAACACAAAGAAGGCAGGAATACAGGAAATGACAGATAAAAAAAATATAGAGCACATAGAAAAGAAGTAGCACACTGATAGAACTAAATCCCTCATTATCAGTAATTATTTAAAAGTAAATGGATTAAACTCTCCATTCAAAAGATAGATATTGGAAGAATGGATGAAAACAGAAAATCCAACTATATACTGTCTACAAGTGACTCCCTTGAGATCCAAAGACCCAAACAGGTAGAAAGTAAAAGGATGGATAAAGATATTCCATGCAAATAGGAACAAAAAGAGAACAAGAGTGACTGCACCAATATATCAGACAAAGTAGATTTTATTTTAAATCAAAAGCATTTAGAAGAGACAAAGAAGGACATTATATGCTAATAAAAGGTCCAACGTAGCAAGAAGATGTATATAAACAATATAAACATTTATGTAATGAGTATCAATCAAAAGATATGAAGACTGAACTGAAAGAACTGAAGGGAGAAATAGACAATTCTACAATACTGATTGGAGACGTCAATATCCCACTCACAATAATAGACAAAACAAATACACAGAAGATACATAAAGAAATATAAAACCTAACACAATAAACCAAGTAGGTCTACCAGACATATAGGGAACACTCTACTCAAGAACAGCAGCACATGTAACATTTTCTGGGACAGATTCAACACACATGGGACATTTTCCAAGACAGACCATTTGTTAGACCATAAATTAAGTCTCAATAGATTTTAAAAGATAGATACCATCCAAAATATCTTCTCTGATGATAATAGGATGATGTTAGAAACCAATATCATAATGAAAACTGGAAGATTCAACAAACTGTGGAAATGAAACAACTAAGGCAACCAATGGATCAAAGAAGAAATCACTAGAGAAATTAGAAAATACTTAGAGACAAGTGAAAATGAAAACACAACACACTAAAACTTATGGGACACAGCAAAGTGGTATCACAGAGGAAATTTATAGCTGTAAATGCTGACACTATAAAAAAAGATCTCAAGCTAACAACTTAACTTTGCAACTTAAGGAACTAGAAAAAGAATAAAAAATAGAAATCTAACAGAAGGAAGGAAATAATAAATGAAATAGAATTTAGGAAATCAATTAAACCAAAAGTTGGTACTTGGAAAATATCACCATAATTGTCAAACCATTAGGTAGATGGATTAAGAAAAAAAGTGAGAAGACTTGAATTGCAAAAATAAGAAATGAAAAGGGATATTATCAATTCTGCAGAAATAGAAAGGATTATGAGGGTACTATGAACAATTCTGCTATGGACCAGAAAAACTGGATAACCTAGATAAGATGGACAAATTCCTAGAAAGACAAAACATACCAAGACTAAGTCATGAAGTAATAGACAATCTGAATAGACCTATAAATAGTAAGAATGATCAGTTATCAAAAATCTCCAAAGAAAGAAGATCCCTGGACCTGATGGCTTCACTGGTAAAGTCTACTAAAGAAGAAAAACTAATATGAATCCTTCTCTAACTTTTCCAAAAAATTGAAGAAGAGGAAATACTTTCTAACATTCTCTGAGGCCAGCATAACCCTGATACCAACACCAGACAAAAACACTACAAGAAAAGAAAACTACAGGACAGTACCCCTTATGAGTACTGATGCAAAGATCCTCAACAAAATCCTAACAGAATTCAGCATCATACTAACTGGATTATACACCATCACAAAGCAATTTATTCTTGGAATGCAAAGATGGTTCAACATATGAAAATTGACCAGTGTACGATGCAATATCAACAAAATAATGGGGGGGTGGAACCCCATATAATCAAGTCAATTGATGCAGAAAAAGCCTTTGACAAAATCCAACACCCTTTCATGATAAAAAGACTCAACAAAATAGGAATAGAAGGAAATGACCTCCACATGATAAAATCCATTTATGAAAAACCTATAGCAAACATAATACCGAATGGTGAAAGACACTTTTCCTCTAAGACTAGGAACAAGGCAAGGATGTCCACTCTCACCACTTCTAGTCAACATAGTACTGGGAGTTCTAGCCAGAGCAGTTAGGCAAGAGAAAGAAATTAAAGGCATCCAAATTGAAAAGAAACAATTAAAATGATCTATTTGTGGATCATTTTATATGCAGAAAATGTTATATCCATTAATGACTATCCACACACACACACACACACACACACACACACACACATACAAAAGCTGTTAAATTTAATAAGTGACTTCAGCTAGTCACCACACAAAAATTAGTTGTATTTCTATACACAATGAATAATCTGAAAAGGAAATTGCAAAAACAATTCCATTTACAATAGTATCAAAAAGAAGAAAGCACATAGAAATGAACCAAGGAAGTGAAAGACTTGTACAATGTAAAATATGAAACATTGCTGAAAGAAATTAAAGAAGGCATAAATAAATGGAAACAGGGAAATTCATACAACATGGAAAATTTAATATTGTTAGAAGGTCAATAATACCCAAAGAGACCTACAGATTCAATGTAACTTCTATCAAAATACCAAAGACAATTTTTGCAACAAAAAGAAAAAAAAATTCTTAAAATTCATATGGAAGGAGACTTCAACACACCACTCACTCCAAAGGACAGATCAACCAGACAGAAAATAAGGACAGACACAGAGGAACTGAACAACATATTAGAACAGATGGACCTAACAGACATCTACAGAACACTCCATCCAAAAGCAACAGGATACACATTCTTCTCAAGTGCACATGGAACAGTTTCAAGAATAGATCATACACTAGGCCACAAAAAGAAACAGTAAATTCAAAAAGATTGAGATTGTACCAACCAGTTTCTCAGACCACAAAGGTATGAAACTAGAAATAAATTAATCAAAGAAAATGAAAAATCCCACAAACACATGGAGCCTTCACAACATGCTCCTAAATAATCAATAGATCAATGACCAAATAAAAACAGAGATCAAGCAATATATGGAGACAGATGACAACAATAATTCAACACCACAAAAATCTGTGGGATGCAGTGAAGGCCATGCTAAGAGGGAAGAATATTGCAATACAGCCCTACCTCAGGAAAGAAGAACAATCCCATACAAACAGTCTAAACTCACAATTAATGAAACTAGAAAAAGAAGAACAAATGAGGCCCAAAGTCAGTAGAAGAAGGGACATAATAAAGATTAGAGCAGAAATAAATAAAATCGAGAAGACTAAAACAATAGAAAGAATCAATGGAAGCAGGAGCTGGTACTTCAAGAAAATAAATGAAATAGATAATACCCTAGCCAGACTTATCAAGAATAAAACAGAGTCTACACACATAAAGAGAATCAGAAATGAGAAAGGAAAAAATCACTACAGACACCACAGAAATACAAAGAATTATAAGAGAATACTATGAAAAATTATATGCTAACAAACTGGATAACCTAGAAGAAATGGACAACTTTCAAGAAAAATACAACCTTGCAAGGCTGACCTAGGAACAAAATCCCTGTACTAGACGGTTTCACTGCTGAATTTTATCAAACATTTACTGAAGACTTAATACCCATCCTCCTCAAAGTTATCCAAAAAGTAGAAGAGGAAGGAATACTTCCAAACTCATTCTAGGAGGCCAGCATCACTCTACAAAAAACAGGGAAAGACACCACAAAAAAATAAAATTACAGACCAATATCCCTTATGAACATAGACGCAAAAATACTCAACAAAATATTAGCAAATAATTCAAAAATACATCAAAAGGATCATATACCATGACCAAATGGGATTCATCCCAGGGATGCAAGGATGGTACAACATCCGAAAATCCATCAACATCATCCACCACATCAACAAAAAGAGCAAAAACCACACAATCATCTCCATAGATGCTGAAAACACATTTGACAAAATTCAACATCCATTCATGATAAAAACTCTCAACAAAATGGGTATAGACAGCAAGTACCTCAACATAATAAAGGCCATATATGACAAACCCACAGCCAACATCTTACCTAACAGGGAGAAGCTGAAAACTTTTCCTTTAAGATCAGGAACAAACAAGGATGCCCACTCTCCCTTTTACTCAACACACTTCAGGACCTCCTAGCCATGGCAATCAGACAACACAAAGAAATAAAGGGCATCCAGACTGGTAAGGAAGAAGTTAAACTGTCCCTGTTTGCAGATGACGTGATAATGTGCATAAAACCCTAAAGAATCCACTCCAGAACTACTAAATCTAATATCTGAATTCAGCAAAGTTGCAGGATACCAAATTGATGCACAAAAATCTGTTGCATTCCTATGCACTAATGATGAGCTAGAAGAAAGACAAATCAGGAAAACAATTACATTCACAATTGCATCAAAAATAATAGAATAAATTGGAATAAACCTAACCAAGGAAGTGAAAGACCTATACTCTGAAAACTATAAGACACTCATGAAAGATATTAAAGAAGATACCAATAAATGGAAACACATCCCGTGCTCATGGACAGGAAGAATTAATATTGTCAAAATGGCCATCCTGCCGAAGGCATTCTATAGATTCAATGCAATTCCTATGAAAATACCAACAGCATTTTTTAGTGAACTAAACCAAATCATTCTAATGTTCATATGGAACCACAAAAGACCCTGAACAGTCACAGCACTCCTGAAAAGAAAGAATAAAGCTGGGGGATTATGCCCCCCAACTTCAAACCCTACAACAAAGCCACGGCAATCAAGAAAATTTGGTACTGGCACAAGAACAGAACATAGACCAATCGAACAGACTAGAGAGCCCAGATATGAACCCACTATCTATGGTCAATTAATATATGATAAAGGAGCCATGGACATACAATGGGGAAATGGCAGCCATTTAAACAACTGCTGTTGGCAAAACTGGTCAGCTATATGCAAGAGAATGAAACTGGATTTTTGTTTAACCCCATACACAAAAGTAAACTCAAAATGGATCAAAGATTTGAATGTAAGTCATGAAACCATAAAACTCTTAGAAGAGAGCATAGGCAAAAATCTCCTGAATATAAGCATGAGCATGAGCAACTTCCTGAACGCATCTCCTCAAACAAGGGAAACAAAAGCAAAAATGAACTCATGGGACTACATCAAATGAAAAATTTCTGTACGGCAAAGGACACCATCAGCAGAACAAAAAGGCATCCTACAGTATGGGAGAATATATTTGCAAATGACATGTCTGACAAGGGGTTAACATCCAAAATATATAAAGAACTTACACACCTCAACACCCAAAAAGCAAATAACCTGATTAAAACATGACACATGGGCAGAGGATATAAAGAGACACTTCTCCAAAGAAGAAACTCAGATGGCCAACAGACATGAAAAGATGCTCCACATCAGTAATCATCAGGCATATGCAAATTAAAACCAAAATGAGATATCACCTCACACCACTAAGGATAGCCAGCATCAAAAAGACTAACAACAGCAAATGCTGACGAGGATGTGGAGAAAGGGGAACCCTCCTACACTGCTGGTGGGAATGTAAGCTAGTTCAACCATTGTGGAAAGCAGTATGGCGGTTTCTCAAAAAACTAAAAATAGAAATACCATTTGACCTGGGAATCCCACTCCTTGGAATTTACCCAAAAAATACAACTTCTCAGATTCAGGAAGATATATTCACACCTATGTTTATTGCAGCACTATTTACAATAGCCAAGAAATGGAAGCAACCTAAGTGTCCATCAGTAGATGAATGGATAAAGAAGATGTGGTACATATACACAATGGAATACTATTCAGCCATAAGAAGGAAACAAATCCTACCATTTGCAACAACATGGATGGAGCTGGAGGACATTATGCTCAGTGAAATAAGCCAGGCAGAGAGAGACAAATGCCAAATGATTTCCCTCATTTGTGGATTATAACAATGAAGAAAAACTGAAGGAACAAAATAGCACCAGACTCACAGACTCCAAGAATAAACTAGTGGTTACCAAAGGGGAGGGGTGTGGGAGGGCGGTTGGGGAGGGAGGGAGAAGGGGATTGAGTGGTATTATGTTTAGTACACATGGTATGTGGGATCACGGGGAGAACAGTGTAGCACAGAGAAGGCAAATAGTGAATCTGTGGCATCTTACTACACTGATGGACAGTGACTGCATTGGGGTATGGGTGGGGACATGATAATATAAGTAAATGTAGTAACCATATTGTTTTTTCATGTGAAACCTTCATAAGAGTGTATATCAATCGTACCGTTATAAAAAAATTTTTAAAAAAAGAAATTCCACTTCATCTTAGAGTTTGGTCCTATAGCAAAAAAGAAAAAAACTGTAAGACTCTCAGGAGAGAAATTAAAGCAGGTACCAATAAATGGAAACACATCCCATGCTCATGGATAGGAAGAATTAATGTTGTCAAAATGGTCATCCTGCGTTAAGTAATCTACAGATTCAATGCAATCCGTGTCAAAATACCTACAGCATTCTTCAATGAACTAGAGCAAATCATTCTAAAATTCATATGGAACCACAAAAGACCCCAAATAGCCAAAGCAATCCTGAGAAGGAAGAATAAAGGAGGGGGGATTATGCTCCCTAGCATCAAACTCTTACAAAGCCACAGTAATCAAGACAATTTGGTACTGGCACAAGAACAGAACCATAGACCAATGGAACAGACTAGAGATCCCAGATATAAACCCAACCATATATGGTCAATTAATATATGATAAAGGAGCCATGGATATACAATGGGGAAATGATAGCTTCTTCAAAAACTGGTGTTGGCAAAACTGGACAGCTACATGCAAGAGAATGAAACTGGATTATTGTCTAACTCCATACACATGAATGTAAGTCAGGAAATCATAAAATCTTAGAAGAAAACGTAGGCAAAAGTCTCTTGAACATAAATAAACATGAGCAACTTTTTCCTGAATGATGTCCTCAGGCAAGGGAAACAAAATAAGAAATGAACAAATGGGACTACATCCTGCTAAAAAGTTTCTGTACTGCAAAGGACACCATCAGCAGAACAAAGAGGCATCCTAGTATGGGAGAGTATATTTGTAAATGACATATCCGACAATGAGTTAACATCCAAAATATATAAATAACTCACATGCCTCAACACCAAAAAAGCAAATAACCCTATTAAAATATAGGTGGAGGATATGAACAGACACTTCTCCAAAGAAGAAATTCAGATGGCCAACAGGCACATGAAAAGAAGCTCCACATCGCTAATCATCAGGCATATGCAAACTAAAAGCACAATGAGATATCATCTCAGACCAGTTAGGACGGCCAATATAGAAAAGACAAAGAACAACAAATGCTGGTGAGGATGCATAGAAAGGGGAGCCTTCCTACACTGCTGCCTTCCTACACTGCTAGTTCAACCATTGTGGAAAGCAGTATGGAGGTTCCTCAAAAACCTAAAAATAGAAATACCATTTGACCCAGGAATTCCACTCCTAGGAATTTACCCTATGAATGCAGGACCCCAGTTTGAAAAAGACAGATGCGCCCCTATGTTTATTCCAGCACTATTTACAATAGCCAAGAAATGGAAGCAACCGAAGTGTCCATCAGTAGATGAATGGATAAAGAAGATATGGTACATATACACAATGGAATATTATTCAGCCATAAGAAGAAAACAAATCCTACCATTTGCAACAACATGGATGGAGCTAGAGGGTATTATGCTCAGTGAAATAAGCCAGGCGGAGAAAGACAAGTACCAAATGATTTCACTCATATGTGGAGCATAAGAACAAAGAAAAACTGAAGGAACAAAACAGCAGCAGACTCACGGAACCAAAGAATGGACTAATATTTACCAAATGGAAAGGCACTGTGGAGTGTGGGTGGGAGGGGAGGGAGAAAGGGAATAAGGGGCATTACAATTAGCACACATAAGTTAGGGGGGAGGCATGGGGAAGGCAGTATAGCACAGGGAAGACAAGTAGTGACTCTATAGCATCTTATTATGCTGATGGACAGTGACTCTAATGGGGTAGGTGGTGGGGACTTGATGGCGGGAATCTAGTAAACACAATGTTAGTCACGTGATTGTACATTAATTATACCAAGATAAAAATAATAAAAAATTTTAAAAGACGTTAAATTAACTATCTTAAGCATGTTAAATTAATTGAAGGAAATCAGAGAGAAAAAAATTAAAGGAAACCAGGAAAAAAATGTACAAAATGATAATACAGATAAAAATGAACAATAGAGTTAAAAATTATAAAAGGAACCAAAGAGAAATTCTGGAGGTGGATAGTATATTGAAATGAAAAATCTCAGTAGAGGTATTTCAACATCAAATTTGAGCAAGTAAAAGAAAGGATCAGTTGAAGATAAAAACAGTTGAAATGATGGAATCAGAGGAACAGAAAGAAAACGGAAGAAAAGTGAATAAAGTCTGAGGGACCTGTGCGAAGCCATTTATTGGACCAACATGTGCATTGTGGGAATCCCAGAGGGATAAGAGATTGAGAAGGGGGCATGAAAAAGTATTTGAATAGTGGCCAAAAACCTCCCAAATTAGAAGACTTGAATACACATGTCTGAGAAGTTTGACCAACTCCATGATGGATGAACTCATAGAGTAATCATCAAATTGTCAAAACCTGAAGACAAAGAGAGGATCTTGAAAGCAGGAAGGGAGAAATGACTCTCACATACAAGCTATAGTCAACAAGATTAACAGCTGCTTTCTCTCCAAAAACTGTGGAGGCCAGGAGGCTCAGGCATGATACAGTAAAGTTATGAAAGAAAAAAATCCTGTCAGCCAAGACCTCTGAATCTGGCACAATTGGCCTTCAAGAATGAGAGCGAAATTAAGATAAACTCAGGTAAACAAAAGCTGAAGAACTTCATTGACAATGCATCTGCCCTACAAGAAATGCTAAAGAGAATCCGTCAGACTGAAATCAAAGGGCACTAGACAGTAATTTACAGCCATAGAAAAAAATAACAAATACTTTAAAGACAACTTCACTGGAAAATATAAAATCCAGTATTATTGTACTTTATCACTTGCATTATAACTTCTCTTTTTTCCCATATAAATTAGATGGCAAGTGCATAAAACAATAATCATAAATTCATGTTAAGGGAACTACAATGCATAAGCAGGTAATCTGTCACAATAAGAACCCAAATGGGGAGAAATGGAGATGTATAGGAGTAATGTTTGTAAACCATTAAAACTAACTATTATTCAAGCTAGGTCATTATAAGCTTAAGATATTCATTGTGACCCTCCAGAAAAGTCAGTAATAGAAAACTGAGGAACAACAAAAACCCCAGAAAACACATACAAAACAAATAGCTAAATGGCATAAGTAAAGATTTCTTTATCAGTTATCACACTACATGTAAAAGGATTCATCTCTTCTATTAAAAATACATATTTGGAAGATCAGATTGAAAAAATAGGATCCATGAATAGTCTGTTTATAAGATACTCACTTTAGAAATGAGGGCACAAATGTAGTTAATGTAAAGGGATGGAAAAATATATTCCATGCAAATAGTAACCAAAAGTGAGCTGGAGTGGCTGTATTGTTATCAGATAAAACAAACTTTAAGTTACAAGAGACAAGGAGAGTAGGACAGTACATATTGATAAAAGATTCAATACAATCCAGAAGATAGAACAATTATAAACATTAGAAATCTACCATCTTCTTATTTGTTTTCTATTTTCCCATATGTTCTTTGTTCCCTTTTTCGTCTTTCTTCTAACTGTTTGAATCAGTTGAGTATTTTGTATGATTCTATTTAATCTCCTTTGTTCTTTTAGTAGTCATTATTCTTTGTTGTTTATTTTAGTGGCTGTCTTAGGGTTATAGTGTACATCTTAACTCATCTCCGTCTGCCTTCAAGTGGAATTTTACAACTTTATCTGTGAAATTAGCCCTAAAACATGAAACAAAAAGTGACAGATTGAAGAGAGAAATAGTTCTACAATAAATAGTTCATGGCTTCAATACACTACTTTCAAGAATGTATAGAAAAATCAGACAGATGATCAATAAGAAATTGTAGGACTTGTACAACACTTTAAACCAATTAGACATGACAGACATACTCGAACACTGCACCCAACAACTACACAGTACACATTTTTCTCAAGGGCACATGGAACATTCTCCTTGGTGCACTATATCTTAGGTCACAAAGCAAGTCAATAAATTTTAAAAGATTGAAATCATGCAATGGAATGAAATTAGAAATGAATAACAAGTAAGCTGAAAATTTCATGAATATGTGTGAAGCATCATACTCTTAAACAATGGGTCAAGATGAACTCACAAGGAAAATTAGAAAATACTTTGAGGCAAATGAAAATAAAAACAATGAATACAAAAATTAATGGGAATGGGGAAACAACAGCCTCTTAAACACCTGGCATTGGCAAAACTGGACAGCTACATGTAAGAGAATGAAACTGGATCAATGCCTAACCTCATACACAAAAGTAAACTCAAAATGGATCAGAGACCTGAATGTAAGTCATGAAACCATAAAACTCTTAGAAAGAAACATAGGCAAAAATCTCTTGGACATAAATATGAGCAACTTCGTCATGAACATATCTCCCCAGGCAAGGGAAACAAAAGCAAAAATGAACAAGTGGGACTATATCAAACTAAAAACCTTCTGTGCAGCAAAGGACACCATCAGTAAAACAAAAAGGCATCCTACAGTACGGGAGAATATATTCATAAATGACATATCCGATAAGGGGTTGACATCTAAATTATATAAAGAGCTCATGCACCTCAACAAACAAAAAGCAAATAAGCCAATTAAAAAATGGGCAGAGGATATGAAGAGACAATTCTCCAAAGAGGAAATTCAGATGGCCAACAGACACATGAAAAGATGCTCTATATCTCTAATCATCAGAAAAATGCAATCTAAAACCACAGTGAGATATCACCTCACACCAGTTAGAATGGTCAAAATCCAAAAGACAGACAACAGCAAATGTTGGAGAGGATGTGGAGAAAGGGGAACCCTCCTACACTGCTGTTAGGAATGTAAACAAGTCAACCATTATGGAAAGCAGTATGGAGGTTCCTCAAAAAATTAAAAATAGAAATACCATTTTACCCAGGAATTCCACTCCTAGGAATTTACCCTAGGAATTCAGGACCCCAGTTTGAAAAAGACATGTGCACCCCTATGTTTATTGCAGCACTATTTACAATAGCCAAGAAATGGAAGCAACCTAAAAGTCCATCAGTAGATGAATGGATAAAGAAGATGTGCTACATATACACAATGGAATATTATTCAGCCATAGGAAGAAAACAAATCCTACCATTTGCAACAACATGGATGGAGCTAGAGGGTATTTTGCTCAGTGAAATAGGCCAGGTGCAGAAAGACAAGTATCAAGTGATTTCACTAATCTGTGGAGTATAAGAACAAAGCAAAAACTGAAGGAACAAAACAGCAGCAGAGTCACAGAACCCAAGAATGGACTAACAAGTTACCATAGGGAAAGGGACTGGGGAGGGTGGGTGGGAAAGGAGGGGTGAGGGGGAGAACAGAGCATTACGATTAGCACACATAATGTAGCAGACGGGGGACACGGGAAAGGCAGTATAACACCGAGAAGGCAAGTAATGATTCTATAGCATCTTACTACACTGATGGACAGTGACTGTAATGGGGTATGTGGTGGGAACTTGATAATAGGGGGAGTCTAGCAACCATAATGTTGTTCAAGTAATTGTACATTAATGATACCAAAATAAAAATAAAAAAAACTAATGGGATGCAGTGAAAGCAATGCTAAGGTGGAAATTAAAAGTTTTAAACACATATGTTATTAAAGGAGAAATATCTCAAATCAGCATCCTAACTGTACACTTAAGAAACTAGAAACAGAAGAGCAAACTAAACCTAAAGTTAGCATAATGAACATAGCTAGCATAATTCAACATAGTACTGGCATAATGAGGCAAAAAGAAGAGACCCTTAGTAGGAGCACTCAGGCAAGAAAGAGGAATAAAAGGCATTCAGATTGGAAAGGAAAAAGTAAATGTATCCCTACATACATGACATGCTCTTATATATAGAAAATTCTGAAGAATCCATAAAAATAGTGTTAGGCTTAATAAATGAATTCAGCAAAGTGGCAGAATACAAAATTAACATTCTATACACTTGCAATGAATACTCTGAGAAAGATTTTTAAAATTCCATTTACAATAGCATGAAAGAGAGAAAGTACTTAGAAATAAATTTAACCTAGTAGACAACAAACTTGTACAATAAATACTATAAAACTTTGCTGAAAGAAATTTAAAAGGCCTAAATACATGGGAACACATTTTATGTTCATGTGTTGGAGTATTTAATATTATTAAGAGGACAATACTACCCAAAGAGATCTACAGATTCAAAATCCCAACAGCAATTTTTACAGAAACAGAAAACTCATCCTCAAATTCAAGTGGAATCTCAAGGAATCCCAAATAGTCATATCAATCTTGAGGAAGAACAAAGTTGGAGGATTCATATTTCTCATTTTCACAACTACAGTAATCAAAACAATGTGGGACTGACATATACACATATGGGCTAATGAAATAGAATAGAGAACCCAAAAATAAAATCTCACATAAATGGACAATTGCTTTTCAACAAGCATGCCAAGACTATTTATTCAAAGGGGAAAGGACAGTCTTTTCAACAAATGATGCTAAAAAACTGGATCTCTACAGACAAAAGAATTAAGTGGGACACTTACCTCATAACATATAAAAAATTAATTTAAAATAGACCAAAAACCTAAACTTAATTGAAAAAGCTATAAAATTCTTAGAAAAAAATAGATGTGAAAATCTAAGACCTTGGTTTTAGTAATAATTTCTTAAGTATGACACCAAAAGCACAGGCAATAAAAGAAAAAAAGATAAATTGGACTTCATCAATATTAAAAACCTTTGTACATCAAAGGACAGTATCAGAAGAGTGTAAAGATAACCCTTGGAATGGGATAAAACATTTGCAAATCATATATCTGATAAGGGATTAATGACCAGAACATATATATAAAAAAAGCTCCTACAGTTCAACAGCAAAAGAACAAACACAATGGAAAAGTGTGTAAATGATATGAATAGACATTTCTCCAAAGAAGATATACAAATGGCCAATAAGCATGAGAAGATACTCAACATCATTAGTCATTATGGATATACAATTCAAAACCACAGTGAGATAAATACCCTGAAATGCTTGCAATTAAAAAAATGGAAAATGACACTTGATGAAGATCTAGAGAAATTTGAGCTCTCATATATTGCTGGAATGAATATAAAATGTTGCAGTCACTATTGAAAACAGTTTATTGTTCCTCAAAAAGCAAAAAATAGAATTACAATATGACTCAGCTTTGCACTCATATATATTTACCCGAAGGAATTCAAAGCATGAAGTCGATAGATATGCCAGTGCTCACAGCAGCATTATTCACAATAGCCAAAAGATGTAGACAAGCCAAGTGTCCATCAGCAGATGAATGGATAAACAAAATGTGGTATTAAAAATACATTGGTATATTGCTTACTGATACCTGCTCAGCATGGATCAACCTAGAAAACATGCTGACTGATACAGACACAAAATAATAAATATTTTATAATCATCTTACATGAAATATGACGAAAAGGCAAATTCATAAAGACAAATTAGATCAGAGGTTTCAGGGGTGGTGCAGGAGGAATGGGGCATTATTGGCTAAAGGTACAGAGTTTCTGTTTGGGGTGATGAAAACTTTTGAAAGCAGGTAACAGGGATGGCTGCACAACATTGTGAATGTTAATTAAAGCCAGTCAACTGCACATTTAAAAATAGTTACATGGGAAATTTTATGTCACATGTACTTTATCACAGTTTTAAAAATTAATATTGTAATGTACCAAAACCCATTGGATTGTACACTTTAAATGGGTGACTTGTATGTGAATTATGTCTCAATGAAGCTTTTAAAAAGCCACAGTGAGTCCTACCCACACTGATGAGAAGGGCTAATATTAAGAGTGCCTATGACCAAGTGCTGGCACAGTGTGGAGGGAGTGGAACTCCCACACTGTCAGTGGGAAAGCATTGGAACCTACCTTAAAAGGTCTGGCAATGGCCCCTTGAGCAAGTGTAGCAGTAATCCCTGGTACTCTCTTTCTCATTATTTCTCTCTTAGCCTTTTTTTAAAAAGAGAACTTAAAACAAGTTTTATTTAAAACTGAATTTTGTTTTTTGTTGATTTTTTTGTTGAAGTATAGTTGATACACAATATTATATTGGTTTCAAGTATGTAACATAGTGACGCAACAGTTATGCATTATTAAATCCTCACCACAACCAGCGTAGTTACTGTCAATGTAGAAAGATGTTACAGAACTACTGACTATATTCTCTGCTGCACATTCATATCAGTGATTGCTTTATATATTGACTGAGATTTTGTGTCTCTTTTTCCTCTTCAGCCATTTCACCCACCCACCCAGCCCCTCCCCCATGGTAACCACCAGTCACTTCTTATTGTCTAGGAGAACACTGCTTGTTTTGTTCATTTTGTTTTGTTCTGTTTTTAGATTCCACATATAAGTGAAATCATGGTATTTGTCTTTCTCTGCCTGGCTTATTTCACTTAGCATAATACCTATAGGTCCACCTATGTTGTCACAATTTTTCCAAAGGCAGCATACAAATGGCCAACAGGCATGTGAAAAGATGCTCCACATTGCTAATTATTGGGGAAATGCAAATCAAAACCACAATGAGATATCACCTCACACCAGTCAGAATGGTCACTATCCAAAAGACAAGAAACAACAAATGCTGGCAAGGATGTGGAGAAGGGGGAACCCTCTTTCACTGTTGGTGGGAATGTAAATTGGTGCAGCCACTATGGAAAGCAGTATGGAGGGTTCTCAAAACACTAAAAATAGAAATACCATATGACCCAGTAATCCCACTTCTAGGAATTTACCTGAAGATAACAAAATCTCTGATTCAAAAAGATGCATGCACCCCTATTAAACATAGATGAAATGTGCCACATTGTTTACAGTAGCAAAGATGTGGGAAGCAACCAAAGTGTCCATCAGTAGATGATAGATAAAGAAGAAGTGGTACACATACACAAGGGAATATTATTCAGCCCTAAAAAGGAAGAATATCCTGCCATCTTTCTCAGTCTTGACCTGAAGTTGCCTCCAGCCATGGAGAAGCACTGCAGAGGCCGAGAGGGGGGCCAGCTTGACCCTCAGAGGAGACCTGTCTTAACCACCAGAGGAGCAGAGAGAAGGGAGACAGTGGTCTGAAGAATGAGGGAACTTAGGCTATCTCTTTCTGTTTTCTCTTCTCATTTTTCCTGAGGGTAGCTCCTTTTGACAAAATTGTAGGGCACATTGGCAGATCACAATCAGAGAGAAACCCCATTTTTCTGGCCAGAGTACCAAGATAAGGGGCCCTGGGAGCCAGAAAGTGTGGGGGATATCCTAGCAAGGAGAGGCCTGGAAAGGGGCTCGCCGGTTCTTGTGTGAGCAGACACACATCAGTGCTCAACCTCAATCTGTACATGTGAGGCAGAGCAGCAGCATTTTGAAAATAAACTAGCATTTGAACCATCACCTACAGGGGGCAGGAGGGCCGTGGGCTGACACACCTGGGCAATTGCTGCTAAGCCAAAAATCAACATCCTGCAGGAAACTGTCTAGGGTTTTAGCACTGTCTTGCAACAGAAAGCAAACAGTCTTTGCTTTGCACAGCAGCATGAACCATAAACATGGCCATGCAGACTGCAACTGTGCCCTTTATGCAGTTACATGATCTTATTGATCTTGGTAATCAGTGGGTAAAATTGTGATCTGAGACTTTTAGAAATTTTCATCAAGACATTAAAAACTCATACTGTCAATTATAAATGTATAAGGAAATGAGCAAAACAGTAAAATTAGTTTGTATTTTGTACACTGCAATTGGAAACATTAGCAGCACTGAGGATTGAAGTTTTATTTCCTTGTAAGAAAACTCTTCAAGAGTCATTTGAATAGTGCTTGTCTCCTTCATAAGTCATACAGGTTATTGACACTTGTCCTATTCCTAAGTACAGATCAACATTTTCTCCTTTGTGCCTTCTGTGTTGTGAAGCACCTCCAGGCTCCTTGAATGTGAAGCTTTTTGCTGGCGCACCTTCCCCGGGACGTCGCCATCCCTTCTGTCTGCAGCATCTTTCTCATGAGTTTGGCACATTCACTTTTATTAGCTTCCTCAGGCTTCCCATCTGAGTGTCTGGAACCAGCAACGTCCATATGACTGCAGTCAGCTATTTCTTTGATGACCCATGTATGTTAGATTTTATTCTCACTTTCACTGTTTCCCATTTTCATATCTTTGCTGCACTCTCACCCCTGCTGGCCAATTCCCTTTTCTGATGATTCATTTTTGTAAACTGTCATGTGGGTTCATCACGGAACCACCAGGAGACAACAACACCGCATGCTTTGCTGTCTGTGCATACTAAGAGATGCATGGTGACCAGTCATGGACAGACTTTGCGGGAAGTAACACAACTGGCCACTGAGCATGGTGCTACCTGTTGCTTACTTGGTGATCGGTGGGCTGTGGAGCTGCTGCAAGTGTATACTTTGTGCAGTCACAGTTCATACCCTGTGGTAACTGAAACTTCAGAACCACAAAATGTCACCTCTACTATATTCTACCATTAGATGTGAGTCATTAATTCTGGCTCAGAATTAGTGGAAGGGAAGAGGCTCAATCTAGCGATTCGAATTGTTGTTCCCTGTGTCGAATGTGTTGTGTTTCCCTTGTTGCTTTCAGGATTTTTTAATCTTTGGTTTCAACAGTTAGATTATGATACACTGGGCTTCTTGTTTGGATTTTGCTGAATTTCTTGAACATTTAAACTTATATTGTTCACCAAATTTAGGAAGTTTCTACAATTATTTCTTCAAAACCTTTTTTTTCCCTGCAATTTCACCCCTCCCTTTCTGGGACTCCAATGACAAAAATATTAGGCCTTTTGATACTGTCTCCAGATTCCTGAAGCTCTGTTCACTTTGGTTATTTTTCTGGGTTTCTCAGGTTTGTTCATTTCTTAGATCTGTCTTCAGTTCACCGACTCTTTCTTCTCATTTCCATTCTGCTATGAAGCCAATCCATTACATTTTTATTTAATTTCAGAAATTATGCTTCTCAGTTCTAACATTCTCATTTGGAATTTTATAGCTTCTATGTTTCTGCCAAGAATTTCTATCTTTCTTTCATCTTAAGTGATTGGTTATAATAGCTGCTTCCAAGCTTTTGCCTGATGAATGAATGTCTGGGTCTTTTTGGCTTGCCATGAGTTGACCACCTTTTCCATGTGAATAAGTCATGTGTCTCTGGTTCCTTGTGTGTTCAGTAATTTTTTATATTATATCATGGACACTTTGAATATTGTAAGACTCTACAACCTATTAAAATCCTCTGGAGAATATTTATTTTAATCAGGGAATCAACCCTGGTAGGGTCAAACTGCAAAACTGGTCTCTCCCTCAGAGACTCCAAGAAGGAACTAGTGTTTACCAAAGGGGAGGGGTGTGGGAGGGCAGGTGGGGAGGGAGGGAGAAGGGGATTGAGGGAGTATTATGTTTAGTACACATGGTGTGTGGGATCACGGGGAGAACAGTGTAGCACAGAGAAGGCACATAGTGTATCTGTGGCATCTTGCTGCACTGATGGACAATGACTGCATTGGGGTATGGGTGGGGACTTGATAGTATGGGTAAATGTAGTAACCACATTGTTTTTTCATGTGAAATCTTCGTAAGAGTGTATATCAATAATACCTTAATAAAACTATTTTTAAAAATTGGTCCCACCTTCTGTGGGTGGTAGTTACAAAGGCAACTCAGGTTTCAAGCTTCCGTTCATCTCCGGTCTGTCCGTGCATGTGCAGCTGAGGCCCGAGCCCAGGACTTGGGCAAGTTCATGTGCACAGTCGGGATCCTCTTCTCTGGCTCTTTGTTCTCTTGGATTCCCCAAAACACACCGTTTGGTTCACAAGAACTTGGAGTTTCTGTTGCCCAGCCTGCCCTTTCTGTTTTTTCAAAGTACCAGGACTGGGGTCTCCCTCAGGCAGGGCCAGAGAAGAAAAGGAAGCAAGGCTAAATCTAGGTCTGTATCTATAGCAATATCCCTATCCGTCTGTCCATCCATCATCAGTCTATCTGCCTATCTATGTATCAACTATCTCTCCATCATCTATCAAGAGATTGAACGCGCAGGGATATCCCCCTGCAATCGCTTTGGCTCACAGAAACCTCTTTTCCTGGTCTTCTGATCAGAAAGACAGGGCTTTTCTTGGAGTGTTTGTGGCATGTGCCACCTGGAGAGCTCCATGACTCAGGCTGCTTTCACGTCAGAGCTGGAAGACTTAACAGAATGGATACCTGGGGAGCTCATTCCCCATACAGGTTGCTTCCTCAGGTTCTGACATCCCCTCCTCCTCCATTCGCCTGCTGCTACTTAGTTGTCACAGTTCACTGTGGAGTTGATACATAATTTTATCCAGAAATTATATTTGTGCAGGTGGGAGAAAGAGGCAGTAGTGTGCTTACTTTATCTTGGTCAGCATGAGAAGCCCCCAAATTTTAAAAATCTCATAAAATTGAAGCTTGGGTTTATTCTTTAGGTAATCAAGTGTTTTTTCCAAGTGGCCTCAGCATTCTTCTTTATCTCCTTCCCTAGCAACAGGAGTTTTTAGATTGTTTGGCAAGTAAAGAACCTCAAAGTCATGGTCTTTTATTACCAAATGAGAAACTAACAAACTTAGCCTTTGGTTCATTTGCTCCCCAGCTCAACAGAACTTAACTTTAACATTTCTTAAAGATGTTTTTAAAAAGTTTTTGATTTCTTAAAGTATTTTTGAATCCCAAATTGGCTTCTGCAGTATGTTTAAATTTGATATAAGATATATGAACACTGTCATTACTCTCTTTATTCAAAATACAATTTATATGAAGCAAACTTTAGTAAGAAAAGGTATGTTGGAGGAGTTTTTGTAATCAGCTTAAAATCATGTCTATTTTCTATGGTTTAAATGTAGGGAAAAAAGATTAAGTTTATTTCAGTTGAATCTTTTCAAGCAAAATGTTGTTTTAAAGTTAAGTCAGACAAATCTCCAAATTTAAATAAGACATGTTTCAGTTGAAAACATACATTTTCTATCTTGCTTCAGCTCAAAGACAGACAAATTATACAGCCCATCCGCAATACCACATAAGAAGCTGTAGCATGGTCGTTTGGTGAGTGAACAGTGTGTGCAGGTTTTGACCGGCCTCTTTGTAGAATGCCAGCAAGAGGAAGCACTGGCTAACCTGTTGCTAAGCAACAATGCTTCATGGACCAGAACTTGTGGAAACCAAAGACAGGGTAGGGGTATGAATTGTCCAAGTTCACAAAGAGAAAAAGACGGGGCAGTGTACAGATGAATGGAGATCTGGGAAGCTACCTTTTGAAAACTGAGCAAAAGCAGTTCAAGTGAGTATTTGAGAAATAAACCAAAGGCCCAGTGCTCAAGTTCTTCCATGCACATTACAAACACTGAACTCTGAGGAGTTGTGTGTGTGGAACCACTAAATAACCAACAAAATAAGAGCAGAAATAATACTAAAGTGAATTTTTATTAACACACTCAAGACATTTTGCTAAAAATGTCACCTTTCATTGGTATTGAAAGACAACACTACAGTTTTACTAAGAGAGCATTACATTTCCAATCTGAAGCACAAAGAATTCAGCAAAATCAAATGGGAAGGTTAGCATTGTTATGTATACAAGAACTGGATTTTCCCTTAAATAGATTACACTAAAGAAAGTGTTTTTAAAAAACTATGAACATTTCCGTTTTACCCCACTTGTGAAGAGATTGAAATTTTCAGTTGTCTTCAGAAAATCTTAAATATGTAAATTTATGTTCTTTCCAAGCAGAGCAACCAAGTGGTCCTTGGCACATAGCCTCTCTAAACCTAGAGAAAATCCAGGATTGAAAACCTATAAATAGTTGAAAGGGGGAGACACCATTATCCCCAAGGCCTATGGTTACCAAATAATTTTCTTTTGTGTGGGTGGTTTTATTTTTAAAAATTTTCCAGCTTTATTGAGGTGCAGTTGACACAACTGGAATGCATTTAAGGTGTGCAATGTAATGTCTGAGTGTCATATACATCATGAAAGGGTGCACACTGTCACATCCTCGCCCTCACATATTTACCTTTATTATTGTTTTTGGTGAGAATGCTTATGATCTACTTTTAGCAAATTTCAGTTAAACAATACAGAATTATCAACTATAGTCTCTGTGCTCTACATTAGCTCCTCAGAACTTACTCATCTTATAACTGAAAGTTTGCATCCTTTTATCAACCAACCTCTACCCATTTCCCCCACCCCCTACCCCTGGCAACCACTATTCTACTCCATGAGTTCAACTTTTTTTTTTTTTTAGATTCCCCATGTAAGTGGCAGAATTTGTCTGCCATTTCTTTCACTTAGCATCATGCCATCTGAATAATATCCATCGTGTCTACATTACATTTTCTTTATCTATTCACCTATCAATGAACACAAGTTGTTTTTGTACCTTGACTATCGTGAACAGTGCTTCAGTGAACATAGGAATCCTGATATCTCTCAAGGTAGTGATTTTGTTTCCTTTGGATATATACCCAGAAGTGGCATTGCTGGAAAATCTGGTAGTTCTCTTTTTATTTTCGTGGGAAAGCCCGTAGCGATTGTATCAGTTTACACTTCCACTAACAGGGCACAAGAGTTTCCTTTGCTGTACATCTTCCCCAGGATTTTTCTTTTCTCTTTGATACTGGCCATCCTAAAGGAAGTAAGGTGGTACCTCATTGTGGGTTTGATTTGCATCTCCTTGATGTTTGGTTATGTTCAGCACCTTTTTGTGTGTCTGTCGGCCATCTGTATATCTTCTTTGGAAAAAGTGTCCATTCTGGTCCATTGCCTTTTATTCATTATTTATGTATTTATTTATTTATTTATTTTTGGATACTGATTGTATGAATTCCTTGTATCACATATGACACTTGCTAATATTTTCTCCCATTCCACAGGTTGTCTTTTCATTGTGTTGGTGTCAAAAGAGGCAGAAGCTTTTTAGTGTGATGAAGTCCCGTTTGTTAATTATTGCTTTTGTTACCTGTGTTTCTGGTATCAAATCCAAAAACTAACTGTCAAGAACAATGTTAAGGAGCTTATCCCCTAAAAACATAGGAGTTTCATAGTTTCAGGTCTTATGTCTAAGTCTTGAGTCCATTTTGAATTGATTTTTCTGTATGGTGAAAAGTAAGGGTCCAATTTCATTATTTTGCATGGGGATATCCAGTTTTCCCATCACTATTTATTAAAGAGGCTATCCTTTGCCAAAGGCTATCCTTGGTGCCTTTGTTGAAAATTGATTGACCATATATCTGTGAGTTTATTTCTAGGTTCCCTGTTCTGTTCCATTGATCTGTGTCTGTTTTTATGCAAATACCAAACTGTTTTGACCAATACAGCTTTGTGATATAGTTTGAAATCAGGAAGAGTAATGTTCTCAGCTTTGCAACTTCTTACTCAAGATTACTTTACCTATTTGGGGGTCTTTTCTGGTTCCATATGAATTTTAGATTTTTTTAAAATTTCTGTAAAAAACGCCACTAAAATATGATAGGGACTGCTTTGATAAGGATAGAGATCTATTGCTTGTTACAGATTGCAGATTGCTTCCCATAATATGGATAATTTAACAGTATTAATTCTTCCTTCCAGTCCTTGAACACAGAATATCTTTCCATTTATTTATGCCATCTGTAATGTCTTTCATCAATGTTTTATAGTTTTCAGTATACAGTTAAATTTATTTCTAAGTATTTTATTCTTTTGGAAGCTGCTGTAGATGAGACTGTTTTCTTGATTTTCTATCCAATAGTTTGTTGTTGGTGTATAGAGATGTAACTGATTTTTATATATTGGTTGTGTATCCTGCAACTTTATTAAATCCATTTATTAGTTTTAACAGGTTTTTTTGGTAGAGTCTTTAGGGTTTTTTGTATACAGTATCATGTCATTTACAAACAGAGACAATTTTACTTCTTTCTTTCATATTTGGATGCATTTCTTTTTTCTTCTTGCTTAACTGCTCACCTAGGCTCCCCCAGTACTGTGCTGAATAGGAGTGGCAAGAGTGGGCATCTTTGTCTTGTTCTTGATATTAGAGGAAAAACCTTCTAGCTTTTGCTACTGAGAGTAGTGGTAGCTGTGTTCTTGTCATGTATGATTATATTGAGGTACATTCCATATATACCTAATGTGTTGAGATTTTTATTATTACAGGACATTGAATTTTGTCAAACACTTTTTCTGTATACCTATTGCCATGATCATAAGATTTGTATACTTCATTTTATTAATAAAATATATCACATTAACTGATTTACATGTTTTGAACCCCAGGATTAAATCCCACTTGATCATAGTATATGATCCTTTTAATGTACTGTTGGATTTGGTTTGCTAGTATGTTATTGAGAATTCTTGCATCTATGTTCATCGGACATTGGGCTGTAAATTTCTTTCCTGCAGTGCATCTGTCTGGCTTGGTATTGGGTAATACTGGCCTCATAAAATGAGTCTGGAAGTGTTCCCTCCTCAATATTTTTAAAGAATTTCAAAAGAACTGGTGTTAACTTTTCTCTAAATGTTTGGTAGAATTTACCAGTGAAGCCATCTAGTATGGACTTTTCTTTTTTGGGAGCTTTTTGATTACTGATTCATAATCGGTATGTGCAGATTTTGTATTTTGTCATAACCCAGTCCTGATAGATTGTATAATCCTTAGAATTTGTTCTTTTCTTCTAGTTATCCAATTTGTCTCAGTACAATTTTTCATAGTAGTTTCTCATCATCCTTAGTATTTTTTTGCTGTATCAGTTGTAATGTCTCTTCTTTCATTTCTGATTTTATTTATGAGTCTTCTCTTTTTTCTTAGTGTAACTCAAGGTTTTTAAATTTATTTATCTTTAAAAAAACAGCTCTTAGGGCGGCAGCGGCGGCGGCGGTTGTGATCCGGGGCCGGTGAGACCCGCTGCGGCAGCTGGTGGCTCAGGGGGCTGGCGTGGACGCGGGCAGAGGCGGCCCCAGCGGCGCCCTCCTCGTCCCGCCGGGCCGGGAGTGTGCGCGCCAGTCCCCCTGCCGCATCCCCGCCGTCCGCACCGCCGCGCCTCCTCCCCGCGCTCTGGGCCCCGGCCTCGCCCCCTACCCAGGACCAGCGATTTCAAACCCAGAGACCCACCTCCGCCGAGATGAAAGGCCATCCTCATCGGCCGGCTCGAGCAGATGAAGTTCCGGAGGGGGCTGTGAAGCCACCACAAACAAACTACCCACTTGTGTTTTTGGAACTCATGGAACTGCTTTTTTAGGCCCAAAGGATGTAGTTCCTTACTCAGAAAATAACGAAAAGTACAGCCAACCAAATAAATGAAAAGGCCTTAATGAAGGTTTATGGGAGATAGATAACAATCCAAAAGTGATATTTTCAAGTCAACAGGCATCAACTAAACAATCAAATGTATCATCTGATGTTGAAGCTGATGAGAAACAAACAAATATTTCAGAGGAAGATACTGACCAAGAGAAAAAGCCGGCAGTGAGGATGTGACTAAAGCAAGTGACGTAACCCCTCCAAATGCTGCTGGAAGGGGAAGGAAGAGAAAGGCAGAAAAACAAGTAGAAACCGAGGAGGCAGGAGCAGTGACGACAGCAGCAGCATCTGTTCACCTAAAAGTAAGTCCGAAAAGAGGGCGACCCTTAGGCGCAGAAGCCGAGGTTCCCGACAGAACGGCGGACCCGCGCTGGGAACAGCCCTGCCCATCAGAGTGGCGAGGTGACTAAGAAAGACAAAGTAAGACAAAGGGGCAAGAGGAAAACGGCCTAAAAAGCAGCTTAGCAAGGATGAAGAAGGCCAGAAGGAAGAAGATAAGCCAAGAAAAGAGCCAGACAGAAAAGAGGCTAAGAAAGAAGTTGAATCAAATAGGAAATATTTAGCTAAAACAGGAGTTACATCAACTTCTGATTCCGAGGAGGAAGGAGATGAGCAGGAAAGTGAAAAGAAGATAAAAGGTGGAAGAAATGTTCAGACTGCTCACAGAAGGAATGTGCTGAAGGGCCAACATGAGAAAGCAGCAGCAGGCAGAACACGCAAGCAAGAGGAACAAATGGAAACTGAGCATTTGGCGCTGTAGAGCATTTCAGATGCAGCTTGTGTGCAATGCATTATTATAAATAAAACTAATAAAGTTTATTGTATTCCCAGCCAAACATGTAATCTACAGTAGTAAAAAAATATATCTCATTTTGGGCTCAAAGCATTAATCCAGTTACTTAAAAGAGAATACAAGTGTAGCAAACGGGAGATGAAGATCTTAAGACAGACTCATTGTACTGAATTTCGCCCCCACCTCCCTGCCCCGATGGAAGAATGTTCCAGAGTCTAGATTGAGAACTTCATTAATGACATTATAACTGTGCTATGATTGTTTTAAAAAAATTTTCCTGTAAGGTACACACTACATACTAAGGATGGCCGTCATTCCTGTTGAAAGATTTTTACCAAGCTTACAATGAAGCTTTTGTGTTTGATAGTTATAAGGAACTCAGATGAAGATGGTGGTTATGCATTGTTTCATTTAGAAAACATAAAAATCATTTTGTTTTGAAGCTAGGTGTACACTGGAATAGCAATTATATCCTAGAAAATGGGGCAGTGTGCCTGTCTCTTGATATTCCTTTGTTGTTTAACTCTTTAGAATCTTCATAATTGTTTTTTTTCAATCCTGAGAGATTGAAACAGTAGACTTGTTAAGAAAACAAAAATGAAACTAACCAAAATTTTAAAATGAAGTTTTAAAAAAACAGCTCTTAGTTTTATTGCTCTTTTCCATTATCTTTCTAGTCTCTATTTCATTTATTTCTGATCTGATATTTGTTATTTACTCCTTACTACTAACTTCCATCTTAATTTGTTCTTCTTTTACTAATTCCTAAAGTCAGGGTGTTTAAGATCTTTCTTTTTCTTAATATAGGTGTTTATCTCTATAAATGTCCCTCTTAAAGCTGTTTCACTGGACTCTTAGTTTTGATATGTTGTGCTTCCATTTTCATCTGTTTCAAGATATTTTTTTATTTGTTGATTTCTACTTTCACCCATTGGTTGTTCAAGAGCATGCTACTTAATCTCCACATATTTGTGAACTTTCGAGTTTTCCTCTTGTTATTAATTTCTAGTTTCACACCATTGTGGTCAGAAAAAATGCTCGAAATCATTTAGACCTTCTTAAATTTGTTAATAATTGCTCTATGTCCTATGATATGATATATCCTTGAGAATGTTCTGATGGTGCTTGAGAAGAATGTGTATTTGGCTTCTGTTGGATAGAATGTTCTGTCTATGTTTATTAGGTCCATTTGGGGTAAGGTATAGTTCAAGTCCAGTGTTTGCTTGTTTATTTTACTTCTGGATGATCTTACTACTGTTGAAAGCAGGGTATTGAAGTCCCCTGTTACTATTGTATTATTGTCTATTTTTCCCTTTAGATCTGTTAATATTTGTTTTATATATTTAGGTTCTCCAATATTGGGTGCATAAATAGTTATAATTGTTACATCCTCTTGATAAATCAATCCTTTTATCATTATGTAATAACCATTTTGTCTCTTGTTACAGTTTTTGGCTTAAAGTGTATTTTGTCTGATACAAGCATAGCTACACCTGCTCTCTTTCAGTTTGAATTTACATGGAATATCTTTTTCTATCTCTTCATTTTCAGTCTATATGTGTCCTTAAAGCTGAACTGAATTGTTTGTAGACAGCATATTGTTGAGACCTTTAAAAAATCCATTTAGCTGCTCTGTGTCTTTTGTTGCAGAATTTAGCCCATTTACATTTATGTAATTATTTATAGGTATGGACATACTTTTCCATTTTGGTAACTGCTTTCATGCTGTCTCATAGTTCCATTATTTCCCTTCCTCTCTTGCACTACTCCTTTGTGATTTGATGATTTTCTGTAGTGTTATGCTTTGATTCATTTTTCTTTATTCATTTGTGTCCTATAGGTTTTTTACTGTGATTACCTTGAAGATTCCATAAAAGAGCTTATAGTTATAATTCTTATTTAAGCTGATAACAACCAAACTTAGAATGCATACAAAAGCTCTACATCATTATCCTCCCCCATTTTATGTTTTGATGTCAAAATTTACATCCTATTTTTTTACATGAAGAACATTATGTTTACTATCATCCCCCCTTCACCAAGTCCCCCGCACATACCCCATTAGAGTCACTGTCCATCAGTGTAGTAAGATGCTGTAGAGTCACTACTTGTCTTCACTGTGTTCCACAGCCCTCCCAATGCGCCCCCCCAAATTATACATGCTAATCGTAATGTCCCCTTTCTTTTTCCCCGCCCTTATCCCTCCCTTCCCACTCATCCTTCCTAGTCCCTTTCCCTTTGGTAACTGTTAGTCCATTCTTGGGTTCTGTGATTCTGCTCCTGTTTTGTTCCTTCAGTTTTTCTTTGTTCTTATACTGCACATATGAGTGAAATCATTTGATACTTGTCTTTCTCTGCCTGGCTTATTTCACTGAGCATAATACCCTCTAGCTCCATCCATATTGTTGCAAATGGTAGGATTTGTTTTCTTCTTATGGCTGAATAATATTCCATTATGCATATATACCATGTCTTCTTTATACATTCATCTACTGATGGACACTTAGGTTGCTTCCATATCTTGGCTATTGTAAATAGTGCTTCAGTAAACATAGGGGTGCATCTGTCTTTTTCAAACTGGGCTGCTACATTCTTAGGGTAAATTCCTAGAAGTGGAATTCCTGGGTCAAATGGTATGTCTATTTTGAGCTTTTTGAGGAACCTCCATACTGCTTTCCACATGGTTGAGCTAATTTACATCCTCACCAGCAGTGTTGGAGGGTTCCCCTTTCTCCACAACCTCACCAACATTTGTTGTTGCTTGTCTTTTGGATGGAGGCAATCCTCACTGGTGTGAGGTGATAATCTCATTGTGGTTTTAATTTGCACTTCTCTGATAACTAGCGATGTGGAGCATCTTTTCATGTGTCTGTTGACTATCTGAATTTCTGCTTTGGAGAACTGTCTGTTCAGCTCCTCTGCCCATTTTTTAATTGGATTATTTGCTTTCTGTTTGTTGAGGTGCATGAGCTCTCTATATATATTGGATGTCAACACTTTATTGGATCTGTCATTTATGAATATGTTCTCCCATACTGTAAGGTACCTTTTTGTTTTATTTCTGGTGTCCTTTCCTGTACAGAAGCTTTGCAGCTTGATATAGTCCCACATGTTCATTTTTGCTTTTGTTTCCCTTGCATGGGGAGATATGTTCATGAAGAATTCGCTCATGTATATGTCCAAGAGATGTTTGCCTATATTTTTTTCAAAGAGTTTTATGGTTTCATGACTTACATTCAGGTCTTTGATCCATTTCGAACTTACTTTTGTGTATGGGGTTAGACAGTGATCCAGTTTCATTCTCTTACATGTATCTGTCCAGTTTTGCCAGCACCGTCTGTTGAAGAGATTGTCATTTCCCCATTGTATGTCCATGGCTCCTTTATCATATATTAATTGACCATATATGTTTGGGTTAATGTCTGGAGTCTCTATTCTGTTCCACTAGTCTGTGGCTCTGTTCTTGTGCCAGTACCAAATTGTCTTGATTACTGTGGCTTTGTAATAGAGCTTGAAGTTGGGGAGTGAGATCCCCCCTCCACACTTTATTCTTCCTTCTCTGGATTGCTTTGGCTATTCGGGGTCTTTGGTGTTTCCATATGAATTTTTTAATTATTTGTTCCAGTTCGTTGAAGAATGTTGTTGGTAATTTGATAGGGATTGCATCAAATCTGTATATTGCTTTGGGCCGGATGGCCATTTTGACGATATTAATTCTTCCTAGCCAAGAGCATGGGATGAGTTTCCATTTGTTAGTGTCCTCTTTAATTTCTCTTAAGAGTGTTTTATAGTTCTCAGGGTATAGGTCTTTCACTTCTTTGGTTAGGTTTATTCCTAGGTATTTTATTCTTTCTGATGTAATTGTGAATGGAATTGTTTTCCTGATTTCTCTTTCTATTAGTTCATTGTTAGTAAAGCCACAGATTTCTGTGTGTTAATTTTATATCCTGCAACTTTGCTGTATTCCGATATCAGTTCTAGTAGTTTTGGAGTGGAGTCTTTAGAGTTTTTTATGTACAATATCATGTCATCTGCAAAAAGTGACAGTTTAACTTATTCTTTACTAATCTGGATTGCTTGTATTTCTTTGTTCTGTCTAATTGCCATGGCTAGGACCTCCAGTACTATGTTGAATAACAGTGGGGAGAGTGGGTATCCCTGTCTTGTTCCCAATCACAGAGGAAAAGCTTTCAGCTTCTTGCTGTTCAGTATGATGTTGGCTGTGGGTTTATCATATACGGCCTTTATTATGTTGAGGTACTTGCCCTCTATACCAATTTTCTTCAGAGTTCGTATCATGAATGGATGTTGAATTTTGTCAAATGCTTTTTCAGCATCTATGGAGATGATCATGTGGTTTTTGTGTTTCTTTTTGTTGATGTGGTGGATGATGTTGATAGATTTTCAAATGTACCATCCTTGCATCCCTGGGATGAATCCCACTTGGTCATGGTGTATGATCCTTTTGATGTATTTTTGAATTTGGTTTGTAATATTTTGTTGAGTATTTTTGCATCTACGTTCATCGGGGATATTGGTCTGTAATTTTCTTTTTTGGTGGGGTCTTTGCCTGGTTTTGGTATTAGGGTGATGTTGGCTTCATAGAATGAGTTTGGGAGTGTCCCCTCCTCTTCTATTTTTTGGAAAATTTTAAGGAGAATGGCTATTATATCTTCCCTGTGTGTCTGATAAAATTCTGAGGTAAATCCATCTGGCCAGGGGGTTTTGTTCCTGGGTAGTTTTTTGATTACTGCTTCAATTTCTTTGCTGGTGATTGGTTTGTTTAGATTTTGTGTTTCTTCCTTGGTCAGCCTTGGAAGGTTGTATTTTTCTAGGAAGTTGTCCATTTCTTCTAGGTTTTCCTGCTTCTTAGCATACAGGTTTTCATAGTATTCTCTAATAATTCTTTGTATTTCTGTGGGGTCTGTCATGATTTTTCCATTCTCATTTCTGATTCTGTTGATGCATGTTGATTCTGTTTTTCTCTTAATAAGTCTGGCTAGAGGCTTATCTATTTTGTTTATTTTCTGAAAGAACCAGCTCTTGGTTTCATTTATTTTTTCTATTATTTTATTCTTCTCAATTTTATTTATTTCTTCTCTGATATTTATTATGTCCCTCCTTCTGCTGACTTTAGGCCTCATTTGTTCTTCTTTTTCCAATTTCAATAGCTGTGACATTAGACTATTCATTTGGGATTGTTCTTCCTTCTTTAAATATGCCTGGATTGCTATATACTTTCCTCTTAAGACTGCTTTTGCTGCATCCCACAGAGGTTGGGGCTTTGTGTGGTTGTTCTCATTTGTTTCCATATATTGCTTGATCTCTATTTTTATTTGGTCATTGATCCATTGATTATTTGAAAGCATGTTGTTAAGCCTCCATGTGTGTGGGGTCTTTTTGCTTTCTTTGTAAAATTTAGTTCTAGTTGTATCCTTTGTGGTCTGAAAAGTTGATTGGTAGAATTTCAATCTTTCTGAATTTACTGTGGCTCTTTTTGTGGCCTAGTATGTGGTCTATTCTAGAGAATGTTCCAGTGTGCACTTGAGAAGAATGTGATCCTGTTGCTTTTGGATGTAGAGTTCTATAGATGTCTATTAGGTCCATCTATTCTTCTGTGTTGTTCAGTGCCTCTGTGTCCTTACTTATTTTCTGTCTGGTGGATCTGTCCTTTGGAGTGAGTGGTGTGTTGAAGTCTCCTAGAATGAATGCATTGCATTCTATTTCCTCCTTTAGTTCTGTTAGTATTTGTTTCAGGTATGTTGGTGCTCCTGTATTGGGTGCATATATATTTATAATGGTTATATCCTCTTGTTGGACGGAGCCCTTTATCATTATGTAATGTCCTTATTTATCTCTTGCTACTTTCTTTTTTTCGAAGTCTATTTTGTCTGATACTAGTACGGCAACACTTGCTTTTTTCTCCCTGTTGTTTGCATGGAATATCTTTTTCCATCCCTTGACTTTTAGTCTGTGAATGTCTTTGGGTTTGAGATGGGTCTCTTGTAAGCAGCATATAGATGGGTCTTGCCTTTTTATCCATTCTATTACTCTGTATCTTTTGATTGGTGCATTCAGTCAATTTACATTTAGGGTGATTATTGAAAGATATGTACTTATTGCCATTGCAGGCTTTAGATTCGTGGTTACCAAAGATTCAAGGTTAGCTTCTTTAGTATCATACTGTCTAACTTAACTCACTTATTGAGCTATTATAGACATTGTCTGGTGATTCTTTATTTCTCTCCCTTCTTATTCCTCCTCCTCCATTCTTTATATGTTAGGTGTTTTATTCTGTGCTCTTTTGTGTTTCCTTTAACTGCTTTTGTGAGTAGTTGATTTTATTTTTTTCCTTTAGTTAGTATTTGGTTGGTCTGCTTTCTTTGCTGTGATTTTATTTTCTCTGGTGACATCTGTTTAGCCTTAGGAGTGCTCCCATATAGAGCAGTCCCTCTAAAATAGCCTGTAGCGGTGGTTTGTGGGAGGCAAATTCCCTCAACTTTTGCTTGTCTGAGAATTGTTTAATCCCTCCTTCATATTTAAATGATAATCGTGCTGGATACAGTATTCTTGGTTCAAGGCCCTTCTGTTTCATTGCATTAAATATATTATGCCATTCTCTTCTGGCCTGTAAGATTTCTGTTGAGAGGCGGAGCCAACATGGCGGTGTGAGTAGGACACTGGGAATCTCCTCCCAAAAACATGTATATTTTTGAAAATACATCAAATACAACTAATCCTAAAAGAGAGACCAGAAGACACAGGACAACAGCCAGACTACATCCACACGTGCGAGAGCCCAGCGCCTGGTGAAAGGGGTAAGATACAACCCCCGGCCAGGCGGAACCTGAGCACACCTCCCCCCAGCTCCTGGCGGGAGGGAGAGGGAGCCCAGGACTGCTAAACACCCAGCCCCAGCCACCCGCACCAGAGTGCAGACACAGTGCATGCGTGGAGGGCTGGAAACTAGGGAAATAGGGCAGCAAGACCTCTGAGCAGGTTCCGAAGCTGATGCCCCTGTGACAAAGAAAAGCGAGTGCTTTTTGAAAGTCTTAAAGGGACAGGGACATAACAGCTGGATGGATACAGCACAAGTCACAACCCAGTGGCTGGAAATTACAGGGAAAACCGGGTGCACTAAGCCCCTGGGCAACATCTCTGAGACCCCTCACGGAGGTGAACAGCCAAACAGCCCCCCAGGTCCATTACCCCTCTGGGTGCTGCGAAAGCAGAGAAACAGCCTATGGCAGACTCCGCCCACAGAAAGGGAAATTCCTCCATATCAGCTGGGCAAGACACAAAGACCCAGTCTACACGCAATTATGCAACACAAGCCACTAGGCGTCGCAGTTGCCCAGTAAAGAAAGGCCAGTAGCAAGTGAAAAGTTTGGCCCTCCCAGCTGACACTCAATAGCACCTGCCAACATGAAAAGGCAAAAAAATACAATACAGACAAGACTAACCCAGACAGCTTCGGCATCTGCCACATCTTCCCCTGAGAAGGAACCTGGGGAGATAGATTTAACCAGTGTTCCTGAAAAAGAATTCAAAACAAAAGTCATAACCATGCTGATGGACTTGCAGAGAAATATGCAAGAACTAAGGAAGGAGAATACAGAAATAAAACAAGCTCTGGAAGGACTTCAAAACAGAATGGACGAGATGCAAGAGACCATTAATGGACTAGAAAACAGAGAACAGGAACACAGAGAAGCTGATGCAGAGAGAGATAAAAGGATCTCCAGGAATGAAAGAATTCTAAGAGAGCTGAGTGACCAATCAAAACAGAACAATATACACATTATAGGGGTACCAGAAGAAGAAGAGAGAGAAAACAAGATAGAAAGTGTCTTTGAAGAAATAATAGCCGAAAACTTCCTGAAAATAGGGGAAGAAATGGCCTCTCAGACCACAGAGGTACACAGAACTCTCATGACAAGGGATCCAAGGAGGGCAACACCAAGACACATAATAATTAAAATGGCAAAGATCAAAGACAAGGACAAAGTATTAAAGGCAACCAGAGAGAAAAAAAAGGATACCTACAAAGGAAAACCCATCAGGCTATCATCAGACTTCTCAACGGAAACCCTACAGGCCAGAAGAGAATGGCATGATATACTTAATGCAATGAAACAGAAGGGCCTCGAACCAAGACTACTGTAACCATCATGAATATCATTTAAATATGAAGGAGGGATTAAACAATTCCCAGACAAGCAACAGTTGAGGGAATTTGCCTCCCACAAACCACCTCTACAGGGCATCCTACAGGGACTGCTCTAGATGGGAGCACTTCTAAAAAGAGCACAGAACAAAACACCCAACATATGAAGAAGGGAGGAGGAGGAATAAGAAGGGAGAGAAATAAAGAATCATCAGACAGTGTCTATAATAGCTCAATAAGTGAGTTAAGGTAGGCAGTAAGATACTAAAGAAGCTAACCCTGAACCTTTGGTAACCACAAACTTAAAGCCTGCAATGGCAATAAGTTCATACCTCTCAATAATCACCCTAAATGTAAGTGGACTGAATGCACCAATCAAAAGACACAGAGTAATAGAATGGATAAAAAAGCAAGATCCATCCATATGCTGCTTACAAGAGACTCACCTCAAACCAAAAGACATGCACAGACTTAAAGTCAAGGGATGGAAAAAGATATTTCATGCAAACAACAGAGAGAAGAAAGCAAGTGTTGCCGTACTAGTATCAGACAAAATAGACTTCGAAAAAAAGAAAGTAGCAAGAGATAAATAAGGACATTACATAATGATAAAGGGCTCCGTCCAACAAGAGGATATAACCATTATAAATATATATGCACCCAATACAGGAGCACCAACATACCTGAAACAAATACTAACAGAACTGAAGGAGGAAATAGAATGCAATACATTCATTCTAGGAGACTTCAACACACAACTCACTCCAAAGGAGAGATCCACCAGACAGAAAATAAGTAATGACACAGAGGCACTGAACAACACACTAGAACAGATGGACCTAATAGACATCCATAGAACTCTACATCCAAAAGCAACAGGATACACATTCTTCTCAAGTGCACATGGAACATTCTCCTCTTCTCAAGTGCACATGGAACATTCTCCAGAATAGACCACATACTAGGCCACAAAAAGAGCCTCAGTAAATTCCAAAAGATTGAAATCCTACCAACCAACTTTTCAGACCACAAAGGCATAAAACTAGAAACAAACTGCACAAAGAAAGCAAAAAGGCTCACAAACACATGGAGGCTTAACAACACGCTCCTAAATAATCAATGGATCAATGACCAAATCAAAATGGAGATCCAGCAATATATGGAAACAAATGACAGCAAAAACACTGAGCCCCAACTACTGTGGGACACAGCAAAAGCAGTCTTAAGAGGAAAGTATATAGCAATCCAAGCATATTTAAAAAAGGAAGAACAATCCCAAATAAATGGTCTAATGTCACAATTATCGAAATTGGAAAAAGAAGAACAAATGAGGCCTAAGGTCAGCAGAAGGAGGGACATAATAAAGATCAGAGAAGAAATAAATAAAATTGAAAAGAATAAAACAATAGCAAAAATCTATGAAACCAAGAGCTGGTTCTTCAAGAAAATAAACAAAATAGATAAGCCTCTAGCCAGACTTATTAAGAGGAATAGAGAGTCAACACAAATCAACAGAATCAGAAATGAGAAAGGGAAAATCACAACGGACCCCACAGAAATACAAAGAATTATTAGTGAGTACTATGAAAACCTATATGCTAACAAGCTGGGAGACCTAGGAGAAATGGACAACTTCCTAGAAAAATACAACCTTCCAAGACTGACCCAGAAAGAAACAGAAAATCTAAGCAGACCAATTACCAGCAATGAAATTGAAGCAGTAATCAAAAAACTACCAAAGAACAAAACCCCCGGGCCAGATGGATTCACCTCGGAATTTTATCAGACATACAGGGAAGACATAATAGCCATTCTCCTTAAAGTTTTCCAAAAAATAGAAGAGGAGGGGACACTCCCAAACTCATTCTATGAAGCTAACATCACCCTAATACCAAAACCAGGCAAAGAACCCACCAAAAAAGAAAACTACAGACCAATATCCCTGATGAATGTAGATGCAAAAATACTCAACAAAATATTAGCAAACTGAATTCAAAAATACATCAAAAGGATCATACACCATGACCAAGTGGGATTCATCCCAGGGATGCAAGGATGGTACAACATTCAAAAGTCCATCAACATCATCCACCACATCAACAAAAAGAAACACAAAAACCACATGATCATCTCCATAGATGCTGAAAAAGCATTTGACAAAGTTCAACATCCATTCATGATAAAAACTCAGCAAAATGGGTATAGAGGGCAAGTACCTCAACATAATAAAGGCCATCTATGATAAACCCACAGCCAACATTATATTGAACAGCGAGAAGCTGAAAGCTTTTCCTCTGAGATCAGGAACTAGACAGGGATGCCCACTCTCCCCACTGTTATTCAACATAGTACTGGAGGTCCTAGCCACGGCAATCAGACAAAACAAAGAAGTACAAGGAATCCAGATTGGTAAAGAAGAAGTCAAACTGTCACTATTTGCAGATGACATGATAGTATACATTAAAAACCCTAAAGACTCCACCCCAAAACTACTAGAACTGATATCAGAATACAGCAAAGTTGCAGGATACAAAATCAGCACACAGAAATCTGTGGCTTTCCTATACACTAACAATGAACCAACAGAAAGAGAAATCAGGAAAACAACTCCATTCACAATTGCATCAAAAAAATAATAAAATACCTAGGAATAAACCTAACCAAAGAAGTGAAAGACTTATACTCTGAAAACTACAAGTCACTCTTAAGAGAAATTAAAGGGGACACTAACAGATGGAAACTCATCCCATGCTCATGGCTGGGAAGAATTAATATCATCAAAATGGCCATCCTGCCCAAAGCAATATACAGATTTGATGCAATCCCTATGAAACTACCAATAACATTCTTCAATGAACTGGAACAAATAATTCAAAAATTCATATGGAAACACCAAAGACCCCGAATAGCCAAAGCAATCCTGAGAAAGAAGAATAAAGTAGGGGGGATCTCACACCCCAACTTCAAGCTCTACTATAAAGCCATAGTAATTCAGACAATTTGGTACTGGCACAAGAACAGAGCCACAGACCAATGGAACAGACTAGAAGATCCAGACATTAACCCAGACATATATGGTCAATTAGTATTTGATAAAGGAGGCATGGACATACAATGGCAAAATGACAGTCTCTTCAACAGATGGTGCTGGCAAAACTGGACAGCTACATGCAGGAGAATGAAACTGGACCATTGCCTAACCCCAGATACAAAAGTAAACTCAAAATGGATCAAAGACCTAAATGTAAGTCATGAAACCATCAAACTCTTGGAAAAAAACATAGGCAAAAACCTCTTAGACATAAACATGAGTGACCTCTTCTTGAACATATCTCCCTGGGCAAGGAAAACAACAGCAAGAATGAACAAGTGGGACTATATTAAGCTGAAAAGCTTCTGTACAGCAAAAGACACCATCAATAGGACAAAAAGGAACCCTACAGTATGGGAGAATATATTTGAAAATGACAGATCCGATAAAGGCTTGACGTCCAGAATATATAAAGAGCTCACACGCCTCAACCAATAAAAAACAAATAACCCAATTAAAAAATGGGCAGAGGAACTGAACAGACAGTTCTCTAAAAAAGAAATACATATGGCCAACAGACACATGAAAAGATGCTCCACATCGCTAATTATCAGAGAAATGCAAATTAAAACTACAATGAGGTATCACCTCACACCAGTAAGGATGGCTGCCATCCAAAAGACAAACAACAACAAATGTTGGCGAGGCTGTGGAGAAAGGGGAACCCTCCTACACTGCTGGTGGGAATGTAAATTAGTTCAACCATTGTGGAAAGCAGTATGGAGGTACATCAAAATGCTCAAAACAGACTTACCATTTGATCCAGGAATTCCACTCCTAGTAATTTACCCTAAGAATGCAGCAATCAAGTTTGAGAAAGACAGATGCACCCCTATGTTTATCGCAGCACTATTTACAATAGCCAAGAATTGGAAGCAACCTATATGTCCATCGGTAGATGAATGGATAAAGAAGATGTGGTACATATACACAATGGAATAATACTCAGCCATAAGAAGAGGGCAAATCCTACCATTTGCAGCAACATGGATGGAGCTGGAGGGTATTATGCTCAGTGAAATAAGCCAAGCGGAGTAAGAGAAATACCAAAGGATTTCACTCATCTGAGGAGTATAAGAACAAAGGAAAAACTGAAGGAACAAAACAGCAGCAGAATCACAGAACTCAAGAATGGACTAACAGGTACCAAAGGGAAAGGGACTGGGGAGGATGGGTGGGTCAGGAGGGATAAGAGGGGGGAGAAGAATGGGGGTATTAAGATTAGCATGCATGGGGACTGGGAGAAAGGGGAGGGCTGTACAACACAGAGAAGACAAGTAGTGATTCTACAACATTTTGCTATGCTGATGGACAGTGACTGTAAAGGGGTTTATAGGGGGGGACCTGGTTCTACAGAGGATCAAATCCTAAGTTGGCTATCCCAAAAATGAACTAAGATACGATATGAAAAAGAACTTCCAACATCAGCACTCTCTGGAAGACTCATGCCAGAAGATGATCATCAAAAAACCCCAACAAAGTTCCACGCGCTGCTACAGGTGTAGATGCACTCATCCCACCAGTTCCTGGACTTGCCATGGGAATGAAGAAGGAGATATCTAAGCTGGCCTGTGCCTACAGTAAAACAACAAATTTGACTGGATCTATACTGTTGGAACCCAACCAAGAATTAGGAGAAGTGCAAATTGTAGCGCTCCAAAATCTTACAACTACAGACTATTTACTGTTAAAAGAACATATGGGATGTGAACAGTCCCCAGGAATGGGC